>NC_137663.1:4567417-4687417 GCF_963422515.1 Blennius ocellaris | reverse complement strand
CTTCCACAGCATTTTTGGCGTCTGTTCACACATCAACGGTAATAGGTAACAATCCAGCTCTGTTGCTGTGTAAACGGGGCGAAACGAGACTTTGTGAAAACGCTTGGGCTGCTAACGCACGGCCGCAGTAAACAGTTATCACGTGGTTTCATTACAAAAACAAACAACAGCAACCACCAGTGGCCTGGTACGCCGAACACCATCGTTGCCGTAGAAACGGACATGGCTTCATGAAAGTGATCTGAAATGATAATGCAAAAACGATGCATTTACAACTGAAACGTTGTCATGTAAACAAAGCCTGGTTGTGTCCATTGCTTCTGTGAAAGCATGTTCTTTTACTTTACTTCATTTGTCCCGCTCTTTACTTTACTTTACTTTGTGTGTGTGTATTGGAGACACTTTGAAATACTTTCTTCTCTGAATGAGTGATACACTTTAAATGAAAATGCCAAAGATTCATGGCGGTTGTGTAGCCGTCTTCATTTTAAAGGGCATATGATTTATTTTTGTATATATTCCAGTTAAAACGGTTACGGGACAAAGAACTTAAATGTTTCTAAATCACATAGTAGATTTAGAAAATGTAATCAATTAAATCAAGGTTATTGTTGAAATTCAAAGAAATGACACAGCAGAATGAACGTGTTTTTGTTATTTGGTTTTTCTGGAAAATAGAACTGATATAAGCGAGAGTGTGAGTCTTTTTGTTTGTTTGATATTTGATGTTTGCTTTTAATTTTCAATGGAAAGGATAAATTGAGACAAAGGGGTCGCGCATATAAGTACATTTTCTTTCTGCTCCCTTTCATTTGGGACTTTCAAAACGTTTGTCGTGTATTGTATTGAATCGCTTTGTTTTGTGAGCATGTTCCACAATGAATGAAATCAACAAACTAAACTTAAAAAAATTGGTGGGTCAGCATTTTATTAATTTATGTCAAGTTTAAGTGTTTACATTAGAAGTGGAGCGTTTATTTGAAATGACCTATTAAAGAAACAATTTGAAAACGTCTCCAGTGAGCAAAGTCAACAATTTGATAAAAACGCCGTCGTGTCAGGATTACGAGGGAGATGAATCGATCAACAAAGAAAAGACAGAATGCACCAGCAGAGTTCCATAGATCCTTTTATTGAAGCATTGGAGAACATTACAGCTGAATTCCTATTTTGTGGTGAAAAACAAACTGGCGAAAGAGAGTTTAACTTCAGAGAAAAGGACCTCATCACGACAGAATATGACAGAAGCTCTGAATGGTGTGGTTGTAAACATTCAGGAGACGGTTGGAAATCACTGCCTTCAATGATGAATTGAGTGAAATCTTTAATCCAGACTGACCCTTTTTACTAGTCTTATGTATATTGTGAATATTTAGGGATCTCTTCTTGTTTCTTCCCACATTTTATAGAGAAATGCTCCTTTCTTTGTTCATGTCTGTTCATGTGCCACCTTTTCTTTTACACTATTTCACATGTGTCACTTTCACACAGCTTCTGTCTCAAGACTTCTTTCAGATTGTTGATGATAATCCAGATTAAAGAACTGCCGAGACCACAGAGGAGCGTTGCCTCTACCTGCAGCCGCGCTGACCCGAGTCGGGATGGAACTCCGCGGCCGGGACATAAATCTGGCTGTGAGTGTTTTGTGGCTGCTCGGGTCAGTCGTCCTGTGGGAAGCCAGAGATGAGAGGCTCGGGGTCAATCTGGGCTAAGCCTGGCTGGTGCCGGCGGAGCCCAGGTCCCCCGAAAGACGGCGTCCACAGGAGACGGTGTCCACAGGAGACGGCGTCCACAGGAGATGGCGTCCACAGGAGATGGCGTCTACAAGCGTCCAGAGGAGCATCTTCCTCCTCTAACATCAGATTATAGAGCATCTTCCTCCTCTAACATCAGATTATAGAGCATCTTCCTCCTCTAACATCAGATTATAGAGCATCTTCCTCCTCTAACATCCAGATTTAGAGCATCTTCCTCCTCTAACATCAGATTATAGAGCATCTTCCTCCTCTAACATCCAGATTTAGAGCATCTTCCTCCTCTAACATCAGTTTATAGAGCATCGTCTTCCTCTAACATCCAGATTATAGAGCATCTTCCTCCTCTAACATCAGATTATAGAGTATCTTCTTCCTCTAACATCAGACCATAGAGTACCTTCCTCCTCTAACATCAGATTATAGAGCATCTTCCTCCTCTAAAATAAGATTATAGAGTATCTTCCTCCTCTAACATCAGATTATAGAGCATCTTCCTTCTCTAACATCCAGATTTAGAGCATCTTCCTCCTCTAACATCAGATTATAGAGCATCTTCCTCCTCTAACATCCAGATTTAGAGCATCTTCCTCCTCTAACATCAGTTTATAGAGCATCTTCCTCCTCTAATATCAGATTATAGAGTATCTTCCTCCTCTAACATCAGTTTATTGAGCATCTTCCTCCTCTAACATCCAGATTTAGAGCATCTTCCTCCTCTAACATCAGTTTATAGAGCATCTTCCTCCTCTAATATCAGATTATAGAGTATCTTCCTCCTCTAACATCAGATTATAGAGCATCTTCCTCCACTAACATCCAGATTATAGAGCATCTTCCTCCTCTAACATCAGATTATAGAGCATCTTCCTCCTCTAACATCAGATTATAGAGCATCTTCCTCCTCTAACATCAGTTTATAGAGCATCTTCCTCCTCTAATATCAGATTATAGAGTATCTTCCTCCTCTAACATCAGTTTATTGAGCATCTTCCTCCTCTAACATCCAGATTTAGAGCATCTTCCTCCTCTAACATCAGATTATAGAGCATCTTCCTCCTCTAACATCCAGATTTAGAGCATCTTCCTCCTCTAACATCAGTTTATAGAGCATCTTCCTCCTCTAATATCAGATTATAGAGCATCTTCCTCCTCTAACATCAGATTATAGAGTATCTTCTTCCTCTAACATCAGACTATAGAGCATCTTCCTCCTCTAACATCAGATTATAGAGCATCTTCCTCCTCTAACATCAGATTATAGAGCATCTTCCTCCTCTAAAATCAGATTATAGAGTATCTTCCTCCTCTAACATCAGATTATAGAGCATCTTCCTCCTCTAACATCAGATTATAGAGCATCTTCCTCCTCTAACATCAGATTATAGAGCATCTTCCTCCTCTAACATCCAGATTCAGAGCATCTTCCTCCTCTAACATCAGATTATAGAGCATCTTCCTCCTCTAACATCCAGATTTAGAGCATCTTCCTCCTCTAACATCAGTTTATAGAGCATCTTCCTCCTCTAATATCAGATTATAGAGTATCTTCCTCCTCTAACATCAGTTTATAGAGCATCTTCCTCCTCTAACATCCAGATTTAGAGCATATTCCTCCTCTAACATCAGTTTATAGAGCATCTTCCTCCTCTAATATCAGATTATAGAGTATCTTCCTCCTCTAACATCAGATTATAGAGCATCTTCCTCCTCTAACATCCAGGTTTAGAGCAACTTCCTCCTCTAACATCAGACTATAGAGCATCTTCCTCCTCTAACATCAGATTATAGAGCATCTTCTTCCTCTAACATCAGATTATAGAGCATCTTCCTCCTCTAGCATCAGATTATAGAGTATCTTCCTCCTCTAACATCAGATTATAGAGCATCTTCCTCCTCTAACATCAGATTATAGAGCATCTTCCTCCTCTAACATCAGATTATAGAGGATCTTCCTCCTCTAACATCAGATTATAGAGCATCTTCCTCCTATAACATCAGATTATAGAGCATCTTCCTCCTCTAACATCAGATTATAGAGCATCTTCCTCCTCTAACATCAGATTATAGAGCATATT
Organism: Blennius ocellaris; assembly: GCF_963422515.1. Classification (NCBI taxonomy): domain Eukaryota; kingdom Metazoa; phylum Chordata; class Actinopteri; order Blenniiformes; family Blenniidae; genus Blennius; species Blennius ocellaris. The sequence continues at coordinate 4,683,585 of NC_137663.1, read as the reverse complement.
CCCCCTCTAACATCAGATTTAGAGCATCTTCCTCCTCTAACATCAGATTATAGAGCATCTTCCTCCTCTAACATCAGATTATAGAGCATCTTCCTCCTCTAACATCAGATTATAGAGCATCTTCCTCCTCTAACATCAGATTATAGAGCATCTTCCTCCACTAACAGTAAAATTTTAATTCATTATGTTCATCAATTTGATAAATGTCTTGGTGGATTTCAGTAAAAGACTAAAAAACACTTGCTCTCACTTTGTTAGTAATGTTGGTTTGCAGACGTTACATATTTTCACTTGTTAATGTGTGAAACTGAAGAAATGTGGAAGTTAAAGGAGCCAAAACAGATGCTTCAACAAGTAATTAGTTACTTTTCAGTAACTTGTACAGAAATCGACTCCTGCTTCCAGGAGCGGATTTCCAGTGACGTTTTCCTCAACTGTCCGTCTGAGTCGTTCTAATCCGAGTCGTCCTGATCCCAGTCAAACTGATACATCGTTTTGATCCGAGTCGTCCTGATCCCAGTCAAACTGATGCGTCGTTTTGATCCGAGTCGTCCTGATCGAGTCTCTGTCAGGTAGAGTCGTTCGCCCGGCCGCTCGCTCTCTGCACCATTTTCCCATTCTCCGGCTTTTCCACGTCGCCTTCGCTCTGCTGCTTCGCCGCTGAGGAAAAACAGACCGCCACCCCCCTCCACCCCCTCCCTCCACCCCCTCCCTCGCCTTTCCTCTCCTCCCCCCTTTGCCCCTCAGGCTTTTTTTTTTTTTATGGCAGGCCTTCTAACACATGACCTCTGCCATGCATTAGACCACATGTACACATCAATACGCGGCTGAATAAAACAAGAGCAGTGTGTGGCGCGGCGTCCGGCGCTCCTCTTCCTCCTCTAACCTCTCCTCTTCGTCTCTTCGTCACCGATAACAGCTTTTTGATTTATCCTCGGGAAAACACATTTGTACTGTAATCCAATCAAACGGCAGCCTGAGAGAGTCAGAAATCATCTCTGCCTCGCGGACACTTTCATTCAGCTCTTTTCTGGCCTCGTCTGGCGGCCGGCGGCTCCTGCGGATCGTCTGGCCGGACGCGGCGTGATGAAGACTGACAAGCTGTAATTTGGAGTACACATTTACCTCATTTGCATGAGAAGCATTTGTGCTGCCTGCCGCCGAGCTGAACGAATTACGCCGGCGGTTATTCTCAGTCTAAATAACGGAGCCCAAATTATGAACACTGCTGGGAAGTGAGGGAGGTTCTCATTACCGCAGAGCAGGTTTTTTGTTTTTTTTAATGGCGTCGACTGTCTGACTCCCAGGTGAGCGACGTCAGTGAATCCCAAATCCATTCCTGATTTCTTTTTACGTTTCTGCAACGGCAGAAATGCTGAAAATCATGTCGTTAGTATGCCAGGCGCCATGAGTTGTTTGTTTTTGTCATGAAACCACACATGGTCTGCAAGCATTTTCAAAAAGTTGCGTTTTGTCGCGTTTCCATGGGGACAGAGAACTTTCAAAAGATTGTCTTCTCCCACATTTCCTTGGATAAGGAGCATTTTTGCAAAGTTGCACTTTCTCATTTTTCTTTGGAGACATAACATTTTGCAAAAATTGCATTCTCCCTTGTTTCCGTGGAGAAGGAGCATTTTCTAAATCTTCCACTTTGGGAGCCGTTTAAAAAAAAAAAAAAAAGCCTTTTTCTTTGCTCCGAGCCCGTCGTCAGGTACAGAGACGTTCCGTTTGCACATGAAAACATTGTCGTTCTTTGAAAGGTATAGAGGGATTTTTTTGCATATTGTCAAAGAGGGATTCATCACCATGAAAAATAATGCAAAAATGAAAAATAAAAAACAGCTTTTCGTGTGCAACAGTAAGAGACTGAAGATGAAGAACATTCAGTTGTTCAGTTCACCTGAGGACAATCTACAAACAGGAAATCCTGAACTGACTCCCAGTGAATTTCCCCTCTGGGAATTAATACAGCACAATAAAACATAAATAAATAAACAAACAGAGATTCACAAGATTTATTATATTACATTATTATAGTTGCATATTACTTTTTCCGTGCACAAAGCCCTGATCAGGAGTGCATTATAATTCACACGATCGCTGAGCAAGTGTCACATCCAACATGTTTGTTCTGATATAGTAATCCTCATTTTGAGGTTAACAAAATAAAGTTTTCGATACGTGTCGGTGGCTCGGTTTCGACTGGAGCCTCGGGATCAGAGCCGGTTTTGGCCCCCGGGCCTCGTGGTGGGTTTATACAAGGACTCCTGCCAGTCTCATGGAGCTCAGTCGTATTATACCCAAACTACATTCTATCACTTTAGCATCTACTTGAATTGAATAATTTTTAAAAACTAATTGTCAATAAATTCAGGCAGCAGGGAGGTGAATTAAATTCATACTTTAGTGTATTCCTGATCCAATTTTCCCACATTAAAGTCCAAGCAATTAACTCATGGGTAAAACAAACACACACATTTTAAACATTCTCATACACTTTATTCAGGTCAAACACTATTTATGAGAGATAACATATCTAAAAAATATATACATATTAAACTGTTTTGTTAAATTAAAATTTTAAAAAGTCACATTTGACCCCAGGGTCAATAAAAAAAACAACTATATTTGTAACTCATGTGTGATTCAACCATCTGTGGTTGTGTCGCTGTGATATTTGGGTTCTAGTCAAGGATTAGTAAGTACTAGTAAATACTAGTAAGTATTTCATAATTAGTAACAACGCTCGCGAGATCAGCTCCATCAGCAAACACAAGTTTAACACATTTTGAGGAATTCAGCTTCAAATAGGTCTGAAAAATTGATAAAAGCATCGAAGACATTCCCATTCTATTTTCATTTTCAGAAATCCTTTAAATATTCATCTCTTTTTGCAGAAAAAATATGTGCACATGTATGAATGTAAAAAGGTTCAACTGTGCCAAAAAGAAAAAAAAAGAGAAAAAGATTAACAGCACCAACTCTGTAAGTGTGTTGGAAAGCAGCTTGAGTCCATGCTGCCTGCACACAGCTTTAATCCAGAATAATCTTCACATTCAAGCCACAATCTAAAACCACGCAGTGTTTGAAGATGAAATGGGATGAAGATGAAGGGGTGAAGGTGAACTGAGGCCCTTCAGCGACTCGTTCAGCAGAAGAAACGTAGACGGAGCGACTCGATTCGCACGCAAACACGTTTCCCGAGCCCTAATTTTGTTTGATTCACAATGCAGCCAGTCTCCTCCCGTCCCTGACAACCCGCCGCACGTGACCCTGTCCAGACCTCCGAGGTGCACACCAGATTACACTGAGGAGTGAAACCCGTCCTTCATCCTGACATGACTATTACAAGCAAACCCGCGGCATGCGGACGGCAGGCGGCGGCTGGATCCCCAGTCCAGCACGGTGGCATCCAGGGAACACTAGACAGTCGCAGGAAGGAAACCATAGACTGACTCAAAAGCTTTTGACTCTACATTCTCTGCATGAGACCACTGAATCACAGCCATTCTCACTTTGGCACCTGTCAGGAGATCCACCGAGGCTCCTACAGACTATAATACTGGCAGTTTTAATAATTACAGACTGGACTTTATAAACCCTGCAGGACGTCAACTGTCACCGAATCAGAGGTTCACAGACCACGAGACACTCTGACAATGACGTCACAGTGTTTCAGTGAAAAAGGGACACTTTCATAGCATTTTGGAGTTTTTTTTTAAACAACAATGGCGCTTGGAGTGACTGAAACCACTACTTCTGGAAAACATTGCCACTGCACACCACGACCACCGAATGAAAAAAACAACTAAATGCTAGCTTTAAAGGTTTAGCATTCATGTTGTCATTGAACAACAAAACAAGCATCATGTCAAGACATAAAAACATCTTTGCAACAAATTGTATTTTTCAGCTGTTGTTTCTGACTTTATGTGATGTTTATCTCCAATTGAACCAACTTTTTTCTGAGGCCCTGCTTATGCAACGTTTACAAGTGAAAACTTTTTGAAAATGGCACCCCATTATTTTCAAAATGTTGCCGTGTCAACACAAAACTTTTCTGATGAGAAAACACGCCGATGAGGTCCAGGAGGGCCAATGACACAACGACACAGCAAAAAACAAAACATCACAACATAACAACAAAAGCCAAACCACAACAGCAAAAACCCTCAGTCATCTCGCAGCAGTGTTTTACTTACGTTTCATGAAACTCTCTGGAGACGCAGCTGTTCTTCATGCTGATCATATCTGTTGTGGTCTTTGCATTTGCGTTGTGGAATATTGCTGTTGCGTTGGGGCATTGGACTTTCTGGGCCACCATAGTTTTGACTTTCACCTGAAACCTGAATGAAACCCTGACTGACTGTCATGAGGATCTGGACACTCTGGAGGAAACATTGTTCTGATTGTCTCTACTGAGCATGTGCAGTAGAACTAGAGTTTCCGAGCATCGTCGTGGTGTAAACAGACCCCAAAAGTACGAAGAACGTTTTGCGTTTTCACATGAAATCATGGCGGTGTAAACAGGCCTGCAGTTGAAGCTGCAGGTTTAATCATGTTAGTGGCGTCAGATCCGATGAGTCACGTCACACTGCAGAGACTCATGGGACCAACTTCTTATCCAGAGAGAAGTCTTGAAGGACCGAGCTGCGTCAGACATTAACGCTCTGGACTGGGCGCTGTCGCGGGGAAGCTGCACGTCCGTCGGCCTGCGAGAGGAAAACGTTGCGGTCGTCGCGGGCCGGGCCGCAGGAAGCGAGCGGATCATCTGGTGTCTTCTGAGACTCAATAAGAGCTGGTCTTTCCACAGCAGTCTTGTCAGCTCCCATCATGTGTGACTGTGCTCAGGTTCTCCTCCAGACGACCGGCCGGCTCTCTGCTTCTTCACTCCCCAAACGTCGTAAAAGGCCAAAGTTTGCTCCGACTTGTTTGGATTAGGATTAAGGTTAAGTCAGCGTTTCTCAAACATTCTTGTGCAGACATAACTTCGGCCTGTCGTCCTGAGATTTGTAATCAATTAAAATGCCTGTGGTTTGTTTTTTCAGATGAGACGAATGCTGAGAAATCAGAGAGTTTTCTCCCACAGCTGGGAGAAATAGAAAGACTTCTGTTTCTTTGGCGCTTTCTTTAAACCAAACTGTTTACGCTCAGCATGCTGAGTGTGAAAAACAAGTCTTCAGCATCATTTTATCCTTTTAATCATGACCTTTAGCAAGAGAGATGGGTTAAAACTTTGACATCAATTTATTTATTAATTTATTTATTTATTTATTTATTTATTTATTTATTTATTTATTTATTTATTTATTTATTTATTTATTTATTTATTTATTTATTTATTTATTTATTTTCTTCTCTTCAGGAAATCATTTTATTTAATCTATCTATCTATCTATCTATCTATCTATCTATCTATCTATCTATCTATCTATCTATCTATCTATCTATCTATCTATCTATCTATCTATCTATCTATCTATCTATCTATCTATCGACCTGTGTATGAAGTGACATGTGGTCAGGGGAAAAAAGAAAAAAGTAAAACATACAGAAAATAAATATTAATATTTTCCACTGATTTGTATTAAAGATGGATTTTCAGTATGACTCTACACATTGTTGACATTTTATGACGTAAAAATCACAGAGTTTGAGTATTAGTGGATGAAATCCCGGGTGAGGCAGTGGAGAGGTGAGCCTCATGTCTGACTGTGATCCAATACAAACTGGGTCACATGACGTTTCTGTTCCTCAGCATATCAACAATATGAACTTTACACTAATATTTGTTATAGAGCAGGACTCTCCACAGCCTGTGTCATGTATTTAATGCATGTGTGGGAGAATTGTTCTTGCCGATCATAACAATAAATGGCAGAGAATTGTCAAGCCAGTGAGGCACACAGGTACACAGCCTCACCTCAAGGGGGCACAGGTGAACTGAATTTTGATCATAATTTCAATTGAGTAAGTAGAAAAAAAATTCACGTATGTGATAACTAAACTTTTGGTCTAAAATGTTTTTTTTTAATCATTTTGATAGACAACCTTTATTAAAATTGATTAAAGCACAATCAAAAAAGTTTGAAAAATAACAGAAATTTTCACTGAAGGTCAACATTAGATTAGTGCTGCACACATCTTTATACTTTGATTAGTTTACAGTAACTATGAATTGCTTGGACACAAGAAGTGCTCTGTCCATCTCTATATAAGACACTTTCTTTGTAGGACAAACATGTTGCTCTGTTTATGTTTGTGTTTATGTTTGTGTTTATGTTTGTGTTGGCGTCAGTGTGACTGGAAGAGGAATGCTGATGATATGAAGCTTTGTCGGTTGATGTTGTTGGATGAAAAGTGAAATAAGAAGCTCTTTTCACTTCTTACAATGTAAGTCTGAGTCCAGAGGAGGCGGAGCCTCACCAGCCATATGCATGTATGTATGTATGTATGTATGTATGTATGTATGTATGTATGTATGTATGTATGTATGTATTCATTCATTCATTCATTCAACAGACTTCAGAGAACTATATAACTAATTATAATGATAACTTTAACTATTGAAGTTGACTTTCATTATGTGAAATTGACATCTGGTTTGTTCTTTGAGACTGTAAATCTTGAACCTGTTTAAACGTTCATCCCAACCAATAGAAAGATGAAAACATGTATAAAATCAAGTCATGTGGTCAAGATGTTAAAGATTCAATACATCTTCTCCTCATCAACAACAATCCAGATTTACAGAAAAACAACATAAATATCCATTTATAAGTATATTTGCCATCAGGTGTGAGGGTATGTATTACAATGGAAAGTAGACAAATATATTTCTGAACTATCTTGTTTGCGTATTCATTAGAAATCTATGATATAAGACAAAATATCCTTGAAAATGGTTTTAACTTAAGAATACAAAGTTCTGGGCTGAGATAAGACGATGGAGATGAAAGACTGAGAATTTCAAAATGATCCGTTTGTTCCAGATTTGACTTTGTTTCAATTTGTGAATGATGTGCTGGAGTTCGCCTGCATGCAAACCCTCCTCCTCCCTGCCGAGCCGCACGTGAGAATCCAACATTACATTCACTTTATTTGTGAGGAGGATTACTGAGTCTTAAATCTTAAAATCCATCATCAGTTTTAAACAGTCGCACCCCTTTTCTCCTCCTCAGATCTACAGCCAACTCTCACCCTGGAAAACTGAATTTAACAAACAATCTTTACTCTGGCCTTCAGTCAAACACTTTGTATTTCATAAAAATCACAAATATTTCATGTTTTGCAGCTTGAAAATCTCTAAAGTCTCCTTTAAAAGCTGCAAATGGTCGTACATTTATTTTCCCACAAGTGACTCATTGAGAACTTGTGTTTGACAATATAAAGTGTTTTTCAAAAGAACCTTGAATGTAATTTTTCAATGCACAATGATAATAATAATATAATAACAATAACAATAATTATGATGAAAGTGATGATGATGATGATGATGATGATGATATAATAATAATAATAATAATAATAATAATAATAATAATAATAATAATAATAATAATAATAATAATAATAATAATAATAATAATAATAATAACTTGGAAAGGATAACAACAAGCTAAAACCATTTGAAAGTGTGAAAAGGTTTGCTCAATCTACTAAGTCCAATACCAATCAATTCACCCCTCATCCCACTCACAACCCCCCCCCACTACCACACCTAACCCCGCCCACTAACTCCCCCACTACCACACCGAACTCTGCCGACTCACCTACTCCACCATGACTACCCTACCCCCAAACCTAACTCCCAACCAACTTAGCTAACTCCAAACCAAACCTTTACTCCCACCTAATTCCTCCCCCTGCTTAGCCGACCCTCCACTAGCCTCCCACCACTCCGGACTTGTCATCACACCTAACCTCACCACCTTACCATCCACCAACAACTAGCCCCCACTACACGTAACCCCCATCTAACCTACTCCGCCACCTGACCCATCACACCTAACCACCCACCAACCCTCACCACTCTGGCCCCGACGAATCACCCCAACTAACCCCCAACCCTTAACTAATCCCCTCTACCAACCCCCCCACCAAACATAACTCCCCCTCACCCTGCCATATTGCCCCCACAACATCTACCTCACCCACCTAACCACCCACCCCCACTTAACCCCCCACCTCACCATACCTAACTCTCACCAGCCCACCCCACGACCGCCTTCCCCCATCACCCCAGACCTGCCCCAGCCCCCGGCCTGGGCCGTGGTGGAGATGGGGCTCGTTGTTTTATGGTGTGATCTGTCTTGTATGTCTCAGGCCAAATCCTATTTTTACGGCTTGCTTATACATTCCTGCTGCAGATGGTTTACATACCGGGGCAGGAGCCGTCCTAAATCAGCGTGCAGCTCGGGTCTGTTCGGGGCAGCTCGGGTCTGTTCGGGGCAGCTCGGGTCTGCTCGGGTCTGTTCGGGGCAGTTCGGGTCTGCTCGGGTCTGTTCGGGGCAGCTCGGGTCTGTTCGGGGCAGTTCGGGTCTGTTTGGGGCAGTTCGGGTCTGCTCGGGTCTGTTCGGGGCAGCTCGGGTCTGTACGGGGCAGTTCGGGTCTGTTCAGGGCAGTTCGGGTCTGCTCGGGTCTGTTCCGGTCTGTTCGGGTCTGTTCGGGGCAGCTCGGGTCTGTTCGGGGCAGTTCGGGTCTGTTTGGGGCAGTTCGGGTCTGCTCGGGTCTGTTCGGGGCAGCTCGGGTCTGTTCGGGGCAGTTCGGGTCTGTTCAGGGCAGTTCGGGTCTGCTCGGGTCTGTTCCGGTCTGTTCGGGTCTGTTTGGGGCAGTTCCGGTCTGTTCGGGGCAGCTCCGGTCTGCTCGGGTCTATTTGGGGCAATTCCGGTCTGCTTGGGGCAGTTGGGGTTGAGCCGGGTGGAAACCTTGTCATCAGCCTGGTTATTAGTGAAGCCCGCATTATGATAACAACACATCTCTGATGATCGACCCGCCGGATTACATCGCCTCCATGGAATTTCAATTTGAGCTCTCGTGGCTCTCGGTCCCCATCAGAGGTTCCTCACTACTCCACCCCCCCCAATCCCCACCCCCAACCCTCCCAACCCCCCCCCCGGCCCCCAACTCGCTCTGAGTGCGGCCCTGTGCCCATTCATGAAGTGGGTGGCATGTTTCCTGGTTGTCCTGGTGGAGAGGACGTTATAATGAGCAGAGGAGTTAGTGGGTGATGACTCCGCCGTCCGGGGGCCCCGAGCACAATCTGTGCTAGTGTTTGAGGCTGAGGCCCTAGAGTGCAGCCACACAAATCCTCTGTTACCCACTCTGTTTTAAAACCTTGTTTCATTCATGTTAGCAGCTCGTAAATGGACGCCCACCGCCTCAGCAAAAACAAGCCGGGGCCTCCCTCTGCTTTCATAAATGAGGCTGTGGGCCCCCTGATCGCCTACATGTATTTTTTTAATACGGGGGGGGGTTTGGTTTGATAAAAGGTGACTCTGAGGGCAGGGGGCTGTTAGTGCGGAGTCACAGCTGGAGGAGGAAACAGCTGCACGTTACTGTCAGAGCAAAAAATACAAGAACCTTCAAGAAATCCACGCTGGAGTGACGGATTTCCTCCTGTTTGGAAGTGAAAGTATCCTTCTTGTTAGCTCAATATAAATATGCATCAATAAAACAGTCCAGCAGTGATGGGCCCTGGAGGGGTCTGTGGGGGGGGGGGGGGGGAATTTGAGCTTAGAGCTCCTGTTAGTGGTATTTCTGGGTGAAAGGCCTCAATTCTGTTGGTATGATAACAAGTGAACAAATGACAACACTAAACGTTTGCTGCGTTTTGGAGCTAAACGCTACGTTTTAAGAATGTTGGGACTCCATCTTCATCTTCAGCAATCCTTGTAACCACAGGGTTCACAGAGTTTCCTTATAAATGGATGTCGTTAAATGTGAAACTTTTCAAAAGCAAAAATGCCAAAAACAATGCGTTTATATGAACAGTTTCACGTCACAGCAACGGAGCCTCTCACATCTGAAACACCGTCTGAAACATTTCCTGGTGATCCTGGTGTGCGTCACAACTTCATGTCTTCAGTCGCCACAGTTTCATCACTTCAAAGTGAAAAATCACTGGAAATGAAATACACCTCAAACAAAATCTGCCTCTCAGACCCGTTATTCCTCAGAACAAGCTGCACACAAACTTGCCAACAGCGACACAATGTGTTGAATAGGGAGAAGGGAATAAACACTACGTAAATTGTCATTTTCTTTAACATTTTAAATAACATTTTACGAAAAGATTTAGCGATTGTATTTACTATATTGTAATTTAACCAAACAGAAATACATTTCTGCAACCAATGGTGTATTTCAGCTGTTCTTTCTGGGTTCCTGTGATTAAAGTTCCTGTCATGGTTTCTGATACGTGAATAAAGTTCCTCTCATTATATTAGTATTTATTTAACTGTGACAGTTCCTGGTACATGGATGAACTTCTTCAGATGTTTTTCTTCTTGGCTTCTGAATTTGGAGAGTTTCAATTAGCAGATGAACTTTATCGGTTTGAGTTACCCGACTGACTTTTCTCAGGTTGATTCATCATCCGTCTGAGTAATACATACTTTCTGCAGTGTGATACTACATTTCTTTCCTACCACTGGCTGAGATTAAACCTGCAAATCACTCCATTCAGAGAAGAGAAGAAATCCTCTATAGATCATCCTCCTGCTGTTTATGCTGCTGTTACTCTGGTTTTTCACCCTCCCTGTTCACTCGTCTAACTCCTTTCTGCACCGTCGCTCCCGCAACGAGGGAAAGAACCCGAATTCTTACATTCGGTCTCTTTTTCTTCCAACGCCTCCCTCCCCTCCTCCTGATCTCTCTCTTCCTTCTGCATCTTTGCCTCACTTCCAGCAGAATTGCTTTTTCTTGCATGTGGGAGCCAAAAAAAAAAAATTCGTTCTTAAAAGTCTTATGAGTGAAAAGGATGTTACCTCATTAAAGAAGAGGCCATAAATCTGTCCGGCTCCTCAGCAGCACCGCTCCACATCTGGCCATTCGCTCCAGCCACTCATTGTTTCTCCCTCTCACTGAGCCCCGGATGGGATTTATGGTTCCTTCTGCTTGTGTCACATGGCGTTTAGTCGCTGCTTCACTATCCGGGATCTCCTGCTCGTATGGTCGGACTCCTGCCAGAGCGCCGGCCAGTTTGAAAGCAGCCGTGAGGCTGGAGGCGTAAACTGCTTCTGTCCCGGACGATTTTCCCTGGATATAACCTGCAGACAGGAAGAAGACGAGAGGTGACTCTGGTGTCTTTCACAAGAGATTGTCCTAATCAGACAAAACAACCAAACCAAAACCAACTAACAACACGAGTCATAGATTATCAACTATTAGTGGATTCAACAGACATGTGTGTGTGTGTGTGTGTGTGTGTGTGTGTGTGTGTGTGTGTGTGTGTGTGTGTGTGTGTGTGTGTGTGTGTGTGTGTGTGTGTGTGTGTGTGTGTGTTTTACCAACATTTTGCGAAAAATGCTCACCTGAATTGAATGATTTCTCATCAATCAAGGACCAATCGATTAGATTTGGGACGTTAACGGTCAACTGTTTCCGAATGAATCCCAAAACACTTCGAAAAAAAAGTCCCATACAAAAAGGATGAGAGAGGAGGAGATCAAAAGAGATCAGCGTCTGTTGCCATGGAGACGCTTCAGGCTCAATGATTCACACAGTGATGCTACCTAGCAGGCTAGTTAGCGTTGATATGCGCTAACGGCTATCGTATTAGCAACGCTAACTCAGTTCCGCAAACAAATGTGGCGTTTGCGAAGGCCTGCATTCTACCGACTGTAGTTCTAGTTTGTAATGTTTTTGTTGAATTCATATTAATTTGAGAGAAAGAGAATTGGAGTGAAAGCAGGTCATGTCTGGTCAAACCAGTTTTCCTCACATTCAAAGTGAAGACGAGACTTGATGCTGGTTTTCACATAACATCAATAAATCAGTTCAAAGAGACAAAACAGTCCTGGTAATTGTTACAGTCCGTTGGGCTGGCTCAGCTAGCGGAGCGAGTCATCTTTCAGCCAAATGTCTGTAGGTTCAATTCACCATCCTTGAGCAAGGCACTGAACCCTGAACCTCCTTTAGTGGTGCAATAACAGTTTGCACTACATTCGGTCAGAAAAAACTAGTAAGCATTAAAATCCCCAAAGCTTTGCTAGCTTATGATAGGCAGATCGTTTATCCATCAAACTCCACTTAGATTTTAATGTGACTATTAAATGTTGTGCAACTAACACATGAATGTTTTCTGTTTTCATCAGGGATCAAATCATGTCAAAGACTTAAGTCGTGATTACACGGCAACATTGAAACATCTGTTGCAGGACAACAGAGCTCAGGCCCACCGGAAATTGAACTTTTTTGAAAATGGCTCCCAAGGTGGAACTTTTTGAAAACAATCTGAACCTGTTTCCATAGAAATGGCAAAATGCAACTTTCTAAAAATGCTCAGACTCTTTAGAAACAGGGAAAAACACAGCTTTTCTGACACGATGCTGCACATGCACACTTAAAATGACAATCAGAACAAAGTTTCCTCCATGGTGTCATGACTCCCATTCCATATCCTCCGAGACTTGGTACTTTTATTTTGACAGTCACTGTAATAACAATCTAATTTGGTGGTTTTTCCACAACAATGTCCGTGTTCTCCTGTTGTTCATGTCTAGAGCCCTTTGTTCTCGGCTGCATGTGTGTGGTTTCATTACAAAAACCATCAACAGCACCCACTTGTGGTATGACATGAAATGTATGTAGTTTTCAGGGTTTTTGTCACGTCCGTGGAAACAGCCATGGTTTTCGAAATGCCGCCATGGAAACGAGAACATTTTCTGAAATGAAAACACAGATAGTGTAAACACACCTTCAGACCAGGCTTTGATCTGGACCAAGCTGCTGCCACCAACCAAAATACAGAGAAACTAAAGTTCAGACTGCAGACTGAGGACGGACTGGACCTTAAGTAACTCCACACACATGTGCTGTACAAAGTGCAATTTTAAGAAGAAAAGATGAAACATTACAATTACCTAGGAAATTAAATGTAGAATTTACAACACATATATTACTATATTGTAAAATATAAAGATGGAAATCATCAAAAGACATTAAACAACAACAGACACATTTCAGATTAAATGTGGGTATCTTTTGATGTAATCTTCAGTGATTAGATCTTTTTTTTCTCTTCAATGTTGAGATGATCATTTATAACTACATTAATTCCATTCAGCTCAAATGGTGGTGGATTTAAAATAATTGAATCATTTACTCTAGTTTATTCCTAGTGAAAAAGGATAGATAAAACAAATAGATAAAAAGGAAATAGAATCTACAAAGCGTTGTGTTCTGGTTTTGTTTGATGTGTGTAAATCTAATTTGAGCTCTTTGATCTTCCTCATGAAGAAGAAAATCTCAAATGTAGAATAATCCAGAATATCTTCATCTGGCTGGACTGAACCACCTCTTGCCAGGATGTCATGAACAGCAACAACCAAGAAGCGCTTTAGTTGTTTGCCCAAGACATTTTAGACTACAAAATGTGTGGTTATTCTTGGTCATTCAAACTGTCACACAATAACATACCTCAATAAATTGTGATTCACCAAGCAACCTTCAGAAACCCAATAAACACACGACACATTTTTTTCTGTACAGACCATAAAGAAACTCCCCGAAAGGCTTCATTTCATAATGCAAAGTGGCAGAAAACATATATATATATATATATATATATATATATATATATATATATATATATATATATATATATATATATATATATATATATATATATATACATTGAAGCATTTGTTTGCTTCTCTCCTTTTCCTCGTCCTTCTTACCAAACGTGAGGAGCCCCAGGGCGACGGGCTTCCTCTCGCTGCTCCCACGCTCCCTCGCAGCCAATAGATCAGTGTAAAAGCAAAGCTGTGACGTGGGGTCATGATATACTGTGGCTGGACCTTAAGTGTGTGTACAGGTTGGAATCTCTCTGTACGTGTAGACAGAAGCACTGAGGCCGCGGGCTGACACGCAACGCCAGACGCTTCCAATTACGTGTGCGTATCTGTGTGCGTGTGTATGTGTGTGTGTTGGGGGGGGGTTGCTGGCGGCGTTGCCCACTTTCATGAAAACAAGAAGCACGCGAGGTGGCCGGGGGCTAAGCGACACGCCGGACGACCCGCAGGAGCTTTAGAAGAGCAACTTCCTGTCTGCAGCCACATCAGTGTGACCTGAGCACAGATTAATACGACTGTTGGTTTATCAACGCTGACATCGGTCATCCAATCCTCAGACTTCAGGGCTTGAAATACAGATTTCCACTGAAAGCCGCTATGGGTGATGTCGTCATGTACTGGATTCTTTTTTAAAAGCTTTCATTAGGAATTTTTTTTTTCCCCTAAACTGATTCCCTTCTACCAAAGCTTAAACCAATTTAAGAGAACCTGACACACAAACGGACCAAATATGTCATTTCACAATTAACTCAGGCCCATTTACACAATGAGACTCAGCATTTTTTAAGGGTTTCACATTTGTACAGTAACCTTCTGAAAACAATGTCCATTTCCACAAAACCAAGAGAAAAACTGAAAATGATGGAGTTGGAATGCCAGGCCACTAGTTGGTGATGTTGTTAGTTTTTGTAATGGAAGAACACACACATGCAGTGGAGAACATCGAGTTCTAAACATTAACAACAGGAGAACACAGACATTCTAGAGGACAGACCACCAAGGTGGATTGTTATTATGGTGACTGTCAAAATAAAAGTACAAAGTCCAGAAGAATCTGGACTGAGAGTCATGACACCACGGACGAATCATTGTTCTGATTGTCTCTACTGAGCATGTGCAAAACTACTAGGTACTGCGGTGGGTGTTCATGCAAAGAAACAGCGTTTCATAAAAATTGTGTTTTTCCAGGTTTCCATGGAGATGGAGTCATTTATCAAAATATAGCATTTATATTTATATGTGTGTGTGTGTGTGTGTGTGTGTGTGTGTGTGTGTGTGTGTGTGTGTGTGTGTGTGTGTGTGTGTGTGTGTGTGTGTGTGTGTGTGTGTGTGTGTGTGTGTGTGTGTGTCGACGTTTTCATCCTCTGCTTCTGAAGCTCCGTTCTCGAGTCAAAAGTTCAGAATCCCTGCAGGCCTGGTGGCAGTATATATATATATATATATATATATATATATATATATATATATATATATATATATATATATATATATATATATATATATATATATATATATATATATATATATATATATATATAGTTTTATTGTTTGTTTGCTTCCATAAACAACAACTGTAAAAATCCAATGTACAGATGTATAAATATCGCAGGAAAAAGTATGAAAATGAGCAAATCTACTGAACTTGTTTATTCTCTTTTTTAAGCGGCCATATTAGGTTGATGATCGTGCATTTGTGGGATGAGCTGCACGATATTCAGATGGAAAAATTAGCAGAAATTTGCAGCAAATGCCAAATATGTTATTTTGTTCTTTAAATATTTCACCATTTAAAAGCAAGAAAGATAATACAAAATGTTTTTTCCGAGAATCAATGTTCTAATCACACACACGGATGTTTTTTGCCCTAAAATCTCAAACTGAGGTTTTGAATGCAGACGTGTCCTCGGACGAGGTCGCTCACATCATCTGCTTCTACCTGATTGAATCATCCTGCACCATCAGGCTCAGTGTCCCATTTCACTCACAGTTTGTTTCGTCGTCTACCGCCGACAGAAAACAGGCAGAAATTCTACCACCGAATTTGTTCATATTTAATTTCTGGGACTCATAACTTTCAGTTTGAACAGATTTGAACTCTCTCCATTCATTCAATCTCACATCTCCACGCAGGAGGACGTCTCAACCTGAAGGTTTATCAGCTTGTTTAGGATTAGCATTTAAAGGATTTATCTTTATGACGCCCAGAAAGCTTCTTGCCCGCCAGGCTGATTAGTTTTGAAGCATAATATGCTTCTGCTCAACCAGATTTTGGCATTGATAAGAAATTGGCTAAGAATTTGAATAGTTTTTTCTTTTTTTTGTTAGTCTTTTTGAGAGAGGGATGGGATTAGAGGGAGACAGGAAACATGGGAGAGATAAAAACTGTGGCCAAGTGGATTACTTCCAACTGAGGGAAGTGAAAGTGCTGTTAAATCCTTGTTTTGTGTAAAAACTGTAGAAGGTTGATCCACCAGTGGACTCAAACATCCAAAGTGAGTGCAGAGCAAGTTGGACACAAAATGTGTTGAGATTCTCTGACTAGCGCCGGCCAACAGCCATCATTTATTGCTTTTTGATCTGTGTTTTGACAATTGAAAATTTGGAAATCAGAATGAATGAATGAGTTTGGAGTTATGAGTTTTGTTCCCGGTGTGAGAATTAATATTGCCAACATGTGACTTGTTGCAGTGACTTGCTTCTGAGACTTGCTGGTGTGACTCGGTATTGAGACTCAGTGCTGCAATTTGCTGCCGAAAATCACTGCTGCCCAGGATCGACTCGCTGCTGCTACTCATGACTCACTACCGACTCTCACTACCGACTCTCACTGCAGCGACTCGCTGCTGCGACTCGCGACTCACTACCGACTCCCACTGCTGGGACTCGCAGCGTCTTCAAAGCTGCAGCCCGTCTGGCTCCCGCCAGAAGCAGTTACGGTGGTGAAGAGCAGACCGCCGCCACACAAAGGAAGCTTTGCTTTAATGTTATCAGGACTGATCCACGTCTGCGCCGCGCTGTAATGACGCTGTGTTTCCCTGCCAGCCTGACAGTGGCCTTATGGCTTTTATGAGCCGGCCCTAATACAACTATACACCATTAGTGAGCCGCTTTTATTACGTTTCCAGTTCTGGAGGAGCCCATTCATCTCCTGAGAGATGGATTACTCTGGCTGTTTTGTGATCATCAAGATGAATGTGTTTGTTTCCCTCTGGCGTTGGAGGGGCGGATGGTTCATGTGAGCAGCAGAGCGTCAATACCAAATCAGGAAAACACAAGATTGTATTTAATGTTTGTTAAAATGTATAAAATCCACTTTCCCCCAGGGAACTCCAGTTTTATCTGTTTTGTTTGATCATTTCGACTAAATTGGCTCAGTTGCTGCTGCAGCTGCACTTTAAACTAAAGTGAAAACACAACAAGACATGGTGTCCTTGTCTCCACTTTGGAAATATGAACAGAGAGCTTTAACTTCAGTAACATGGTTTCTTTAAAAAGGAGAAACCTGAGTCACAGTGTTCATACTTATACTACAGAAATGGTTCCATCTTCATGTGTTTTTCTTCTGATTACAGGCACGTAGTTATAAAAGCAACATCAGCAGCTCAAGACTCAAACCTCAAAATGAACATTTGCATTTTCTTTTATCTCATTTGAATTAATCTTGAAGAAATGATTGTGCGTTAACTTGATACGCTGGATCTTACGCTGATATGAGAACCCTGATCACTGGTCTGCTGTGAGGCGGCACAGCTAACCAGTGCTCCACCATGACTCCACTTTATCCCAGGACCTTGAATCTCAAACTGAATTAACACCCAAGAAAAACAATTAATCCACAGATCCACATCATTTTTATAGTCACATAATCAGTTACTGAAATGAAGTACAGTGAAACTACAGTGAGTATACAGTGATACTTGAAAGATTAGGTCAGCTACTTTACTCATTATTAAAAATAAGAGAATAGATGCTCTATAATCTGGATGTTAGAGGAGGAAGATGCTCTATAATCTGGATGTTAGAGGAGGAAGATGCTCTATTAATCTGGATGTTAGAGGAGGAAAATGCTCTATAATCTGATGTTAGAGGAGGAAGATGCTCTATAATCTGGATGTTAGAGGAGGAAGATGCACTATAATCTGATGTTAGAGGAGGAAGATGCTCTATAATCTGATGTTAGAGGAGGAAAATGCTCTATAACATGATGTTAGAGGAGGAAGATCCTCTATAATCTGGATGTTAGAGGAGGAATATGCTCTATTAATCTGGATGTTAGAGGAGGAAGATGCTCTATAATCTGGATGTTAGAGGAGGAAGATGCACTATAATCTGATGTTAGAGGAGGAAGATGCTCTATAATCTGGATGTTAGAGGAGGAAGATGCACTATAATCTGATGTTAGAGGAGGAAGATGCTCTATAATCTGATGTTAGAGGAGGAAGATGCTCTATAAACTGATGTTAGAGGAGGAAGATACTCTATAATCTGATGTTAGAGGAGGAAGATGCTCTATAATCTGATGTTAGAGGAGGAAGATGCTCTATAAACTGATGTTAGAGGAGGAAGATACTCTATAATCTGATGTTAGAGGAGGAAGATACTCTATAATCTGGTGTTAGAGGAGGAATATGCTCTATAATCTGATGTTAGAGGAGGAAGATGCACTATAATCTGATGTTAGAGGAGGAAGATGCTCTATAATCTGATGTTAGAGGAGGAAGATGCTCTATAAACTGATGTTAGAGGAGGAAGATACTCTATAATCTGATGTTAGAGGAGGAAGATACTCTATAATCTGGTGTTAGAGGAGGAATATGCTCTATAATCTGATGTTAGAGGAGGAAGATGCACTATAATCTGATGTTAGAGGAGGAAGATGCTCTATAATCTGATGTTAGAGGAGGAAGATGCTCTATAAACTGATGTTAGAGGAGGAAGATACTCTATAATCTGGTGTTAGAGGAGGAATATGCTCTATAATCTGATGTTAGAGGAGGAAGGTGCTCTGCAATCTAGATGTTAGAGGAGGAAGATGCTCGATAATCTAGATGTTAGAGGAAGAAGATGCTCTATAATTTGGATGTTAGAGGAGGAAGATGCTCTATAATCTAGATGTTAGAGGAGGAAGATGCTCTAATCTGGATGTTTGCTGAAGCTATATCAATTAGAGGGTGAAAGGTACTGGAATTAAGTGCCGCCATACAGATGGCAGTAGACAGCTATTAGACAAGGAAACTTAAACATCTTCACCATCATCACCATCATCATCATCATCATCATCATCATCATCATCATCATCATCATCATCATCATCATCATCATAAGGATGGATTTCTTTCACATAAAATAAAGGTAACAACCGAACTTAAAACTTGTCAGGACTATTTCACAGATCTTATAAGAGCGACCATAGCTTCTGGGAATCTCTCAGAATAGATCCAGACAGTGGACGTGTCCTTATCTTTAGTCTCTGCTGTGTGTTTCCAGTCGGTGGGACATCTGAGGACACACGGCCCGTTGTAGCATTTAGCTCTTTATCGCCAGCAATAAGTAACAGGTCCACCTCGAACCACCATAAATCCTTTATCAGGACCAAAGCCGTGGGTTTGGACATTCCTCCTCTCCTCTCCGTCCTCCTGGCTGTTTGCAGGGTTTTGTTTATGAGAGCCGGGGCTGTAAAAGATGTTCCACGCCGACCTGGTCCGGGGTCAGACCGCTGTGAGGCTTTGAAGAGACTGGAACCAGAGAGAGCCCACCCATCCCAAGTCCGCAGACCCCCCGAGTTAGCCCCAAACCCCAAATCTAAATGGGGGTCTTTGATGTGACTGGATGGTGCCTGTTGGTACTGTTATATCAGCCCCCCCCCCCCCCCCCCCCCGTCGTGGAAGATTTGGGCATGACGTCAGGCTCTGCACCGCTGCTTTGCTATTGTTTCATTTAGTGGAAACACAAAGTTTTAATGTGATCTTCATCTCCTCTACTGTTCTTCTGCTGCTCCCTCGTCTTCTCCGCTCCTCTCCTGCAGCCAGACTCTCCCTGATAAGGATGATGGATGGGGCAGAACTCTGGCTCCAGCCAAGCCCGGCAGCTTCCTGGGAGCTGAGAGATACTGAGGGGGAGGAGGGGGGGTACGTGCTGGATTAGGGACCCCGGAGGGGTGGGGTGGTGGACATGGTGGTGATGGGGTGGAGGCAGGGAGAGGGGGTCAGGGCTACTTCTGCCAAATGAAATAATACCACAAAGGTTGGGTCACTCCACGTGTTTTTTGGATCAGAGATGCAGAGGCAATAACATGACTCAGCATTTTCTGCTCCCAGGAAGTGATGATAAAGAGAAGTTGAAAATAAACAAACATTTCAAATCCATTCTAAAACAAATACTGCCAAAGATTTTCATTTTTCTTTGTTTTTCAGAATATTTCTCAAATTTGTTTCATTGTCTTTCACATGCACACTGCCACAACTTCTGGCAAGTTCTGGAGCTGAGCTCACTATGTGAGGAAACATCCTGGATACTTCACCAGGTACATCCTGGATTTGTCACCAGGTACATCCTGGATTTGTCACCAGGTACATCCTGGATCTGTCCAGAGTCCGTCAAACACAGTGTCACACACAGTGCATGCTGTGTTCTCATGTGTCCAGGTGGACCTTCTGTCCTCCTGCAGTCAGCTGAGATCAAACCCCTGAATGTCATGGATGAAGTTGATGGATGATCATGGTTGTAAATAAATAAATAATAATAAATAATGTCCCGATTCTGTGGCATTTGTAAGTAATTTATTGAGTAGAAGTTTTTCTGACTTTCACAAACCTGATTAGAGGCTCTTAAGGAAAACAAATGAAGAATAACATTTTTAGTCATAGGGTCACTGGAACATTTACCATTTTCTGACACATGTTTTCCTATCTCTGTTCTCTGTACTCAAAGTATTCATCCAGTGATTGACTCATAATTGGTTTTATATTGTTGTGAAATCTGATAACATCTGAATGCTGCGGGGTTGATGTGTTTTAGTCACTCACTCTGGAAATGATCCTGTTTCCTGTTGGACAAATGGCCAGAGGAGAAACTTTTGGGCTAGAGCTGATTTGTAGTAGTGTTGTAGATCTTGAAACTGGTCTCTTCCCACATTATGGAGAACCAGGTCTAATCTCACCCAGAGACGCTCTGTTTGGATTTTCCATCTTTTGGTGGACGAAAGTCATTTCAGTAGTTTCTTTTATTTAATCTAATACAGCTGATCGCTGGGTGACCACGTGGAATCTGTGCCTTGGTTTGTTTATCGTAGCCTCGAGGTCGCGTTCGCCTTTGACCGAAGCCCAACGTGCTGCCAGAGCCGGGGCGTGTGACCTCCCGGCCGTACGGCACCGCGCTGCTGCATGACTCCCAGTGCATTAATGATTTGTTTGGGTTTGGAGAAGACAGTGGGAGAGAGTGGTGGAAATACACTGTGAATTACAAAGAAAACCACAAAAAAAAAAAAAAAAACGGAGCCCTGTTTACATCGTGAGCACAACACAAGCATTTGTTTTCATTAGGAGTGGAAGCAGATAGTGTTTCCCACAGTTCAGGATGGAGTCTATGCACCAGGGCGAAGGACGCTTCAGGTTCAGAGAGGAGGCCCGGGTCCAGTCGTATCTTGACACGATCAGAAACAATGACTGGAATGGCAGCCAGGAGCATGTGTGTGTGTGTGTGTGTGTGTGTGTGTGTGTGTGTGTGTGTGTGTGTGTGTGTGCGTGTGTGTGTGTGCGTGTGTGTGTCACACTCCTGATTCACCAGGAGATACAGCCAAGGGACAACTTTTATTTCCCAGAATTCCTCCATTCCCGCATAAGGTGCGCAGCTCGCGGGCTGCCGCGATGATTTAGGGCTGTTTATCGTCACTCGCTTAAACATTTACTTTTCAGCACAAGGTGAAGCTGAAAAGAAAAATGTCTCTCCGCAGGGTTCAATCTCTGGTGGATTTACCCCCCCCCCCCCCGATCTCCACCGCTGGCGTTTACAAGGCCAGAGCCTCCCGATGGCACCGGAGGAATCACGGCTCGAGGTGTTTGTCAGCTCTTCTGGAAGGCCACGGAGAGATTCACTTGGCGTTCTGGTTTGATTCCTACATCATATCTAAACATTGTCCTCGTATTTTATAGCAGCGCTTTGTTTTGATCCAGTTCCTCTTTTTAATGAGCCATAATCCTTTTCTGCACAGCGGCTGGACAAAGATCCAACGGCCCCCGAAGGCTGACTTATTATCCGTTTATACTTTCCTATGGAAAGTAAATAAATGAACAGTTCTCCCCATGTCTTGAACCTTTTGCCCTTTTAATGCTCTTCTGAGATCCTTCACTCCTTTTTGACTGTTTCATTGCATCATTTATTTATTTATTTATTTTTACTTTCTTATGACCCCCCCCCCCCCCCTCTCTCGCTGCTCCACACCTCCTCCTGTGTTAAGCCTTGATAATATAGAACACCTTGAGGTCTTTAAGGGCCAACACTCTTACAGAAACGACTCCAGAGACTCCGCTGGATGTCGAGTGCAGAGGTGTGTTACTTTTATAAGTCATGGGTCGAGGACATTGAGTTAAATGCATGATTAACTTGTCCAAAAGTGAAGTCTGATGAATAACCAGCCATTTTTGAGTTTTGCTTCAAGTTGTAGGAGTGTGTTTATGAATGCAGGAGGTTCCACTAATGGGGGGTTAGGCTGGGACATGTAGTGGGGAAATGGTTGGACGTGATTAGTGACCTGCTTAATGATGCAACATCGCCTCCATTCAGGATGAGAGGTTTAGGGTTCTACAAGAGAGTACGTGTTTCATTTATCCGTAAAACTTCATTTTGAGAACTCTTTGATCCCGTTCACACGAAAAGGTTTCAAGTGAAAACGCAGCGATTTAACATTTTTTTCCTTGATTTCCCACCATTAGAATATCAGATCATAGGAGCTGCATTCAGAATCTGCTGTGTCTGTTTGAGCTGGACTGGCTCCGCCCACACACGCCCATCTTGGGAAGAGGAGGAAGTACTTCCTCTCATGGTGCCATGTGCCAGGGCAGAGCTGCCTAATTGTGGGAGGAGCCTACCTTGATTGTGATTGGCTAAACCCCCGATGACACTATATAGGGTTTGATTTCTGATTGGCTGGTTGGAGCAACACATTTTTTAAAAACTGAAACAAGCCAGGGAGAGAGAGGACACACTTTCTTCTCTTCTGGGGCGTCGGTCCACGTATGGGGATGATTAGTACTGTGGGAAAAGCAGTAGAAAGTGAATTTGTACTCCCTTTAACAACAGGAGAACACAGACATTCTATTGGACAGATTACCACGTTGGATTGTTATTATGCTGACTGTCAAAATAAAACTACCGAGTCCCAAGAGAATAGGGATTGTGCATCATGACACGATGGAGAAAATATTGCTCTGATTGTCTCTACTGATCATGTGCAGAAGAAGTACTTACTACAGCCATGGTGTGCATGCAAAGTAGCAGCACTTCAGACAGCCTGCGTTTTTGCAAAGTTTTGTTTTTCCACTTGCAAATGTTGTTGTGTGAATGGGCCTTACATCAATCTGTCTGAATGTGTTCTTCCACTGTTCAGGTTCTCAAATCTGTTTCCTACAAGAGAATAACCAATGAAGTCATGTTACTTAACTGTCACCTGTTCAGAATTATGATTTAAACCTCGTATCTCTGAGGTCATCTACATTTTTGGTAAAGAAAATAATGATTTTTCCATTTATTCAGATATTTACAAACATAATTCAAAAAGATGAATGAATATTTAGATTAAAAGAGAACACTCCTTATATATGATTTTAAAATTAGGACAAAGTCAAAATGATTCATCACTGGTGTTGCATTTGTTAAGTTTTTAATGGTTCAGTTGAATATTTTCACATGCAGTCACATATATACAATCTAAATTTGACAGAGCACAATGCATGAAAACACGGGCTGTGATCAAACTTCACAAATTCATATGTAATCAGTTGAAAAAAACAAAACAGTCCTGATTGTGTCTCAGGTGAAGAACTGTTGGTGCGGTCTTTGGGCTTTTGGAGCAACATATACTTCATTCCAGGTGTTTTTGGTTGGTTTTTTTAAGAAAAGCTTTCATATTTCAGCAGATAAGGCTAAAGTGCATCCAGCATCCCTCCCCACAGGGTGGCTTAAAATACAGAGAAGAGACTTGGAATGCTGAGCAACCTGCTTGCAGCACAAATCGTTCCATAACGGAAAACACAGACATCATTATCAATCCAGTATCGGGTAAGAAATGGCTGATGTTCCTCTCTCTGATCTCCAGGTTCTGGTTTCCTCACTTTATACGTCTATATCTTTTTACCTACACGTGCAGGAAAACCCGCCAGAGGCAGAGCGGAGAGAACGAGGGCGAGAGGAGGTGATGTGAGATGAAGAGATGACAGGGCCGAGGAGGGGGGGGCGAGGGGAGGAGGGGGGAGTAGGTAGGAGAGGCGTGGGAAAGAGATGAGGAAGAGGAGGAGTGACGGACAAGTCAGACTATCTATGAAAACCTGTCGTCAACCAGCCTCTGCAGGTAAACCGGTGCAATTACAAAAACAATGCCTGGAGCTTCAGCTGAGACTTTAGAATAGCCCCTCCTTTCTCCTTTCCTATTTACTTTTCCTTAAGTCTTCCTAAAGGAGTTAGAAAAGGTGTTAGGAGGCTTCCTAAAGGAGTTAGGAAAGTTGGACTGCGCTTCCACTAGGTGACATAATAATAATCCAGCGGCAGTTAAAGTTAGTGACGTCTGTTGTGGTGAAAAACTACAAATTTCCAAAAATGGACTACAAAAAGTTAATTTCTTCCACTTTTCCCTTTGGTTTTAACCACTGATATAATCTCAAATATCACATGGTTTGAATGTAAATCAAAGGAAAAAAGGCTGCCAGGTAAATAAATAACCAATCTGTATAACATTCATAGTTGGGATCTACTGTGGTTTTTGATTATTTAAAATTGTTGAAAGCTTATTCTTGCTTTTGTAACTTAACATGATCTGTGTTGAGTCATCCTGAGCTGCTCAGATGAGCAGGTCCCTTTAAATGTTGTTGCTACAAGGAATTGTGGGGCAGCATGACCTGCTCTCCTTTGGTAAAGGAAGCATCAATGGTTCCGAGACTGAAGGAGGTTCTAAAGGAAGCATTGAACCTCCTTTCCTTCGCTTTAGAGAATTATAATGCTCCTTTACACTTCCTGGGTTAATGAAAAGTAGATAGGAAAGCAGATAGGATTGACTATAAGGATGCACCGATAATCTGTTTTCACCGGTTGATCCGCGCAAAACCAAGAATTTTCTTCACTTAATCCAGGAATGTCAAATACAGAGAGAGAGAGAGAGAGAGAGAGAGAGAGAGAGAGAGAGAGAGAGAGAGAGAGAGAGAGAAGCTGAGCACATTTTCTTGAATAGAAGTAGTTTTGAGGAGTAACACTTGAATAATTGAAAGCTTGATTTGTATTGTGGTTTTGATTCTTTTAAATAAAAATCAGTGTTCAACACCTGATTGGTTACTGAGTTTTGATAGTTCAAAACTTGTTAAGTG
Source organism: Blennius ocellaris (assembly GCF_963422515.1). Classification (NCBI taxonomy): domain Eukaryota; kingdom Metazoa; phylum Chordata; class Actinopteri; order Blenniiformes; family Blenniidae; genus Blennius; species Blennius ocellaris. Next base: position 4,658,219 of record NC_137663.1, on the reverse strand, counting down.
TAATTTGTATCTGCTGTGTATAAGATGTGTCAATACACGGATTTTTTTTAAAAGAATCAAAATCACAATACAAATATAGTGTGTTCGTCGTCAAATTTCTATGTTTTACATAAAAACACTTGTAGTTTCTTTAATTCAGGGAAGGCTTTATACTCTTCAATCTGAAGGAATAATAATCTAGATTTTAACTTTGTTCTTCACAGCAAAAAGCCCACTGAATTAACTCCCACTGTATTTATTTTAGGCCAACTGGCCTCAAGTAAACATATACTTGAGGTATAAAGTATAGATATATACTTAAATGGGGTAGTATATGATAATGGGTAATAATATATAATGGGTATTATAATAATAATATGTATATTATACATATTATTATTATATTGTACAACATTATATGTACAATATAATAATAATATGTATAATAAACAGCTTTTTGCTGTGTTGGTGTGAAATAAATGTGATAGTATAAAGATTGGAGCCGTCACACCTTACTACCAATCTACTACATACTGACACACCTTATTTACTGTATTAGTCACTTTTTATCCATATGCATTTTTTAATAACATGGTAAATGTGTCATGTGTTTTTATTATATTAACAAATCAAATCCTGTCCCTGTTCCTCTTCCTCATCCTCCTCTTCCTCTTCCTCCTCTTCCTCTTCCTCCTCCTCCTCTTCCTCTTCCTCCTCCTCTTCCTCTTCCTCTTCCTCTTCCTCTTCCTGCTCAGTCAACTTTTTTTCCTGAACCATAAAATGTTATGAAATGTCAGGATTAGAAAGTCAAAATAATCAAAAATATGTTGTTTTAGTTTCAGTTGTTTTTATGTGTTGAATTCGACTGAGTTTTTAATTCGTTCTAGTGACGATCTGAATGTTGACGGAACTGGAAAATTCGAAATGGCGGACAATGTAATTCGACCAATTCCAGAGGAATTATGTAACGCTATCCACTGTCACCGACCAAAATGAGGAACACTAATCGGGAAGAAAATAGCGGCCGCGATCAGTGTCAACTCGTTTACGCGAGAATCACGTGATCACGCTCTCGGGGCGAGAAATGGCATTCCATTGGTGATACCAAGTGATTTTTGCCAAAAAATAAAAAAGTGCAAATATTGCTAAAAAAAAAAACACAAGCCCGTTCGGCCTAGTTGGGTGGATGATTCATTGTTGGATGGATGATTGAGCCCCAGATGTTCAGGCAAGCCTTCATGTCGAGCCCTGGAGCAGACCACACATTCTATTCTTTCTTGTCTTCATTTATTATGTTTGCCGGTGAAGTAATTCAAAAGTAACTAAAAGTACTCTGGTATGTCCCTTTTTTATTTGAGTACTTAGAGTAAGTTACTGATTACATTTTGGAGAAGTAACTTGTAATTGTAACAGATTACAGTTTTCCAGTAATCTTCCAACCCTGGTGTCACCACCAAATTATCATAGTGTTACCACAACATTATCATAGTGTTAACACTGCATTATCATAGTGTTACCACCACACTATAACAGTGTTACCACCACATTATCATGGTGTTACCACCACATTATCATAATGTTACTACCAAATTATCATAGTGTTACCACCACATTATCATAGTGTTACCACCACACTATAACAGTGTTACCACCACATTATCATGGTGTTACCACCACATTATCATAATGTTACTACCAAATTATCATAGTGTTACCACCACATTATCATAGTGTTACCACCACATTATCATAGTGTTACCACCACACTATAACAGTGTTACCACCACATTATCATGGTGTTACCACCAAATTATCATAATGTTACTACCAAATTATCATAGTGTTACCACCACATTATCATAGTGTTACCACCACACTATAACAGTGTTACCACCACATTATCATGGTGTTACCACCAAATTATCATAATGTTACTACCAAATTATCATAGTGTTACCACCACATTATCATAGTGTTAACACCACACTATAACAGTGTTACCACCACATTATCATGGTGTTACCACCACATTATCATAATGTTACTACCAAATTATCATAGTGTTACCACCACATTATCATAGTGTTACCACCACACTATAACAGTGTTACCACCACATTATCATGGTGTTACCACCACATTATCATAATGTTACTACCAAATTATCATAGTGTTACCACCACATTATCATAGTGTTACCACCACATTATCATAGTGTAAACACTGCATTATCATAGTGTTACCACTGCATTATCATAGTGTTACCACCACATTATAGCAGTTTTACCACCACATTATCATGGTGTTACGACCACATTACGATAGTGTTATCACTGCATTATCGCAGTGTTACCTCCACGTTATCATAGTGTTACCACCACATTATCATAGTGTTACCACTGCATTATCATAGTGTTACCACCACATTATCGCAATGTTACCACGACATTATCATAGTGTTAACACTGCATTATCATAGTGTTACCACCACATTATCATGGTGTTACCACCACATTATCATCATGTTACCACTGCATTATCATAGTGTTACCACCACATTATCATAGTGTTAACACCACATTATCATAGTGTTACCACTGCATTATCATAGTGTTACCACCACATTATAACAGTGTTACCACCACATTATCATGGTGTTACCACAACATTATCATGGTGCTACCACTGCATTATCATAGTGTTACCACTGCATTATCATAATGTTACCACAACATTATAACAGTGTTACCACCACATTATCATGGTGTTACCACCACATTATCATAGTGTTACCACCACATTATCATGGTTTACCACCACATTATCATGGTGCTACCACTGCATTATCATAGTGTTACCACTGCATTATCATAGTGTTACCACAACATTATAACAGTGTTACCACCACATTATCATGGTGTTACCACCACATTATCATAGTGTTACCACCAAATTATCATAGTGTTACCACCACATTATCATGTGTTACCACCACATTGTCATAGTTACCACCTCATTTTCATAGTGTTACCACCACATTATCACAGTGTTACCACCACATTATCATGGTGTTACCACCACATTATCATAGTGTTACCACCAAATTATCATAGTGTTACCACCACATTATCATGTGTTACCACCACATTGTCATAGTTACCACCACATTATCATGGTGTTACCACCACATTATCATCATGTTACCACCAAATTATCATAGTGTTACCACCACATTATCATGTGTTACCACCACATTATCATAGTTACCACCTCATTTTCATAGTGTTACCACCACATTATCATAGTGTTACCACCACATTATCATAGAGTTACCACCACATTATCATAGTGTTACCACTGCATTATCATAGTGTTACCACAATGTTGCATTATCATAGTGTTACCACTGCATTATCATAGTATTACCGCAATGTTGCATTATTATAGTGTTACCACTGCATTATCATATTGTTACCACTGTATTATCATAGTGTTACCACCACATTATCATAATACCACCACAGTATCATATTGTTATTTCTGTTACATCAATTTTCTGTTACCTCCACATCACAACCGCATTACCTCCATGTTACTGCCATATTACCACCGCATCATCATGGTGTTACCGTTGCATGACTGCTGCATTATGGCCACACTACTTCCATGTTACTGTCATGTTATCATTGCATCATCATAGGGTCACCGCTGAGTTTCCACCATATAATGTTCCTTTCATGTTACCGCCACGTTCCCGCCATGATACCACTGCATCATTACCACATTACCACTGTGTTACCACTGCATTGCCACCACATTAACTCCATGTTACTGCCATGCATTACATACACTACATTATCGTGGTGTTTCCGCTGCGTCACGCATTACCAAAGCATCACCACCACGCTACTGTAGCATTATTTCAGTGTTACCGCCACGTTGCCACTGTGTTACCACTGTGTTACCACTGTGTTACCACTGTGTAACTGCTGTCACCACATCACCTCTGTGCTGCCGCCATGTTTCCTCTGAACAAACTAAAGACATAAAGAACTTAATTAAACTATATTTTTAGCAGTTCTTTATTTCAGTGTGTCAAACAGCTTCTGAGACCTTCTGACCCCCCCCCCCCCCCCCCCCCCCCCCTCCACCCATCCACCCATCCCCCACCCCCCCCGCTCCCATCGATCTCTCTCAATAGGTGTCACTGCTTCAGACCAGCTGAGCTGAGGAGACGTTGTGATACAGATCCAGCGTGAGTCATAGATGGTGAGCAACAAATTATAGGAAAAAGGATTTCAGGGAGCGTTTTGAACATGACATTGGTTGACTGCTTTAAAAGAGATGGAGGTCAAACTTAAATCAGGTACATTCTTTACTTATTATATGTGCCGTCCCATGGGCTTTCTCCAGGTACTGCAGCTTCCTCCCACAATCCACAAACACACATGTTAGGTTAACTGGTGACACTAACTTGTCTTCAGTGTTTGTGTTATGTGGGATAGACTCCAGGCCCTTTCAACGCTGCTGCGGATAAAGTGGCTATAGAAGATGGATGAATCGATTCTGAAATATATAATTATGTAGAACCAGATCTCTCATTTGCTATAGACTAAAGAACAGCTCAAAAAAGAAGGCGGCCTGCACCGTCTGATTCATTCATACTTTGGCGATTTATGATTTTGGGTCGATGATGAAACAGTGCGATTTCTCACACAAGTGTGAAAAGTGGAATAGTGTAATGCTGGGAAAATGCGGGGTTGAGAAAGAATGGGGGGGGGGGTGGTTATTGAGAAACACTAGACTTGTGGCAGTGAGCCATTTAGAAAAAATGTTTTAAAAAATCCTTCAGGGGGTGGAAAAAAAAAAGGCCTGTATTCTTCTCAGGATGCTACAGGACCTCGACTGAACTCTGGAAACGGTGATGGTGAAATACTACAAACAAGCTGAAATCGTAGGTTTGTGGAATAAGTGGAGTCTCTGTTCCTGCCGGCAGACCTCATTAGAGGAAGCCGTTCTGTTGGAAGAGTTGAAGTGCGGAGCAGCAGCAGCCACTTGTTTCTGTTTATTTCAGCTTCGCGTTGTTTGTCTGATGGGACGAACTTCAAAGACGGAGGGACGTCTGAGACAAATCATTGTTGGTTTTTCTTTCATTTCTTTTCTTTCTTTCTTTTTTTTTTACCCTCCTTCCCTATCTCTGTAACTCGGGGGGAACATGGAAGCTGTGTGACCCTACGTAATTCATCAGACATTTCTCTTTTTTTCCCCCCCCAGTTTAAATGAATGACTGGTATGTAGAAAGACTCTGGAGAGTCGGGATCCCCCCCCCCCCCTCCTCTCCTCCTCACAAGCTATTAGGCCTCCCTCCGCCTCCTCCTGTGGAGAGAGGGAGATAAGGGAAAATTGAAAATGAAAAGCGAGAGATCTCCATATCCACAGGCAGACCTCTTCTTCTCCTCCACTATCTCTCCCTCTCTCCCTCCTTTGAGCTTGATTAGCCGCCAAGCTTAAGAGGCTTGTTATCAACCTTGGAGACGATGGAAGTTCATCGGCCGCAGGACTTGACTGATGGAGACGGGGATGGAGGCTTTTTCTGAGAGTGTGTGTGTGTGTGTGTGTGTGTGTGTGTGTGTGTGTGTGTGTGTGTGTGTGTGTGTGTGTGTGTACCCTGAGGAAGTAGCGTATATCTTTTTGACTGATGTGGAGTCTCGGCAGTATGTGGTCAGCTCATTCGTATTCGGGGCCGCAGGGACTCCAACATGTCTGCTGGCGGCGTCTCATTCCGTCACGTGACTCGTGGAAACGCAGCGCACCAACAAAACCTGCCTCTTCTTTTTTTTTTTTCCCCCTCTATCGTTTTTGTATTCTGGATCAACTCTTGAGAAAGTGAATGAATGGGCAGCATTTGGTTAAAGCTCCGGAGAGAGAGGCCGCTCCTCTTGTGGCAATCAGTTAAGTGTTATTCTATCTTATCTGGTGGAGAAGCGGGAGGCAGAGCCATCCGTTCTGAGGCAGCGGCACACAAAAAGAACCGATTTCTCACTGCGTTGGTTCAGCAGTGCATGTGATGCTTGGCTGCTTTCAGCTACAGCTGAATTTAAAGTTACTCTAACAGAATCCACACACAAAAAATGACAAATGTAGGAGCCTGTTGTAGTTATTGAAGTACCTTACATCTCTAATACCTGTTCAATACTTTTCTGAAGGAAATTCCTCACCTCATTCAGACAAGCACGTGTTTCCAGCATTTATATTTCACAAGAGATACCCGGGTTTGTTGACATTTTAGCATCACAGAAAATCGTAATTCCCAGAAAGTTCCCAAAGCCAGACCCTGTTTCTACACTCCATCTCGATTCGCACTGGAAAAACGATCAAGGACCCGTTTCACAACATGTCAGACTATTCTCATGGCTTGAAGAGTCTTTCTTTGAGAACGTTTTTTTTTTTCAGCTGAATCGTTGAAATGTTGATATTTTCGCTGGAGCTGCTGCGACGCCATCTTTGATGTCCCAGAAACCCTTGTGGCAGGTTTCTGAAGATGTCAGTTAGAGAAACATAAACACAGTTTGATGGCGACAAATTCCAGTTTCTTTGTAAACATATCAACTGTGTGATCGATTTAGGAAACTGTTTTATAAATTAGTGGGAATAAGTGTTAATGGTCTTGTTTTCCTCTTTTGGTTTATTCTCTTTGCAGAACGAAGACCTTTAATGGGACATATATTTTAAAGATTTTTTTTTCTGGTAGAGTAACTTTATGGTCTATTTGTAGTGAATATGTGTATATATATATATATGGATGGATGGATGGATGGATGGACAGACACATTTTCTCCTCCAGTCATGACACTCTGGAGGCAGTCATAGTTCTTATTGTCCTTCTACTGAGCATGTGCAGAACAACAGTTTACGACGGCCATGGTGTGCGGCAATGTGTTCACTGTTTACATTGAGACGGAGGATATTGAAGAAGTTGCGTTTTCCATGGAGATGGATCCTGGGCATTTTCAAAAAGTTACACAATGGGAGTCATTTTCATAAAGTTGCATTTTCTGTCACTCCAAGCACTGTTGTGTAAACAGAGACCCAAAATACAACAGAAGTTTAGCATTTTCAATTGAATATGTGTAAACGGGTTCCGTTCGGTGTCTGTTGGGCTTATTTTTAATAATTGTACCTTTTAATTTCAAGTAATTTTTCTAGGATCCTACTAAGATTCAGACGACATGAGCGATTCACTCCGCCCGCTGTGCTGGATTCCCATCGGTGGCAGAATAAACTACAAAATTGCTCTTATCACACACCAATGCCTTCATGGAAATGCCGAACCGCTCAAAGAACTCAGTAAACCTCAAACCAGAACACCAACACCTCCTCCACCCCTCCAGAACCCCGGGTCATAGAAGATCGGGCCTTTAGTGCTGCTGCACCACGTCTGTGGAACTCCAGTCACCTCAGGACCCCACAGACTGCGGATACTTTTAAAAAGCTTTTGAAGACGTGCTTTTTTAAAGAGGTTTTTAACTCTCTTTAATGACTCTTTCTTTAAATTTGAAATTTTAGGTGTTTGTTTAGCTTCTTTTTAATGTGCTTGCAGCACCTTGAGATTTTTTAATTAAAAATGCATAAAAAATTAAATGTATTACTGTTGTCAGAAAAAATGTTCCTACTGCCTCTTCATCTCAGGAAAACATGAACATGTCGGCTATAGAAATATCAAAAAGGGTCATATTTTTCCAGTGACTCACTATAAAGCTGTGTTACAGACAGTATGGCTCTGTGTCCGTCCGTCCAGGAAGCCGTTGACGGCAGCTTCGTCACTCCCTCATTAATGAAGCATGTTTGGAATAAATGGAAGAGCTTGTAATCGGCGGCGCTATCTGACGAGTAGTGTCTCCTGGAGCTTTGCTCTCCGGTTGAGGCGTCCCGCTCTGGACGAGGCCTCAGAGGGCGACAGCGCCGTGTAAACATTCCCAGCCTCGCAGTGTGTCTGCGGGGTGATGCATCAGTCCGGCCGACTGTTTACTGGCCCAAGAATGTTAAGAACACGGCCTTCAAACCTGCATGCACGTGACTGTTGAAATACTGAGGGGGGGGGGGGGGGGGGGTCACAAGTTTTTGGGGTTTTCTTTGGTACCGTCTTAATGTTTGTAACGATCCGGTGGGATGTGGATCTGGGGAATATTGCGTGCTGTTTAGTCTACCAATCACCACGGTGACAAAGAGTCTGGGGGGGAGGGGGGGAGGGGTAAGTGGTGTCATGGGTCAGGGTGGTCTGTTCAGCGGAACATTTATATAATACACACGGAAACAGACTTTGACTTTGTTCAATCTCTAAAAAACAAGGACTTGTCGGCAGGTGACTTGAGTGATTGATGCTGTTTACAGACGTGAGCTCAGTCAACTTCACCTTCTTCACCGGGACTCGTCTGAATCTCACCTTTCACTACATTTCCTCACCTCTTCACGCCGTCATCATGAACGGAAATTATTTTTTTAAAAAGGGCACGATTTAAAGCCTTAAAAGTTTCTGGGGGTCAAATTCAAAACGTTGCACGTGACATCTTGAAGAAACAAAGATAAATAAGGCGAATGCAGTTTGAATTCATGATAAGAGAAACATTCCCTGTGATGAAAATAAACAAAATTAAGAAGATTGTTTTGCTTCACATTGGTAGTTTTACATCAGCAGGTAAAACTGTAAGGTGAATTCTATAATAAAGTTTCTTGAATTGATGATGGTGATGATGATGATGATGATGATGATGATGAAGAAGAAGAAGGTGAAGGTGAAGGTGAAGACAACATCAGGGGTATTGAGAAGCTAACAGAAGGCACAGAAATAGAGGTTTGCACCCCGATACTGTAACATGAGCTTTTTAGTTTGATCAGGAACACAAAGTAAGTCTGAAGAACTTCTCTGAACCCTGAAAACACCCGTTTCACCAGGTTCACCATGTTTCAGCTGGATAAATGTCCATTTAGCATTTTCGTTTCAGAAAAGTTTCACATTTACACTGCAACATTTAAAAACTATGTCTGTTTCTATGGAAATGGCAGAAATGCTGAAAACAATGTGCATGATGGGCCACCAGTTGGCACTTTTTTTAGTTTTTAGGAAAAAACACACACACACACACACACACACACACACACACACACACACACACACACACACACACACACACACACACACACACACACACACACAAACACACACAGCAGAGAACAACAAACTCTAAACATCAACAACAGGAGAACACAGGCATTCTAGTGGACAGACCACCAAGTTGGATTGTTATTACAGTGTTATTTCAAAATAAAAGTATCAAGTCCGAGGAGAATATGGACTGGGAGTCATGACACCAGGGAGGAAACTTTGTTCTTATTGTCTCTACTGAGCATGTGCAGAAGAACTAGGTACTAAGGTCGTGGTGAGCATGACCAGTAGCAGTGTTTCAGAAAAGTTGCACACGGACAAAAACTTAACAACAATTTTATGTTTGCACAAAAGGTTGTGTCAAAGGGGCCTCAAACACCTGACACATCAAACACACATTTCATACAATGAATGAATGAATGAATGAATGATATAAATGGAAATCCACTGTAAACAAATAAACTTACAGATTCTTCAAAATTCAGTTTTCTCCACTGTGTTGACAGTATTGATCAATAATTTAGCAGTTTCGGGAAACTGCATTTATGAAAAACTGCTAGATTTCAGTTGTGAGGCCAAATAAAACTTTAATTTCAAGCCTCTGATATCTGATAAATGCTACTACTAATAATAATAATTATAATAATAATCAATGAAAAAAAACAACTTCCGTCTAATAAAGTATTTTTGACTACTTCTAAATGAAGCCGTGAGCTTCAGAAGACCATTGACACATGAATTATCGATCTTTTTCACTCTTTCAATGAACCTGGAGATGCACTTAGAGGTTGTTTGCAGCAGTCATATATCAACGCTCCTCAGCAGGCTTTAACTCACACTGCTGGCCACTACTGGAAGAAAGAGATCTCAACCATCACACCTATCATAGATCTGCAAACATGATCATTTTACACCATTTAAATTGTACAGTTCAGCTCATCCACCTCAGTGGGCTGAGAGCGCGGCGCTCCTCAGTGTGTTCCAGTCCTCCGCTATCTGAACGACAAGCTTCAGTAATCAAAGATGTGCTGACCTTCCCTCCCCTGCACTGACCTCCACCTCTCCTCCCGCTGCCCTCGTCTGTCTCTTCGTGTCAGGGAGGTAAGCGCCAAGCACGTGCACGTGTAGACGCGTGCACGTGAGATAACTCAATAGATCTCTATGGGGGAATGATCGGCGCCGTTGTGAAACATCATTGGAACAACTGTTTTTGCGTCAAATTAGTTTTAGAAGTAGGGGGATGACATCTTTTCCACTTGGTGCCCGTTTACACAACAATATTTGAAAGTGAAAACGCACATTTTTGCTGGATTTACTCAAACCATTGATATTTGATGAACTCTTCCAAGTTTGTAGGTGGAGCGCTGAGGAGCCATTTGGCCCTGCCCGTGTCTGAAACCAATGAAAAACATAATTGTTCAGCAGGCCTGAATTTTGTGCCAAATTTGGTGAGTGTTTAAACATGTTCACACTCTAAAAAAAATCAATTCAGCACATCGAAGAAGGCCACGCGACCACAGACCAACCATATCCACACTGGATCATGACTAAAGGCCTCGAGGCTGTCGTCACTTGTCCGGACTTGTCGGGTCAAACATCACAGATTTATGGATGAAAGTATCAAACGAGATATTTCCTTTTTCCATTAGGTGGCGCCATCACGATCATAACATATCTCCATATGGATGTGTTCGGGGCTGGAACGTCATGAATAGTGAGAAGCTTGGTGGTGATTGGACAATGTACAAATGCTTACTACTGTCAAGGGCCGAGATAACTTGACTTGCGTTTTGCTCAAAAAGAATGATGGATAATATATCTTTATTGTCATTAAGACATGTACATCATAGGCATACATGAACACAATTAAAAAGAACAATAAAAGGTGTAAAAACACATTAAAACATTAGTATAGTGCCAAGATGTATCATAATACTGAAGCTGGATGTTGTACTAAATAGTTATTGTGGTTCATGATGATGATGATGATGATTATGATGATTATAATAATAATAATAATAATAATGTAATAATAATGATGTTTCTTATGTTGCTCTGTGTCACCTTTTTCAGTCTTTGTCTTTTTAAATTTCAAGTTCAGTACATACAATAAGTAACGAATAACTATATTTTAGTGAAACACCAATTTTGGGAGGGAACCAACCGATAATGAGTCACACACTGAGGACAATAATGTGAAAAACGTGACCATTGTAGATGTTATGAAGTCAATAATAACAGGAGCTTTTATTGGATTCAGGATTTCCGGGGTCCTGTCAAACAGAGCTGAAGGGCCTCATGATGCCGGGGTCTGCTCCGTGGTGTCATGACTCTCAGTCCACGTTCTCCTGGACTTGGTATTTTTATTTTGGCAGTCACAGTAATAACAATCCAACTTGGTCTGTCCACTAGAATGTCTGTGTTCTCCCATTATTAATGTTTAGAGCGGGTTGTTCGCTGTCTGGATGTGAGGGTAGTTTCATTTCAACAATAACCAACAGCGCTAAGTCGTGGCCCAACATGCTAACTACATCGTTTTCAATGGTTTTGCCGTTTCCGTGTAAACGGACGTCATTTTCAAATTGTTGCTGCTTAAACCTGAAACTTCTCTGTAACTAAACGATGAGTTTTCACTGGAGAATGTTGTCATTGAAACGGCTTTAAAACATTTACGAACCTGTTTGAGTTTCTGTTTGGTCACCGTTGGCTTGTTATGTGTTCAAAACAATGGCGTTATCGATGGAAGATCTAAAACCAATGGCCGAGGGCGTCGAGCTACCAACCTGGCTGCTTGAAAACCTCAAACCAACGACCAACGACCAACGCTACAGAGCTCCAGAGAGGAACGAGGGCGAGGGCATTGGATTCAGGTGTGACGCAGCTGAACCACAGGACGTTAAAGAAGCCTGATTCTGAAGGTCAAAACTCAGACCAACGTCTGACCGGCCAGGTTGGCGATGGCGGGTTGTCCTCATGGGGGACGGCCGCGGACGACCTGGCGAAGGCCCACCTCAAATCCACCAGGTATGGATGTTATCGAGTGGCCACCGATCAGCAACATCAGAAGAGGTTAGTGGAATTATGTTGCACACGGAACAATCCAGACTGAACATCTGGAGCGAGCTGAAACGTTGAGTGACACGACCGTCACTGTTGATTCTGTATTGGTCGTAAAACGTCTGATGAGCTCGGATCTGAGTCGATACAGGAGTGTTTTTGTATATAAACTACAAATATTATGAAGACATTTTGAAAAGAGCATGATTTTAATCATTGAGCATCTGAGTTAAATATTAATACTATTAATATTAAGACAATAGTCTTAATATTAATATTATTAAGATTATTGTCTTAATAATGGTGATCCACCTCCGCCCTCCTGCCGCCCTCTCATTTTAATGGACATGGCGACATCCAGATAATCCCTGACCCCCCCCACACACACCCACACACACACACCCACACACACACACGCCGTACCATCACAACCTCCACCTATCCGTCTCCACTATCAGCAGCTCCCTGCTGCCGTTGTTTGGAGAGGTCAGAGCCGTTTGTTTGCCCGGAGGCCCATCGTCTGATAGGACCCCCCCCCCCACCCCCCCACAAACGCCCTGATCACCCCAATCGCCCTGCCCCCCTACCCCAACCGGCCTCATCTTAACCTGACCTGTTATCAGCCGACTCCCCGGCAACTCCAACCTTGTCTTTTAAAAGGAACACTTCCCCAGGAAACTATGGAGAGACTCTGGCAGATAGACTGCGTCTCCATCCGTCACGGTGGGAAAGCAGTGCCGCAAACGAGGCGACGCAACGTGGCGTCTGGCCGATTCCAGGTTCAAATCCATCACGTGACCTCGAGGGCTCCACCAGACCACTCAGAGATTCAGGCCTCGTTATATACGACTACGTACGGAAACAGATGGCTTTTGTCTGTCATGACACGCTGGAGGAAACCTTGTCCTTATTGTCTACTGAGCATGTGCACAACTGCTGGTTATAAGCGTGCATGCGCATTAGTGCACGAGACCAGAAAGTTGAGTTTTCACGTGATTACACGGCGACGGAACCCCAGAGATTTCAAAAAGTTCCACCTGGGGATCCGTTTCCATAAAGTTGCATTTTTCAGTGACTCCAAGCAAAGTTGCCATGTAAACGGACTCCCACAACGCAACTAAAGTTTTGTGTTCTCCCTTGAAATTGTTGCGGCATGAACAGGACTTTCGAAGCCGGAAACACAAAAAACAATCCAACAAGCAGAGACTTCTCAGCGTATGAACGTGTGAAGGTAACGGAGTATGGAGCAGAAAGGGTTAACTGCAGAGTTTTCAGTATCTTCCTGCTCCATAACACCTGGAATACATAACATGTCAGGTAAAATATTCCACTAGTGTGTACAAAGTGTGTTTTGTGCATTTTCACTTGAAAGTCATGTAAGGTGGACCTGAGAGGCGGTAACTGTACTGAAGCCTGGCCCCCCAGCAGGGGGCAGCAGAGGTGACAGCAGGGGGCAAAGCAACCAGAGAAAACTATCAAAAGACACTTTTGATGTTTTGGTATTTACGTATTTATTCATTCATTCAACTTTAAAAAAAAATTGCAATTTGCTTGAAGTCAGGAGACAAAATTATTCCAAATCTGGGACGTCTTCATTGTTCCTTTCTTTCCTTCTTTTTTCTATTGATATCAGCATTTCTGCTTATATTGATCTAATGTCTTTTTTGCATTTAATATTATTAAAAAATATGATTATTGACTATTGGAAAAACGGTAAGATTGGATAAATGTCTTCTATATATATATGCATATAACTAAGTATGTCTAGATAGGCCTTTGTATATTACATAGAGATTTATTTGGGGATATACATAAATGTATATAGGTAGAATTTTGACTTTTTGTATGTACAGTATGTGGATTTTCATTATTTAAAGAAATGTAAAGCTGGGAAGTGTAAGATGAGAGTCTCGTTATAAACATGTGCTTTCTGCCATTAAAAAGCTCCAACTGGCTCTCATAGGAATAAACGGATAAAGTTCTCAGAGATGACAATTGTGAGTAAAACAACAAAAAAAAAGATATAAAGAAAAGAGAGCAATTAAATATCAAAGATTAGAAAGAAAAAGAAAAGATCAAGCTCCGAGGTCACGAGCAGAACAAGTGTATCCTCGGCTCATTTATTCAATATTCCCAAACGATAAAAAACGACTCTCTGACACAAATCCCTTCTTGGCTTTCAGAAAGCTCACAGTCATCTGGGGCCCGGCCGGCCTGGAAGGCCCGCCGCCGCCCGTGTGGCCGCGTTAGAGGGAAAACCTGTGATGAAATTACTCCCCCAACACTGGATCAAACCCACCGGGGGGTGAGGGGGGGGTGGGGGGGACCACCTGATTAACCAACATGGAGGAAATGAGAGAAGCAAAAAGGTCCATTTTCCCCATGAGAAGAAAGGACGGGAGGGTGTGTGTGTGTGGGGGGGGTGGGGGGGTGTGCAGGGTTAAAGTCACAGATTTTAAATCAGTGCTTTGGCCTTTAACAGAAGCCCACTATGAGCCAGCAGAACAAAGAGGGCAGCAGTGGCCTCCACCAATTAACATTCCTGCGGCCTTTATGAGCCGCCCGGTCCCGCCCCTTCACTCACACCTCGTAAAAGTCACAAACATCAATTCTTGCAAACCATAACTGTCATTATAATCCCATTAAAAACAACCCACCGAGCAATTTACAGTGAACGCCAGGGCCAAGTTTCTTTGGGTGGGGGGAAAGGATCGCTTCCACGGGAACTCGAACAAGTGGGAAAGTTTATTGGGAGTAATGTGATGAAATATGACATGACACTGACCCTGACGGCTTTCACAGCTCAAACCGGGAATATTACAAGTATCGGCACACACAGTGTCGGCTCACCTGACCACACAGCTAAGATGAAGCCATTCAAAGATCCAACCACAACAATAAAATAAAACTCTTGATTTCTGAACCTCAAAGTGCTCCAGCTGTCGCAGTTTGAGTCTGTTTGGTTTAAACCGATGCCTCATGACTTTAGTTTGAATGGATTTCCTTCCAACGCCCTGATTTCAGTGTCTTAAAAATCTTTATTTTGTCTAATATGTGCTCAATAAAACAAAATACCATTGTCTTTATTCATCACAGATCTGTCTCGTTTATAATTGTTTTCATTTTTGTTTCAGAAAAGTTGCGTGGCCTCAATTTAACTGTTAGCGAAGAAGTTTCAATCACTTTACAGCCACAGGATAATTAGAAACCATCATGGGGGGGGGGAGGTGTTTGTACTCAAGGCAGTCAAGATCGAACTAAACAAAATTTTTCTTTCAAAACTTTTATTCCATATGAATGAGTTCACGTTCCTCGGATTTTTATACATTTCTTAGTATTGCAATAAATAAATAAATAATAATTTCTTTACATTTATATATTTTCTTTCAGGTTTTGTATTTTATTTTATTTTTTTAATCCTTCCAGCCACTTTTCACACATGTTGAATTAGATATATGTGTACATGTGTGTACATGAGACATAGATAATTATTTTTTGTGGACATGTATTTTCATGTAATATGGATATATTTTATATGATTGATTAATTACAACGGATGAATTCTGATTGTATATATTTATTTTATTAATTTTTTTTTTTTTTAAATGAACACATTGTCAAAAATGATGGTCAGACTCTTATTATTTAGCAGAAGTGGACAGAAAAAGAGAAATCAGCACCAAAATGGATGCAAACGAAGACCATATGATCAGCTCACCTGAAGGCGGATGTGACATTTACATGTTTTCGTTTCTCTGCAGTACAAAGACAGAAAGAGACACAGAAACATGTCATGAAGAGTTTCTGTGACTTTAGTGGCGGTGAACAAGCCCTGCGAGTCAACGTGACCTCACTTGACCTCTGTGGCTCCTGGTGAGGAGAGGCCTCCCTCTAGTGGCTGTTGTGTGTAGCACACCTATTACAAGTCATGCCGCTTTGAAGCTAAAGGTGGCAGCAGAGAGCCAGAGCTTGTCTTTAGTGAGACTAATGAAGAACTTTAAATTCTATTCGTTTTTAACCATTAAATGCTGCACCTTTAAAAGCTCTGTACAAACTGTTGGATGAATCTTGACACTGAAGGTTTTATGATGCCAAATAAGTTCAAATGTTACAAACAGCAGCATATATTCTTGTGCACTCTAAGCAGGTTTATTGGGAATATATTAATACTTTCTATAAACATGCATGAATTTCCGGTAAAAAAATATTTTATATTCTATAGATGTCCTGCAATGAGCTGAAAATGAACGCGAGACGTTTGGGAGAGGTTAAAGATTTGTTAAAACCTTTCAAATAAACACGAGAAAGAAGAAATTAAAAAGAAAGTATGCAGTGCGTGTGATGTTAAAAGTGGCTTCGGGGAACAGTGTAGACGTCGGTCATGTAAATTTGCTGTTGACCAGGATGACCGCAGCGTCTCTTCTCCTCATCTCTCTGGACATTTGACACCAGACGCAGGGGTTGCAGCAGGTGGCGCACAAGCAGTCGTTGCACATGGAGCCCTGCACAGGAAGCACACACTCAGACAGTCTCAAGCCTAAAGTCACACATTCAGAAAGTAGAAAAAAGTCGAACATTTGGAAAATCAAAACCGTACAAACTCAAAAAGTACTTAAAATGAAAAACTCGGCGTCTTAAATTATTTGATTTCTGTTATTTATCTTATATTTATCTGAAAAGCACCGTGAATTGCCCTGTGTTTGATTGATAATAGATACTATAAATACAATTGCCTTGCCTTGCCTTGCCTTGCCTTGCCTTGCCTTGCCTTGCCTTGAAACTCAACAGTCACTCATAATTTCACAAACTCCAAAACTGAAATTCACAAACTCAAAGAACTGACAAACTCAAAGCCTATAAAAGACCTATACATTTGTAAAAAATCAGGAAGTCAGTTTAACTATGAGTTGCAGCTTGAGTGTGTGAAGACATGACTGGTCAATCAGGCCCACACACACACACACACACACACACACACACACACACACACACACACACACACACACACACACACACACACACACACACACACACACACTTACATGGATGCCGTAGCGCTGCCTCATAGAGACCCTCATGGACATGGTGATGGCCGGGATGATTCCACTGAAGTACTCCAGCAGGGGCAGGCAGAGCGGCTCGCCGTAGCGCTCCGTCGTCTTGCAGGCGAAGCAGGGGCAGCACCAGAACGCAAAACAGCCTGAAACACACATCGTCTGGAATTAATCCACATGGACGACTCATTCCATCAGCAGATTCCGCCATCTGATTGAAGCTGATTTAAGGCCGTTTCAGCTAATATCTGAATTATAGAGCATCTTCCTCCTCAAACATCCAGATTATAGAGCATCTTCCTCCTCAAACATCAGATTATAGAGCATCTTCCTCCACTAACATCCGATTATAGAGCATCTTCCTCCTATAACATCAGATTATAGAGCATCTTCCTCCACCAACATCCAGATTATAGAGCATCTTCCTCCACTAACATCAGATTATAGAGCATCTTCCTCCACCAACATCCAGATTATAGAGCATCTTCCTCCTCTAACATCAGATTATAGAGCATCTTCCTCCTCTAACATCAGATTATAGAACATCTTCCTCTACTAACATCAGATTATATAGCATCTTCCTCTTCTAACATCAGATTATAGAGCATCTTCCTCCTCTAACATCCAGATTATAGAGCATCCACCTCTACTAACATCAGATTATAGAGCATCTTCCTCCTCTAACATCCAGATTATAGAGCATCTTCCTCCTCTAACATCCAGATTATAGAGCATCTTCCTCCTATAACATCAGATTATAGAGCATCTTCCTCCTCTAACATCAGATTATAGAGCATCTTCCTCCTCTAACATCAGATTATAGAGCATCTTCCTCCTATAACATCCAGATAATAGAATATCTTCCTCCTCTAACATCAGATTATAGAGCATCTTCCTCCTATAACATCAGATTATAGAGCATCTTCCTCCTCTAACATCAGATTATAGAGCATCTTCCTCCACTAACCTCCGGATTATAGAGCATCTTCCTCCTCTCACATCAGATTATAGAGCATCTTCCTCCACCAACATCCAGATTATAGAATATCTTCCTCCTCTAACATCAGATTTTCGAGCGTCTTCCTCCACTAACCTCCATATTATAGAGCATCTTCCTCCACTAACCTCCATATTATAGAGCATTTCACAGTATAAACATGAGATGGATGTTCAGCGACTCACATTCTGCTTTGTTGTCCCAGCAGTCACATATTCCAGATCCCCAATCTGCAGAGGTTTGCATGTACATCACGGGCCCCGGCTGATTGATGACCATTTTAGAAGACATGTTGACGTCTGGAGGTCAAACCAGGATGTGAAAATCAAACTATTTATCTAATGCCGTCACAGAATCATAGACATGACTATACAAAGAAAAACCTCAGGGATTATTCTAATAATCCGGCACCAGGAAGCAGTTACCAACATAAAGTCAACATCAGGCTCTTTTCTGAAGTTTGATTATTGAATCTATATGACACGGAATCATTTTCCAGGATATTGCAATCACACTAGAGAAGTTTTGGGGCCTCAACAATTTAGACTTTATTTTAATAATATCTCATCATCATCAAATACTTTGACGGTTCAGGGAATGATCTGAAAGAATTAGTCATAATGGTAGAAAGTGAATTTCTTCTGTTGTTTAAATGGTTTGATTTTAATAAATAACAATACATGTGTATGATGTTTGCCGACTGAGGTACTTTGTATTTATTTTTTGTGTAACACTGACATACTTTAACATGATTTGTGCTGTTTGTGTTTGAGTTTTGCATGTTGTTTTTAATTTGTTAAATATATAGTTTAACACATAATGTTATATATCCTGACAAATACAATCAAAAGCTGTATATCAATATATATAAACAAGGAGGGAAAATGTGTTCGATGGAGTAAAAAAAAAAGGGAATGAATTCCGACCACATGATAAATCTTTTAAAATGTGTACTTCATGTTTTTATAATGATTTTTATGAGTCAAGATAGTACATTTCACTGTATTCAGTAGTATAACTGTGTTCATAATGTATAATGTATCTCTTCCCGTTTTAATAAACAGAGCAGATAATTGTTGTGAACTCACAGCATATTCCCTCTTCGGTCATATCAAACTCACTGTTTCACACATTTATCTCTCACTTCTGCCGTTATAAGAAGTTTAATAAAGAAATGAAAGGTTTACCTTTGACTATGAGGAAGTGTTCTGAGTCGTACGTTCCGTCGCAGTCGACCTCTGCTCTGAGAAACTCTCATTTCTCGAGTGGCTCCAGAATTACAGGCAGCAAATGACAGAGAGGTCAGACAGGAATGACAGGTTCATCCTCCTTTCTTTTTTTTTCTTTTTTTTTTTAAACCCGGAGCCTATTATTTATTGTCTGTGTGACAGATTCAACTGGGAGTGGCTGGCAGGGTGGGGAAATGGTGTGATACTGTCAAAGTCAAAGACCAGAATGTAAACTTTTATTGCTAAAACTCAAACTAAAAATGTGTTTGCGTTGCGTCTGTGGCGGTTTGCTGATGCTTTCACAACACGAACTGTAAAAAATCTTTTGTTTTCATTTTTACTTTCATTCCACACTGATTTTCAAAAAATGGTTAGA
Organism: Blennius ocellaris; assembly: GCF_963422515.1. Classification (NCBI taxonomy): domain Eukaryota; kingdom Metazoa; phylum Chordata; class Actinopteri; order Blenniiformes; family Blenniidae; genus Blennius; species Blennius ocellaris. The sequence goes on along the minus strand of NC_137663.1, from coordinate 4,638,364 downwards.
AGCAGTTAAATCAGATAAAAACAGCTCAAACGGCCAAAACAGCTTTAATGAAAAAGGAACAAAATGAAGAGGAAGAAAAGGAAAAGAAAAAGTTAGAAAAATAAAGAACTAGAACTACACTCGAAAGAGTGCACACCTTCACCAAAACCACGTTTGTTACCATGGAAACCAATGGATTACAAGGTGATTCTATCCGCCACACCTTACATCATTCATCCTGGTCCTTTTAACTATTTCATGTTGTCCCTGTTTGACACTGATCTGTACACATTTTACAATGTCCATGTGACCTCCTTGACCTTTGAACCCCAATCGCTAAGCAGGGTAATGACGTCACTGCATCACGTGACATGTCAGAGGATATGGAATTACAATTAAACGTTTTGGTTTCACATGAACCAGATTAAAACTGACCAGGCTATGAAGAAAATACTTTTTTGACCTTTTTGTGACCGCGACCTTGACCTTTGACCCAGTTTCTCTCATGTTTGACGGAAGCATCCTTGGATAAAGCCAAATATTCGCTGAAAATGTCAGGCCATTCAGTTAAGTAGTTCTTTGTGAAAAGTTGGTAACATGAAAACCCATAAATTAATAAATAAATACACACATAACCTTTGCCCCAACTTTCATTGATAAAGGTAAAATGATAAAAATAGAAAATAGGAAAAAAAGGAGCAAAAACTATGAAATAGAAATAAAAAAGAGAAGAAAATTGCCTCTGGAGGCAGAAATGATTAATGTCTATCTACTGAGCATGTGCAGAAGCACTATTCACTACAGCTGTGGCGTGGATGTGCAGGAGCAGTAATGGAATTGGAGTGTTGTCATGTTTACAAACTCCCAAAATGCAGTGAGAATTTAGCGTTTCCACCTGAGCCAGGGCCCTGGGAGGAAAAACCGACAGGGATGAATAGATGGTCTCTTTGTGGAAGCCTCTCCCATCTCAAACACAACTTCACCAAAACCTCAGCCACAGTGACGTTTCTGAACAATCCAGGGTGGAGGAGCAGTTCTCTGACTTTCTTTCTGTTAATATTGTTTAATGGCTGCTGTGGTACAGGAATGATGCTAAATGAAAGCTTGGCTAGACGTCAGGAAGGAGCCGCCCTGACATGTTCTGAATACCACAGCCATTACTTGTAGCGTCATTACCAGTACAGTCATCACCTGTACAGTCAGTACCTGTACAGTCATTACCTGTACAGGCATGACCTGCACGGCTATTGTACAGTCAATACCTGTACATCACAAGGCCAAAGAATGACAAATGACTTCGACACTTGGTGAACAGACCAATTGAACCAGACTCCCACCCTAGATCTCCACCAAGATGACAGATACAGAGACCCAGTGTTTTCCAGCTCTACGAGTCCTGGAGGGATTCAACAAGTGGCTCTTGTCAAGAGTCAGAGTGATTTTCATCAATGCCAGTGGAGCGACCAGGCACCCTTAAGGCAGTGTTTTTCAACCACTGTGCCACCACACACTGGTGCTCCGGATATAGTCAGGTGTACTGTGGGAAATTAACGACTTTCACATTTTTTGTAACAGATCATCTACTCAAACAGACACTGTCAGAGCAGTGTGCAGAGTAATATTGTGGCGAGCGCCGCAGAAGAACTGCTCTGGGTTGAGAGTTTATTCTGCCAGCTGATTTACCACAGACTTTTATGTTGATTTGTAAATGCGCAACCTGAACTTCATAGCAGGATCAGACTCCACACAACACATTTCTCACTCATGGTTACACACCAACATCCAACAAACCAAACCAAACTAGACGAAATAATGAACTATCTGAACCGAGGAACAAAAACACAACACAAGCACAAATCAACACACACAACAACCCCAACAATAACCCTCAATAACCTCCGGCAACACATAACCTGAACTCCCATCATGCCCTGCAGCGACCAACTCCGTGATGCTACAATACTCTTCACCACTAGATGGCAGCACAGAACGTTGCTGGAGAAATGAAAGTTAACAGAGTCAGTGTGGTTAATCTCCACCTCCTGCTACCATCTTGTATCAAAGTACTGTGTCAGTGACAGTGATGGAGAAGTTTTTGAAAAGGAAGAATGTTACCAGGATATCAGCTCTGTGTTCATCCATCAGGTCCAGGTTTCACACTGACGGAGTAAAAATAAAAAAAAAGAAATTGGGAAATACTTTTTTCTGTATTTATTTGATTCCTGTTGGTAAAGCATTGATGAGAATTACTTTATGTTGTTAATATAGGATACAGAGTTTAAAATTTTCGGGTGGTGGTGTGCCTCCAGATTTTTTCCAAAGAAAATATTGTGCCTTGGCTCAAAAAAGGTTGAAAAACACTGCCTTAAGGTACCTTTTAATCTGACAGAAGCCGACTGTCACAGATTAACTGGTTTATCACGACATTTAGTTACTCCTGAAGAAATGTACATGAGCTGACTTCATTTTGAACCTTCGTTATGAATGAAAGGAAAGTAGCTTTTTACTCATGCTCATGTAATATTTATAGACCATCTTCCTCCTCGAACATCCAGATTTTGGAGCATCTTTCTCCACTAACATCTTGATTATTGAGCATCGTCTCTAATGCTCTGTGTTTTCTGGTGGTTGCATCTCTCCTCCTTCTCTTCTAGTGACGCTCTCGTACGGACAACTACACTCACCTGAGGCTGATGTTAATCATCGTGGTTCTTAAGGAAAGACAATTTCCATTTGTCATGATCCACAGTCATACCATGTGAATTCGGACCCAGGAATGTGATTGACCATCACACCCAGTGGGCGGGACCTTTTGCCACTGCAGACCCATGCAAATCCTCCCCCGCTTTCTGTTCAAAAGACACTTCCCCCATGTACTCAGCCATGTACTCAACCACCGATTGGTTGAGGCTCTCAGGATTTGATACCTTCGAATCCCCAACCTTCACCAAAAGCCTTTGGAAGAGACTCCTCAAGTGAGTCTTCCCCCGAGTCTTCCCCGGTGAACACCAGGGAGGAGCTGGGTCCGAGCAGCTCCGCTCACAAAAGGCTTTTGCTCCTGTTCTTTGATGGAGGAGGACGTTGCTGGAGGCATCTCACCTAGCGTTAGCATACAGCAAACACTTGAGGTCTGCAACCAGGAGCCTTCACTCCTCAACTCCTCTGCAGACCCGACCACGAGGGTCAGACCTTCCCCTGATCCAGAGACCAGCACCCAGAGTCTGATGAGGCTGCAAAGAAAGACTCCTGAATCATCAACTCCATCTTCTTCTCCTCAGCCTGCTGTTGGGCCACTCAACCTCATGGAAGGGGGGAGGGGGGGACCACGTTTTGAGAACAAAGAGACCACATGCTCAGAACTGGAAAAGTTCGCCATTGGTCATGTGACCCTCCCCCGGGTCCCCTCCCCCCCCCCCCCCCCCCCCCCTTTCAAGGTGCAACACTGGAGGCCAACAGCAGGGGAGCCCGAGAGCTCCCTCACCAGCTGGAAACTCCGGGGCAGGCCCTCCTTCAGGATTGGTCCACATGGCCCAGAGCCCAGCGGGAACCCGGAACCAAAACAAGAGGTATAAAAACACCCGCGAAGGTTAACTCCCTCTTCCAAGCCGAATGTGCTCCTCGATGGACGCACCTCTTCGCACAGAGAGAAAGTAACGCATGTGTTAACACTCTGACCGGGCCCGGAGCTTCTTCACCTCGCTGGACGAGCCGAGAACCACCGTGGAATTACTTTTGTTTTTCCTTTTTCCCTTTTCTTCTTCACTGGATCCTGAGAGTGCACTGCAACCACACATGCAGACCTGAAGCCGCTTCTTCTCCCCCTCCTCACAAGAAGCGCTCCTCGGATCATCCTGTGGACTTTTCCCTGTCCACAGACCAGTTGAGCTTGTTTCCCTGGGACGCCAGAGAAACCAGCTCGCAGCCGGGAAATCAACGGACTTTCACCGGCCGCCGAAGCACGTTCACCGTCGTCCCACTGAGTAAGGCTTAGAGTCTGGGCAGGTAGTTAGAATAACGTGACTTTAATATTGCTGTGTGTTTTATTATTGTGTTTGAAGTCAGGGACGCCGATCCCGTATTTTCAACCAATCTGTGTCTGCGAGTTGGATACACACCCACGCGAACCTCCGCACTGTGCAGCTCTCTCTCTCTCTCTCTCTCAGCCTGCACACTCTCATTTTAAGACTCTTGTGCAGGCCGAGACAGTGTGCAGAGCTGGACACACAGTAGATTCTGTCCTCCTTTCTCCCCCTCCTTTCTCTCTTCTCTCCTCACAACGATCGCGCAACTCGGCAACAGCTGTCCTCCATGCGCGTCTGAGACCGTGTGTAGTTCACTGTCCCTGGGAATTCTCTCGCCAGGAGACCCCAGGCGAGCTCCAAGCAGGCTCACGAGCCGTGCACGAGCACAGTGACGTCACGCCGTCCAGAAAGAGTGCGCCGAGCGCCTCTGGTGGCCGCGTGGGTAATTGCAATCTCTCGAGAGGCCGCCACCTGGTGGACACGTCGAGTCATTGCATTCTCCCTTCATGCGCCGCCGCGCCCCTAGTGGTCGTTACGGTCACTGCCTCGAACCAGACGCCTGCCGCCACCTGGTGTCCGTTCGAGGTCATTACACCCACTCACACTGACCCGCCAAGGTCCGCCGCCACCTGGTGGACACTCGTGGTCACTACATCCCCACTCAGGCTTCCACACACTCACACACACACACACACCCTCTTTCTTTGTACATAGTGTTTGCTGTTTAATAGATTAGATCTCCGTGTTTAACGTTTATTACTTGAGTGTGTTGTTTTAATAAATAATTTCTGAATTATTGTTGAATAAATAAATTTTTGTTAATAAATGCATTTTAACTGAATTTATCGATTCTTGGTCATTATTGTGCATTTATTGTTGACAATTCACTGGTTTGTAACAGTCTGTGCTCGAATCTCACACCTTCCTTGTTATTTAAGATTGTTATATTTACACAGAAATATTAACTTTACTTAAAAAACCTTTTGACAAACGAGACTGAAACTTGGTATTAGCTATTTCCAGCTTAGCTGGTGGTGCCCCGATTCATTATTATTTGATAAATAACCAATTTATTCAAATTAATAATTCTTCATTAATAAATTATTTTGATAATTTATTAACTTTTGAGTAATTACTCAATTACTCTAGGAGTTGCTGATGAGTAACTAACCGTTTGCTTCATTAGTAATTCCAATTTTTCCCAAATTACTTTCAGTAATCCATTACTTACAGTAATTATTAATGCTAATTACCAACCATAAATCCTAACACTGCAGAACCAGCCAACAACAGTTAGCAGGAGGTGCTAACTACAGGAGAAGACACCAGCTTCCCTCCAGCCAGGACAACAACCAAACTCCTTCAAAGACATCAAGGAAGTAGTAACAAACAACTTGGCATTACCTGAGATTAGTTAAACCTGATGCTATGATAGAACTGTTTAATGTTTATGTTTAATGTTGATTCTATTACAGTGATTTCGTTCTTTTGATCATGATATTAGGAGCAGTCATCAACCTGTAAACCAACGTTAGCTCTGCCACAGACACAGGGTCTGCATGCTAATCTTTGCTTTACTAACTCGTTAACTCACAATCCTACACATATCACATCAAAGACAACATCACACAGTAACTGAACACCATCTGACGACTCCTGACGTTTTACAAAACAAGCCACATTCACATAAACTCATTCTAGAAATGGTCCTTTAGCAGAGACACACAGGAAGCAGACGCTAAAGACTAGCTTCCATGTTCCATTGTTCTCCAGCACATGATGGAGACCCAGGACAGACTTCCTGCTCTCTGATAACCTCCATTGGAATGGAGTTTCTTGTGATCCGCCATCTTGTTTTGTAGTTCCACCACATGTCACACACACACTCCCTCCATCTCTCTCTCTCTCTCTCTCTCTCTTTCTCTCTCTCTCTCTCTCTCGCTCTCTCTCTCTCCCACACACACACACACACACCAAGCTGTATAAAGGTAGTTCCAATCTGTGTTTATTTTTTTTCATTGTAAATAAATAGAATTTTTGGAATCATATTTGCTGTGTTATTAATGTGCACAAAGGTGAATGAAATGTCGACCTCTTCTGTGTCAGAACTCCAAAATCCTTCAGGTTTTATTGTTAATTCTGGTAATTGTAATTTGTTTAAAGGATAATAATTTGGGTGATACAGTATAAACACTCAAAACTTGTGAAATTATAGCTATTTCTTGGATTGAGCTGACGTCACCTCTCATGAAACGGGTGGTTCTCCGCTCCTCCTCCTCCTCCGCCTCTCATGAAACGGGTGGTTCTCAGCTCCTCCTCCTCCTCCACCTCTCATGAAACGGGTGGTTCTCAGCTCCTCCTCCTCCTCCACCTCTCATGAAACGGGTGGTTCTCCACTCCTCCTCCTCCTCCACCTCTCATGAAACGGGTGGTTCTCCACTCCTCCTCCTCCTCCACCTCTCATGAAACGGGTGGTTCTCTGCTCCTCCTCCTCCTCCACCTCTCATGAAACGGGTGGTTCTCAGCTCCTCCTCCTCCTCCACCCTCATGGAGACTGCAGCCCAGCCCACAGCGCCTCCTCCCACCCCCTCGGTGACGTAGCCAGCAGCTCACGTTAGTAGTTGTAGTAATGTCCTTACAGATCTCGTTAGCGTCTTTTATTGTGGGAACAGCAGCAGGTTTCAAGATGAGCTTCTGAGTAAGTCCAGTGTCAAAGTACCGTAGTTCTGGAAGCTTCTTTGGTGAAGTGTCACTCGCAAACAAACACTTTCTTTGCAGAAAAGGAAAAAAAGTCCAGCCACATTCGCCGCTGTGCTTCTTCTTTCAGCAAAACAAATAATGTGGACACATACTTGCACCCAAAAACACATTTTCTCCAAGTGGACATGAAGGTGAAAACAGTTATCGACAGTAAAAAAAACAGCAGCGTTCAATGTGAAGCAGCAGAAACTGAGAGAGCAGAGAAGAGGCTGCACTTCTTGGTACATTCGTGGGCGTGTCTTATTTTGGTTTCTCCGCATCTCAATCTTCCTGGAGGCGGGGCTTCTCCAGCTTTGTGCCGAGTCAGCAAGGTGGTGCCACGTCATCAAATTGAATCAACATGTTGAGCTCCTCCACCAGTTAGAACAGAGAAAGATCTCTGTGAACTCCAGCTTCAGGGAATCAATGAAAAAAACACTTTGGGGATACATATGAACCCCAAATAGCACTTTTATGATGTTTAAAGCACAGAAAAGTCGATTTAGTATAATATGGGACCTTTAACTATTAATTTAAATTCCTGATTAACTGTTTAGTATATCTTATGAGACTGATAGAACTGAATTGGCTATCATTTCCTGTTAAGACACATGTCTTAACAGGTGCTCCGAGGTAATCTGATACAGATCAGATAAAAATTTTCAATAATATAATTAATTATCTTCGATAATTATTAATCATTATCAATAGCCAAACACAACATAAATGGTTCCTAGTGAGCCTTATGAGGCAAGAAATCCCAACACCAGTGTTACTTAGTTTTTCAGCAGCAGCCACTCACTTATTTTCCATGGTTCCAGGGTAGCCTTTTTGATGAGCTTGTTGAAGGGTAAAGCGTCAGCTTGGGCAGCAGCATTGGTTGCCTCTGGTTCCCTGTCTGTAAAACACTGGACTTGTTTGTTTCTGAGATGAGGTGCATTTTTGATCATCCCATTTGTGGTAGGGAAGCTTGTAAGTGACTCCTTTCTCTGCAGCAGGGCTACTCCTCAGTCTCTGCAGAGTGCAGTTGGGGTTCTCTAGCCCTACAAACAGTGTTTATGCAGGGACTAAATGAGGACCTTGAGGATGACCTTGCAGCCTGAGGTGAAACAGATGGAGGTCTGGAGGAGTTAATTTCTCAAGCCATCAGGTGAGACAATTGGCTCAGAGAGAGACGCAGGGAGACACTGCACCGTCGCCCCGACCATCTCCTCCTCCAGTCCCATCTCAGCAGGCGTTCTCCTCAGTGTGTGCCACTGACCTCCATGTGGAGCTGCTTCTTCTCTCCCTCCCGAGGAACTCACGCAGGTGGGAAGAGCGCGGCTGGACCCATCGCCAAATTGGTCAATGTCTGTGTGTTTATTGTGGCCAGACTGGCCACTTCATTGCTGACTGTTCGAGGCTGCCAAAAGAGTGGGCTCATCAGCCCACAGGGGGGGCTCTAATGAGCCAAACCTCCGTATTGCACCCCCCCCTGCAAGCGTTTCACCCTAAAAGCTACTGTGAACCACTGCAGAGCCTCTCACCCTGTCCTAGCGTTAGGTGACACTGGTGCCGATGAAAATTTTATTGACTCAGATTTTGTGGACCGTAACGAGATTCCAGTTGAGCCTCTTCCTGTTCCCAAGAGAATTTCTACACTGGAAGGCAGACTACTGGCCCAGGTAACCCATCGCACTATTCCCATCTCCCTGATTCTATCGGGTAGCAATTCTGAACTCCTTTCCCTCTACCGGATCCCCTCCCCCTCGTTGCCTTTAGTTTGGGGGCTCCCTTGGTTAAAGTTGCATAATCCTCAACTTGATTGGTCCACCTTTTCCATCATGAACTGGAGTCTTTTCTGTCATTCTCACTGTCTTCATTCTGCGACCCCTAGTGCTATTTTGAGTCCTCTGACCCTTGACCGTGTTGACTTCTCCGCCGTGCCTCCATGGTTATGCGGAAGTCATTAGTAAAGACTGGGCCCTTTTCCTCCCACCTTACAGACTGTGCCAATGATCTGCTCCCTGGGGCCAAGTTACCAACCAGCAAGTTGTACAAGTTATCCAAGCCTGTGAGGGAGGCCATGGATTCCTACCTCTCTGAGTCCCTGGCAGCTGGTATTATTCACCCCTCATCCTCCCCAGAAGGGGCAAAGTTTTTCTTTGTGGACAAGAAGGACAAGACCTTGCATCCGTGCATAGACGATCGGGGTCTGAATGAGATAACTGTTCATAACAGTTACCCCTTGCCCCTCATTGACTCTGCTTTTGGCCCTCTCCACAAAGCAACTATCTTCTCCAAACTGGACCTACACAATGCATATCACCTGGTGTGTATCAAAGGAGAATGATGAGTGGAAGACTGCGTTCAACACCCCCACAGGACATTTTGAGTATTTGGTGATGCCGTTTGGACTCATGAATGCCTCAGCGGTTTTTCAAGCACTATAATTAATGATGTGCTAAAAGACAAGTTAAATCAATTTGTTTTTATTTATCTGGATGATATTTTAATCTTTTCTCAGACTCAGCAGGAACATGTGCAGCATGTGAAGCTTGTTCTCCAGAGATTATTAGAGAACCAGTTATTTGTGAAAGCAGAGAAGTACCAGTTCCATACCTCCTCAGTGACGTTTCTTGGCTTTGTGATTGAGAGGGGGAAATTTCGTGCGGACCCGGCCAAGATTCAGGCTGTGGCGGATGGCCTGTCCCTTCTACTCGAAAATAGCTGCAACGATTTTGGGGTTTTGCAAACTTTTACAGGAGGTTCATGAGGGACTACAGCCAGCCATTTACTAAAATTTACATCTGTGAACGTTCCCTTTTCATGGTCTGTTAAGGCACAAGGTTCTTTTGAGAGGTTAAAGGCTCTCTGTTCCACTGCTCCAGTACGTTCACATCCTTACCCAGACCATCCATTCATTCTGGAGGTGGACGCTTCAGACACTAGGGTGGGGGCGGTAATCCCCCAACGCATGCTGCAGATGAGAAACTGCACCCATTTGCCTTTTTTCTCCCGGTGACTATCACCAGCAGAGAGGAACTATGATGTGGGCAACCAAGATCTGTTGGCGGTGGTTTTGGCACTCCGGGGTGGCGGCACTGGTTGGAGGGCTCCACGCACCCATTTGTGGTATGGACAGACCATAAGAACCTTGCTCACCTTCACTCTGCCCGCAGACTCAACTCCCGTCAGGCCCGCTGAGCACTCTTCCTGGGAAGATTTCGGTTCACCATTACCTATCACCCTGGCTCCAGGAATATTAAGGCTGGTGCACTCTCTCGCCAGTTTGCCCCTTTGGGCGAGGAGTCTATCCCCTAGGCCATTCTTTCCCCCTCCTGTGTTGTGGCCCAGAGATTGAGGAGCTCCTCCAGGAGGCTCAACCCACCCCTCAAAGTTGTCCAGATGAATGCCTATTTGTTTCTCAGGCTCTTGGGACACAGGTTCTACAGTGGCGTCATGATTCCAAGCTGGCCTGTCACCCTGGGTACCACTGTACCCTGGCCCTCCTGCGTCAGCGATTCTGGTGGCCCTCCATCTCAGCTGATACCAGAGACTATGTTGCTGCCTGCTCAGTCTGCCCGAAGTTAAGCCAGCCACAAAACTCCAGCAGGTCATCTCCAACCCCTACCGGTCCCACATTGTCCTTGATCCCACGTCACAGTTGATTTCGTGACCCTCCGTCAGAAGGTAACACAGTGATCCTCACGATTGTGAACAGATTCTCTAAGTCCGCACACTTTGTCTCCTTGCCTAAACTACCCTCGGCTCTGGAAACTGCTTCTCTCCTAGTTTGCCATGTTTTTCGTCTCCATGGAATTCGACAGGATATAGTCTCTGATCATGGTCCCCAGTTTTCCTCGTGGAAAGCATTCTGTCAGACTCTGGGTGTCTCTGCTACTTTGTCTTCAGGTTACCATCCACAAACTAATGGTCAGACAGAGCGAACTAATAAGGACCTGGAATCGACCCTCCGCTGTGTCATCACTCAGCACTCAGCCTCCTGGGCCTATAATTTGCCTTGAGTTGAATATGGCCACAACTCTATAATTTGCTCCTCCATGGGTATGTCCCATTTTTTGGTGGATCATGGTTTCCAACCCCCTCTCTTCCCCAAACAGGACTTACACAGTGCTGTCCCCTCTGTTCAAGATTACTTGGGTCATGTATGCAGAGTTTGGTAAGAGGCTTGCACAGCACTTCTTAACTCCTGAGGCCCAAATCAAAGGTTGGCAGACAGACACGGATCCGACGCACCAAATTACTAACCGGGTCAAATGGTGTGGCCTTACACCAAGGACCTTCCCTTTCAGGTTGAGTCATGAAAATTAGCCCCCAGGTTCCAGGGCTGTTGTTAAGTCCGCCTTTATCGAGTCCAAGTCAAGTCCAAGTCGGGGTTTGTCGAGTCCAATTCAAGTCCGAGTCACAAAGGCCCAAGTCCATGTCCAATGGTCGAGTCCGAGACAAGTACGAGTCAAATGCCAAAGAGTCCAAGTCAAGTCAGAGACAGCAAAAAAATTTCCTGATTCTGGACTTAAGTCCAAGTCCAGACAATAGTACTACAGCCCTGCCAGGTTCATAGGGCCCTATGAAATTGAGAAGATTATAAACCCATGTGCGGTAAAATCCCTGCCTCTCTCAAAGTACACCCTACTTTTCATGTGTCCCTACTCAAGCTTGTTTCCTTTAGTGCACTGAGTCCACCTTCCGTCCCCCCTCCTCCTCCCCGAGTCATGCATGACCACCCCACATTCACAATCCGCTGCCTCCTGGATGTTTGTCGTGAACGTGGTTTCCAGTACTTGGTGGACTGGGAGGGTAATGGACCTAAGGACCGGTCCTGGATCTCACTACCCCTGATTTTGGACAATACATTACTCACAGACTTTTACACCAGCTACCCAGACAAGTCTGGTAGGACCTCAGGTGGTGTCCATTGAGGGCTGGATACTGTTGTTGCATCTCTCATCCCTCTCCCCTTCCAGTGACGCTCTCGCCAGGGACAACTACACTCACCTGAGGCTGATGTTAATCAGTGTGTTTCTTAAGTTGGCACCTGACCGTAGGGCGCTGCCAAATTATTGTCGATCCTCCTGATCTCCCGGAGAAGCCTCCTGTTCATGTTAGTTTCCGACACCTGCTGCATGCGCTCCAGTTTTGGTTTTCCAGCTGAATTTCGGATCGCCTTGTGTTTTTTTGGAGCAATAAACTGTTCAACTTACCTCCTTTTTTTCGTCTCTGCTTTTGGGTCCTTTAGTTCTTCATCACATCTTCCTCCACTAACATCCAGATTATAGAGCATCTTCCTCCTCTAACATCAGATTATAGAGCATTGTATTTAGTTCCCCTCTCTTATAGCTATGGTTGCCAGTTCATTGCGTTCTCACACCAGTCGTACCTGCCATTTTTCCTCATGTTGCATTTGTGTTCTGACCTCCTGCCTGCGTGACTTCTCCTCCTGGATATCCTTCTCAATCACCTGTGCTGGTTTTGACCTTGGACTGCCTGAGTTCGCTTCTGTCAATGTTTTGATACTAAACCCTTTTGAACTGAGCTTTTTGTCTGCCGTGCAATTGAGTTCCACTAACCCTGACAATACGTCTTTGTTGACCTCGTATTCTTCTGATAGAAATAGTTGTCAAAACAAGTCAAGTGAAATTCACAGGAATCTTAGTCAGGATTACGAGTCAGTAACGTCATTCTGTCCCAAGCACGGCGTCATTTCTTGTGTTTATCAGCCCATTCCTGCAAGATTAATCCTATGAAATAGGACCTTTGTGATAAAAACCAACAAGACTTCAAGCTTTGTTTCCACTGCATCAGATCCACACACCATCACAGCATTCAGCTGAGAAACACTGCAACAGAAAAGAACAGGAATAATCCAGAGCAGCATGTTGAATGGAGCATAAGCTGTTGACCCCCCCACCCCCCAGACAGGGGGACACACTGACCTACTTTTCAGTCTCACACAGAGAATAAACCAGAGAAGCTATAAGGAGAGAGGGATTGACTCGTTTACACCACAAAGTGAAAACTCATCATTTCATTTCAAAAAGATTGCAGTTTTCAATGCAGTTTCCGTGTCGGGCCACAAGTTGGTGCTATTGGTTGTCTTTTTAATGAAACCACACACACACTATGTCCCAGTTGGATTGTTACTACAGTGACTGTCAAAATAAATAAATAAGTCCAGGAGAATATGGACAGAAGATATTTTTACTACGGTCGTGGTGCACATGCACAGTAGCACCGCTTCCATTTCCATGAATACCAAGAGTTTTGAAAAAGTTACACCTTGGGAGGCATTTTCCAAAAGTTGCATTTTCAGTGAGTCCGGGCAGCACTGTTATATTTCATTACAGTCTTCTTCTTCTTCTTCTTCTTCTTCTTCTTCTTCTTCTTCTTCTTCTTCTTCTTCTTCTTCTTCTTCTTCTTCTTCTTCTTCTTCTTCTTCTTCTTCTTCTTCTTCTTCTTCTTCTTCTTCTTCTTCTTCTTCTTCTTCTTCTTCTTCTTCTTCTTCTTCTTCTTCTTCCTCCTTTGGATTTAACAGGAGTTTGCATACATGACGTTGAAATACCGCTGTCTGCTGGCTCCAGCTTGTCTATACATTCCCACCATTCACAAAGAAAGAAAGAAAGAAAGAAAAAAGCGTTGGAGCTGGCTTCAATTTGGTTTCATATTGATTTTCTGCATTTGGCTTTTGAAAATAACACGCTAAAGGAAAACATCAGAGTTTGAATATGAAGGTTCTTTTGGCACCATTTCACAGCTCATGATGGAATCTGGCCCCTGAACTAAAACGCCTTTGCCGCCTTTGCATGTAGAAAGTGACGTGATGCAGGAATTTGGCCTACAAACGTCTCGGAGTCTCAGAGGTGAAGCGACCGCCTGCAAACATCTGGAGCAAAGTGGAAAGAAAAGCCTCCCTGCAGTCCTCTGGGACTGGAAGGCTGCTAATGTGATCCAGCGCTCTCTGCGGTGGCTGAACCCACTGCTCTGCAGCTCTGCCGCTACCTTTGACCCAGATCAACGTGCAGACCGGCTCGGGTCCGTCCAGGAACGGAGTGAGCAGCTCGTGACCGGCGCCGCTCCCAGAGGAGGCTCGTCACGTGACTCCAAGGAATCCTCAAATATTTGAAATGGCTGCCGGGGGTTTCGACAGCAGCCTGCTGACATTGACCTGAACCCAGCATGTGCAGCACATGGAGGGGCACCGGGAGAGGGGAGGGGGGGGGGGGTCTTTACCACTCGAGGAAGTTTCATTGAGGAGAAGCTCTTTAGTGATAAATGTTTAAAGGGTACAATTAAACTTCAAGGATTTTTCTTTGAATGATTCGCTGAGGATTTTCTCACTAAAACTAAGGAATTACTCCAGGAAAAAATGACAATCTCAACATGAATCCCATTTTTGTTCAACCTTCTGGTGTAAAATACTGTGAAATGTCCAACCTCAACAACTTCTGTAGTAATAGGCATTTTCATCATCTGTGTAAACAAAGAAAAACTAAAGTTTACATTCAAAGGTTATTACAGCTATGTTTGACCAACACGGCCCACTTGAGGTGTATAAGCAAAGACTAAAAACCTATGTTTTTAAACAAGCCTTTTCTTGAATGTCTTTTATGATGTTCCTTTTTTAACCCAATAATCCTTACATTTCTTAACAGGTTTTTTTTTTAACTCATGCCTTTTTAATTCTGTTTTTTCCTTGAAGCACTTTGACATTATTTAAATGTTAAGTGCATTATAAGAACATATATATATTACTTTTTTTAAATTAGTAAAAAAATGTTTTAAAAACTGTGCAGGTTTTTGAACCTGTTTAAACGTTCATCCCAACCAATAGAAAGATGAAAACATGTATAAAATCAAGTCATGTGGTCAAGATGTTAAAGATTCAATACATCTTCTCCTCATCAACAACAATCCAGATTTACAGAAAAACAACATAATTATCCATTTATAAGTATATTTGCCATCAGGTGTGAGGATATGTATTACAATAGAAAGTAGACAAATATATTTCTGAAGTATCTTGTTTGCGTATTCACTAGAAATCTATGATATAAGACAAAATATCCTTGAAAATGGTTTTAACTTAAGAATACAAAGTTCTGGGCTGAGATAAGACGATGGAGATGAAAGACTGAGAATTTCAAAATGATCCGTTTGTTCCAGATTTGACTTTGTTTCAATTTGTGAATGATGTGCTGGAGTTCGCCTGCATGCAAACCCTCCTCCTCCCTGCCGAGCCGCACCTGAGAGTCCAACATTACATTCGCTTTATTTGTGAGGAGGATTACTGAGTCTTGAATCTTAAAATCCATCATCAGTTTTAAACAGTCGCACCCCTTTTCTCCTCCTCAGATCTACAGCCAACTCTCACCCTGGAAAACTGAATTTAACAAACAATCTTTACTCTGGCCTTCAGTCAAACACTTTGTATTTCATAAAAATCACAAATATTTCATGTTTTGCAGCTTGAAAATCTCTAAAGTCTCCTTTAAAAGCTGCAAATGGTCGTACATTTATTTTCCCACAAGTGATTCATTAAGAACTTGTGTTTGACAATATAAAGTGTTTTTCAAAAGAAACTTAAATGTAATTTTTTAATGCACAATCAATAATAATAATAATAATAATAATAATAATAATAATAATAATAATAATAAAGTTATCCTACAGCTGTTGCATTCTGGGTGTTTTTACAAACTCACCCTGGCTTTGAGACTAATGTTCTCAGCTCAGGTCTCGCTTAAGAAATGAGTTTTTAAAAATCAATGTTTCTTTGAAATGTGAACTATTACCTTGCAGGTTTGGCCGGATTGGAGCTGCTTGCCGGCCGGTTTTGTCCAGCAGTTTTAGGTTTGGCACGGCCGCGCTGTATGACACTGAAGGTTTTCTGGACGAAGGCCAGACGGCGTTTTGCTGCCCTCAATGACGAAACGCCTCAAATCGACACGGAAGTCATGGGAATCAATGACAGCACAGAAGTAGGTTAGACACACACTGATCAGCTATAAGATTACAACCAGTGGATAACAATGGTTGATGAACCAGTGAGTAGGATGGAGATGTATGTTAGGTAGAAAAGGAGCTTGTTTTAAAAGTGGACGTTAGAAGCAGAACAATAGATTTTAAGATGCTTGGAAAAAGGGGCAGATTGCGGCGGTTTCTCTTGCACAAGTCAGTTTGTGTCACGACTCGTCCAAACAGAAGGAATTCAATGTCCGCGGGCGGCCAAAGCTAATCACTGGTTTAATGCAGGAGGCCCCGTCACAGTATGCAGGGATTCTAGGAGCTGCTGCTCCCTCTTGGGCCAGATACTGCAGCGCTGTTAGGGTCTACCAGGGTCTGCCAGGGTCTACCAGGGTCTACCAGGGTCCACCAGCATCCTCCAAGGACTACCAGAGTCCACCAGAGTCTACCAGGGTCTACCAGAGTCTACCAGCTCCGAGGGGTTGAAGACTTGTCGGCAGCAGAATGTGGTCATAATGTTATTGGCTGATTGGTGTCGGGAAAGTGAAAGAAAAGTCACACATCTTTTTTGACCAATCAAATTTCGTAGATGGCAGAAACGCTGAAAACATAATGCAATGAAACCACACACAACCTAGAGCTACACTCGGTAGAGCACATGCTTCACCAACGCCACATTTGTTCTCAGAACCGAGTTAGCATTGCCAGCACAATAGCCGTTAGCGCAAATCAATGCTAACTGGCCTGTCAGATCACTGTGTGAAACACTGAGCAGGGAGCGTATCCATGGCAACAGAGACTGATCTTCTTTTATCTCCTCTCGGAGGTGCCTCTCATCTGATTTGTATGGGATATTTTTTATACAGTTTTTTGTGCTTTGTTTGGAAATGGTTGGCTGCTAACATCCCAAGATCTAACAGATTGATCCTTAGATGATGACAAATCATCCCTGAAGATTTCATGCAATTCGGGTCAAGCTTTTGTGAAAAGTTAGTAAATAATTGTAAACAAACAGAAGCAGAAGCTTCATTAGTCTCTTTTAGAAAATGAATGTGTTTTTGTTGCTGGTTTACTGGAAATGATGGTTAATGTGAGTTGAGAGAAAACAAAAGGGTTATCAGGTTTATTTTCAAACAACACATCAATCCATCTTTCAAAGCATTTTAGAACGCACAAAAAACAAAAACAAAGTGCAAAATAAACTTTTTCTAAGCTCTTAGATTTTCAGTCATTAATAAATCTAAACATTTATAAATGTTAACAAACCTTGACACATTTGATAAATTCTGATACATTTGATAAATTCTGAACACATGTCTGTTTGTGTGAATTTAAAAACAAGTATGATGGAGAACGTTTAACCTCACCTGCAGCTTTTCAGCCAAACTTCTTCTTTCAAACAGTAAATTAGAAGCAGTGGTGTGCAATCAGGGCTAGCACTGCTAGCACTGCTAGCCCTGCCAACAATGATTTTTCTTTTTTTCTTTGATTTTTTAATAATTAAAAAGTGATTCTGAAATCTGTGTCTGGAATCAATTAGTGACTTTAGCAACTTTATCCAGAAGACCACTGGTTCTATTTTGTGGAGCTCAAATCTCCTATGTCCTCTAAACGCATCACAGCTCCTTTCCTCTGCTGGGACCAGCAGTAACTTCATTGCTAACCTCTGATGGAAGCTGGACGCTGCTATTGGGTTAGAATGTTGAGTGACAGTATCATCAGCCAATCAGATTTTGATGTGTTATTGAGGAACCGCCTTAACCTCCTAAGACCCGGACTCTTAAATGGCATTCAATTTTAATTTTTCTTTGCTATTTGGGCTTATTGGGACCTGATGAGTGTTAAAACAGAGAATTATCTTATTACATGATGTAGTTTCTGAGAAAAATGATGTCCACATATGTGGACATTGGTTTTAAATTCCGATAAAACACAATAAAGTCACAATTGCGTAATGATGTACAAAACTCTATATTTGGTACCTGAACAGGGCAACATTGTTTCCTGAGTGCAAAACCAAAGTAGGAAACTATTGTCCATTTTTCTAAGTGCAAAAACAAAAATATAAACAATGATTGTGTGCTGTTCCTCAGCGCAAAATCCCCAGAATAAATAACTTCTCATTTCTGCTCAGTGCAAAAATAAAATGACAATGAAAACAAAAGTCAGAGTTGTCATTGTCATGCTGACCCTAGAAGGTTATGGTCACTTCCATCTGAAATTTTAAGAACTGCATGACGTTCTTCTTTGAAGTACCAAATACACTGAGGTCTTCATGGTACAGGAACCAGCTGCTGGCTAAAGCCAGATCAGTAAAGTGCATTAGCACCCACAGTGTCCATTTCTTTGTACGGCCATTCATGCTATCATCGCTCATCATTCTATCAACAAGGTCAACTCCACCCATCTTGGAGTTGTATTCATGTATAATACTTGGTCACGAGATGGTTCCATATCTTTTCAGTTTCTTGTCCCATCATTGGCAGATATTGTCACCATGGACAAGCTCCTGTGAATGGAATCATCTGCTCATCAATAGAACCACATTCTGGGGGAGCCTGGGACCTGCAACCTTTCAGAATGTGGTTCAGAAAAGGCCTCACTTTCCAGAATGTATCACACCCTTTCAGAACGTCTGGAACATCATCATCAATGACCACATTTAGTGATTTCCTCAGTCTGAAAAATCTGTCATGTGTGAACTTTTCTGTGATGGCAGGAATTCTCAAAGTGCTGGACCAACACATCCTTTTGGTGCTTCTATTTTGATGTTTTGAGTCTCAACTTCTGGCCAGTGATATAGCATTGGAGCAATCAGCAATCATTTATCAAGTCTTTATCACTATACTCTTCCATGTGGTCCAGTGGGTCCAGCCCTCTCTATCATCCACAGTGTCCTCTTCATGCTCAAACTGAGCTTGATTTGGTGTTAGCGGAGAAGCCCCCCATCACAGCCCACGTCCTTTCTTGGACTGTGCTTGATGGCTTGGTCCTGGCGTTGTCTCTTCTGAGACATTGCTTGAGACATCATGCTCATCCTGCTGTGCGTGATGTGTCATTGTCGCGATCCAAACGATATCCTTGATATTCCGAACGGAGACGTTTACGTCCTCTGATAGACTGAGGAATGAGGTCCTCACACCCCCAACTGTCCTCCTCATTGCTGCTGGGCTCCTGTCATGGGGGCTGATAATCAGCATCCTCCACGGAATCATTGATGTCTAACAAATCTTCCACTTCTGACTTGTCTCCACCAATTAACCCCAGCAACTCCAGTAGTTGTGATGCAGAATAACGCTCTCAAAAGAAAAATCATGACAGAAATCGAATAAAAATCTATGTAAATGTATTAATAAAACATACCATATCTGCTTGTACTGTAGAAAACTATTTATTTCTACCAAAATCATCCCAAAATACAATTTAAAAACTCAATCCCTTTGTCCACATTTGTGGGCATGTTCAACAAAACTATCAGAACTAAGTCCTCCTGTCCACATACGTGTACATCATGTTTAACAGCATGGTCAGTTGTTATAGTTACACACTTTTGTCTAATTTCACTTCAATAGCGAACATTGAACACTTTTAAATACATCTGAACAAGAATCAGCCACAAAATTTCTTTGAATTTTTTAGCTGGTCAACTTTTGTATCGGGAGTGGCCGGCTGAACTTCGAGGTGTGTTGTCTACCATCTTGAATCTAACCTGTAATGTGTTGTACTCTTCTTCCTACACTAAAAAAAGGGACAATGCAGACAATAAATGTGGCTAATTACACTTTAGATGGACTAAAATAAAAGCCACTAAGACAAAGAAAGACTTGGACACAAGAGCCGACATGATTGGAAATGTACTTCTTCCATTTCTGTGTAAAACACTGTGAATTGCTTGGTGTCTGAACCCTGCTCTACCATTAAATTCACCTTTTCCCCCAGTTGGGTGTCCAGCAGGTGAACCCGCTGAACCCAGACGTTGGAGATCAGAGAGCGACTGACAGAGCAAACAGGCCAGCGGGGCAGAGACCCTGCAGAGGTTACAGTCCAGCCAGTGTCAGCATAACCCACACCTTTTGTCTCACGACGCAAAAAGTCTTCCCCCCCCTGGCTGAGTTCAGCAGGAGCAGCTTGCTTCATCAACACCACCCGGTTCACATCATGTCGACTCCTGCTGATCCTCCACTCGCTCACAACCAAGCTGCACTCTGATCAGGCGGATTTTTGGTAGTATTTCACCAACAGATTTCTCAGAAAGCAGCGAGTCTGAGCTAAAGCCCCAGTGAGAACCCCCCCCCCCCGCTCCTCCCCCCCGGAGGAGGGGGGGAGTGGGGGTGGGAGGCAGAGAGTAGGGAGGGAGGCAGGGGGGGGACCGGGGTGAAAAAGCCCGGCTCATTCAGTCATTCAGTCAGAGAGGAAGAGGAGCGAGCGCAGAGATCCACGACCTCCAACTGAAAGCAGGTAGGACCTCCTGCTACACGGCGAGGGTTGGAGGATCAGACAAAGCTCCACCGACTGAGAACAAACATTTACTTCTTCAAACACGATGGAAAGAAGTTAGTTTTCCTACATTCTGTATCTTAGTGTGAAAGTTTAATGATGCTTGTATGGTCACATCAGCAGTGATCAACCAGAGACGTACTTGTGACTTTTCCACTAAATCAAGTTTAACTGGATCACAAGACACGTCTGATGTATGGTTTTAGATTTTATGTTGCATTTATGAAATTTCGGTTCCAGTTGAAAATGTGACACATTTCAGTACATGTTCAGTTGTTCTTGTTCCTGATTTTAGCAGATTCACCCTTTTTTTTTTTTAAATTCTAGTAAATTCAAGGTTTTTATTTCCATTTCTTATGGTTTTAGGTCTTTTTGCTCATTACACTTGAGACAGTTTTTAAGCTCTTTCCAGCCAATAGATAAGAAATTGACTTTGACTTGTAAATAAGATGGAAAAAAAGATCAAATGTTTGATTAGGTATAATTCTGTGAAAGCTTCAGGGAGCCATTACAGAGGGGCTAAAGACACCTCGTCGAACATGTAGTTTTCTGAGTTTCTGAGTTTTAAAACTACTTTTGAGACCAAAGAACTATTATAACTGTATGAATCCATGTACTTTCTACTCCTCTGAGCTTCTCTCTTTTTCTTTTTCTCTTCTCTTCTTTTCTCTTCTTCGTTCACTTCTTTCTTCTTTTTTCTCTCTATTTAATCCCATTGTATTTAAAAGGGGCCTCCTGGGTGATTGATCATGTGTTATACTAGGAAACTGGACCAGGAATACCTTTTAAGAACACAGAATGAGACAGGAAGCTGTTCTGTGACGCATTTCAGGATAATGAATGTATAAGTCAGTCTTGAAAAAAGGCTTTTAAACACAAAGTCCAAGAGAGAAACAGATGGAGAACATGCACTATGAAGAAATGTGGACTGTACAGCCATGTCTTATGTGTGTTTTCTCTTGGTGGTGTCCAGCAGTGGTTCCACCGCACAGCCACAACGTCCTTCACCTCCTCAGACAGACGATCTCCCTCCTGGACTCTGAGACGAGCTTCAGCCACTGCTGGTGAGTTTGAATGACTCTTTAATGACCTGAAGTACGAGCCGCTGCTTCAGCTGTGGGCTTTATGTGAAGACGAGACATTCCAGTAGCACCATGTGAGTCTTCGGCTCTGGTCCAGGTTGTCCGTCACCTTGCTCGCTGCCCTGCTCTCCTGTCCCGTGCCTCATCTTTCTCTCCGTTTTCCCTCTCCGACTTCAAACTCCTCGTCTCGCCACAGACCACCTTCATCCTCCTGCTTGAGCTCACATCTGGAGACGACCACTGGGTCAGGTGTCTACCACACCAACACAGGAGCAGTTCTGTCAGTCTCGTCTTCATCCTCTCTCTTTTTGATTCACTTGACTTCCTGAACAACTTGTTGATTTTTGAGTCCAGAAACTTGACGTCCTTCACTTCTTCACCTCCACTTCCAATCAATCGACGTCCACAGACACTCTGGCCGCAACTTCAAACTGCACTATTAAATACGACAAGCCAGTTTTTAATGATTGCACTTAGTTTGTTCTGCATTGTGAGAACAAACTAATGTGACTCCCTACTTCCTCTAGTGGTGGGAGGTGGTACTAAGAATCTGGATGATCTGGGATGGCACTTTGTGCTGTCAGGGTCCGGTCCGAGTGCTTCACAAGGTTTAGCAGCCGAGGGTTAGATTTATGGGTGCAAGCCATTAAAAGTGTGTTTTCTTACCACCTGTACTTCACAGGTGACGAAGGAGCAACAGGAAGATGGAGAGTAGAAGTAACCCAGAGCAGCAGGACCTCCACATGCAGACGGACTCCTTCCTCACGGCAGCCCGGCTCCTTCGGGGAGGACGGCTGGACGGGGGGACGCACAGAACATGGCAGTTTGCACACAAGGACATTCCGGTTGGTTCACCCGCCGGCTCTCGTTCGGGACCTCGAACGCCGGCGGAGCCGAGCCGCGAGGACTCGGAGAGCGTCGGCGGGAAGACGTCCGAGGACGGCAAGTCGCGCTCCGAGACAAACACAGCCGGTGAAGTCCCACTTAGCAGCTTGACCTCCGTCAGGGGTCGGACGGGCGTGGTGTGCGCCTGGACGTCCGGCTGCCGCCTCACTTACAGGAAGTCCAGAAGATTCAGAGCACCAATTCTACCCGCCATCGCCGAGATCTGACAACAACATGGCCGCAAAAAATCGTCACGGCAGACGAGTGCAGATCAACTCGGAGTGCGATCGAATATATGATGTTTGTTAGTGAAGTCTGTTGTCCAATATTTTGTTTGCTGTGTACGTTTCTTTTTTGTATGAATAAAACTATTTTAAAGCTCATGAGTGGTTCTCAAAATGACAATATATCTTGATATTTACATGAGGAAGATCTGTTTATGGCTCAGAAATAAGAAAAAAATTGTCAATTTCTAACCAGACTCAGTAATAAAAATCACTTTAATTTATGCTTGACATACTCAAAAGTAAGTTATGGTGGTGATCGTCTGATTCGGGTACTTTGAGGTTATTTTGATGTCATTTGAGTGGGAAACTGCAGTCGGTGGATCAACTCACTTTTCTGATTGTAGGAGCATAAAACATGCATGAATTTAAAGCTTCACATTGACAATGTTGTTCAGTAAAAAAAAAAGCTTCAGTCGGTGCAACAACATCACATAAAAGAAACCCCAAAATGTGCAGAATATATCAGAGCAATTGATAAAACAAGAAGTGATGTTGAGAAAAAGGGGTCAACAAGCTGTATTACAGCAGATGTTGAACATTAAACCCTCAAAGACAGAAATCTTGCTGCTCTTCACTCCGGCTCGCAGGTAAATGATGAAAACAATTAAAGTAATTATAATTTCGCATTCAGGCACAAGAATTCACATTGAGTTGAGCAATGAACGCAGTGAAAACCATCTTCCTGGACAGAATTGTTCATCAGTTTACACTGTGGCCTGCACATATGGAAATACACTGCCCCCTAGTGGCTGAGACCCAACATGACACTTTATAATAGATTCAAATCCAATTTAAACTAATTCAACTCATTCTTACAATATTAGCCTGGTGTTTTAACAGTACATTTATAAATGAACAATTCTAACAGACAATTTACACATATCCTAACTCAACTTGCGCACTTTAAATCCCTAATTTGAAGTGAAAGCAGATGGAAACTGGCATTAACTTGGTAGAAGTGACCAGAATTGAACATTGCACATCCAAACGCTGTTTCAAGCAGTTTATGATCCGAGAAACGATTTTGAGGCTCCTGATAGTGTTCAGATTTAATGCATTACTGTACACATTTAATGTACTTATATTCAGATTTAATGCAGTTTTAGCTATAATGCATCACTGAGGATTAGATGTGTAATCTAAGTATCATATTGCAGATTTATACCTCACCACATATGAAACGCATTCTTGTGAAGTTTTAATCAGATTTAATGCATTGACATTTAAACCGTTTGAGAGAATGCAGATTTAACGAGTCACTGTGCAAATGAGCTCAAGAGGAACCAGTAAAGTAACATACTGCCCTCTAGTGGCTTTGAGGTTCCAGTTAATCCAGATTAAAGCACAGAAAATCTCCCAAATCTAAGAAAACTCCACGTAATTCTTGCCATTGGGTTGTAGAGCTTTACTGAGGCTCAGGAAAAAACACCAATAATATTCCATCTACCTTAGTGTTGACTGCACGAGTTCCTTCTAAATGTGTAAAGCTTTAAGAAAAGATTTAAAGAAAACAACCGATGCGTGGCCCGTCTGTTAATAGTTGGAATTTAATAAAGAAACGTTAAACTATTCAGGTTCTCGTTAGTCAGACTGAATGAGGTGAAACAGAAAAGGACTAAATCACTGGCAGCACATTTAAAAATTAGGAATCCAAAGAAGTTTACAAACATGTTTATTACCGTTAAGCGATGAAAGAAAAGTGGTGGAGAAGAATACATTGGTCTAAAGTTTGCTTAGAGACATTAAAGGATTACAATCTTAACGTTACAGGATTCAAAGCTGCAGTTCCAGCTTCAGACCAACACTGAAGACAAACTCAGAATAAGTCTTGGTGGAGGGTTTGTCGGCACATGGACTCAAAGCACCAGGACAGAAGAGATTACTGAAAACGGTTTTATTTGTCAAAAAAGCTCCTTTACAAGCGCCAAGATTTCCAACCTGTAAAGCCAGCACACATGTAAAATACAACCCTTACAATACATTAGAATCAAAACAGGTACCAAAAAGTACAGTAAAAATTACACTTCCGGAGGAGGAAATGTGGAGGGGTGGTGGGGAGAGAGGGGAAAAAAAACAAAAACAAAAAAAAAAAAAACACCAAAGGGAAAAGTAAAACCTAAAAATCAAAGGGTAAAAAAAAAGAAAGAAAAAAAAAAGAAAAGTTACATTTCTGATGTTTTCTGTACAAATGGTCTTCTGTCATAAAAGAGGTGGCGTCAGGCCCAGTGTGTGTCCGTCCAGCCGCCGCCCCCACCGGATCACCGTCCTGCACAGGACACATACACACACACACCATTTAATCTGATTACTTCTAGATTTCAATTAATTAGGCTTTGTACACGTCATGAGGAAAAAGATATAAAGCACCAACAAGAGAAATCCTGCAGAGCTTCAAATCATTTTACTTTGACCTCCGTGTTCCAGACCAACAGAAAATTCATCACCTAAAAATAGTGCCATCAAAACCAACGTGTTCATTGATCTATAAAATGTTTGACTTGTTAAAGACCACTGTAGTTTTTAAGTCAAATATACTTTAGTCCAATCCACATTAATTCCATGATAATACACAAATAAATGCATATGCATTACAAGCTTCAGTCATGTGATTAATTGCATTTACAGAAAACTGTGTAATCACTTAATTTTACCAATCGATTGAGTCCTAAATCATAAAGTCCATCTTCGTTTCAAGTATTAACACATCACGTTCACGTTTAATCAACTTTACTTTTACAAAGATGAACCCAGAATTTGAGTAAAACGACAAATTTCGACATCATTTCTCCTCAGTTCACGTTTGTAGAATGTATTCAATGCCGACACATTTCTCAACCACCGCGTTACAGACTAAAGCGCTGCTCAAATCAATGTATTGTAGTTATTTGTATTATGTCAATTTCTCGTGGCTGGAAAGTGTCATCTGGCCGGTAATTGTTATACATAGATTATATTATATATAGACTTAACTTGCCCTCGTGGGATTGATAAAGTCTGATCTTATGTCGTTAAACCTGTTTGATATTAGTCTTTGTTTAGTAAACGTCTTTATTTCCTCACAGCAGTGAATAAAGACGAAGTAACGCAAGACGATATCAAGTCTTTGTTGTAAACGAAAAGCAAATCTTTCCTTTCAGTCGTCTTTACCCATTAATACAGAGACACTCTTAAAGCATCTTCACGATTTTCAATGTATTTTCCTCTTCATATTTAAAAAGTGTGTTCGACCTGAATTTAATCTGTGGTGAGACTCAGTCATTCAAGTTATTTATACGAAGACAGATGAAAGCAGGAGATACTCATGACATTTGTCGAGTTTATTTTAAAAGGAGCGTGACAGGTGGGGACTGGCGTACCTGGCACTGCACGGCGATCCTTAATAGGGCTTGTATCCTGTCTGGTGCGCTCCTCGTCTGGGGGTTTTTCCATAGCTGGCGCTGCCTTGGTCTGCAGAGGGTGAGAGGAAACACCTCAACACATTATTCTGCAGGTTCTCCTGCCTCAGAGGGAAATGTACCCGACCACCAGTGCATTAGTAAGAGCAACCTGACTTGGAGGAGTTCCTAAAACAGTCAAGCCAGCATAATGCACAGACCAACATGTGGACTTACTGTAGTCGTATCCAGGACCATATCCATAGTAGTTGGGGTATTCATAGTTGCCACTGTAGCCGCCGTATCCACCATAGCCTCCATAGCCCTGGTTACCGTAGCCCTGGTTCCAGCTGTAGTTGCCGTAGCCTTGGTTCCAGCCCTGGCTCTGACCTGAAACACAAGGAACCGTGTTCATACCCTCAAACTGGTTCCAGTCGACTTCAGCCATGTTAAGCAGCACCAAACACATTTTGACAGCGTCAAACTGCGGCTTCCAGACAGTGTCAGAAATCCATGAGGAGACTTCCGAATAGACAACGGTCTGAATTACCCGACTAATGAGTCACACGTATAAAAACCGTCAAGCCCCACTGTGATTGGCTTCTGGGGCACCAACAGTTTGACATATGCACAAGACGACCCAGATATTTATCACCTTGTCACGCCGTGGTGCTCAAAACGAAAACCATTTGAATGAGTGAAAACTTTCCCCATTAACAGGTAGACAAGAAATAGAAGTGAAGTAGTTTGTACCTCCACGGGCTCGGCCTCCTCGGCCTCCGTAGCCGCCTCCACGTCCTCCATACTGCTGCTGCTGGTACACTTCCTTGGGCTGGGCGATCTTCAGCTCACACTGAGGAGAAGCATAAACTCTGCATGAGTCTTTGTAAGTTTAATGAGGTCTGATGATAAACTCCATCATGTACATACCTGGCTGCCCTGGATGTTGTGGTATTTCTTCACCAGACACTTCTTCACACTGGCCTCATCTTTGTATGTAACGAAGATGAAGCCCCTCCTCTTCTTTGATTTGGGGTCCACGGGGAGCTCGATGGTCTCAATCTGTGTGGAGAGACCGAGTGTGGACAGGATTAGAGGGTTACTCATCAATGTCTTCAGTCACTGCTGTAAAGCTTCACAAGTTTCAATCTTTTTGTTTGACATCCCACACTGCAGGTTCTCCAACAGTCTCATTAAACAGCACTCGTTTGTTTTCAAGTGCATCGACTCCAAAACCATTCAAGTGTTACTGCGGGGGAGAAACGCTACATCCAGTCTTCTCTACCCTGATTGGCTCAGTTATGATGATAACTATGGAGTATAATACAGCAAAATTGTAAATGTGGGAAAAAAAATACAAGTTTCTACAAAGCCAACAGGAGTTTGGATAAATTCTTAGTATGGAAACAATTATAAAAATGGTTCAGGCCAATTAGTCTCTTAACATCACAGCAGTGGAAGACAAAAGTTGAGATAAAATTATCGTGCCTAAAACCAGAGAAGGTGCATTTTATCTGCAATGTTATTAACTTATCGTTTCCTGCACGTCAACTTCCTTTCTCAGACTGACCTCTCCGTAAGCGCCAAAATGTTCCCTGATGGTTTCATCAGTTGCTTCTGGGTTCAAACCACCAACAAAGATCTTCCTGGCCGGCTCCTTCTTCATGGCCATGGCCCTCTTGGGGTCAATCTGACGTCCGTCCAGTCTGTGTTCCTTCTGCTCGAGCACCTGCAGACAAAAAAAAATTAAAAATCTTCATGAAATCTCCGCAGGACGTACGATGGAAATGGCTATCCTCTTCAAAACGATCATGTTAAGCCCTGGCGGGCTCACTGAGCAGGTGACCCACCTTGTCCACGCTGGCAGAGTCTTTGAAGAGGACGAAGCCAAAGCCTCGGGACCGGCCGGTGTTTGGGTCGATCTTGATGGTGCAGTCCGACACCTCGCCGAACTTGGTGAAGTAATCCTTCAGGTCCTTTTTACTTGTGTCCCAGCTGAGGCCACCCACAAACATTTTCCTGGAAATACAGATTGTATAATTGTTGCAATTACCCATTTAAAATCTTAAATTTCCATGTTAAATATAATTTCTCATGAAGATTTTACTCAAAAGAAAAGCCGTGTGTTGAATCTGGCTCACCAAACAAATGATCAAGTCACAGAAAACACAGTGAAAATTGTGTCTTTTGGACATTTCACTGTATTTTGCTGCATGTTTCATGAAACCCCATGCAATAGCAGTGTCCCAGTGGATTTAGCTCACCCACCTCCTGACAGCAGCCATCACTCTATTGACACACTTTGAACCTGAAGTGACCATCCAACCATGTCTAATGGGTAAGGGACCTAATCTGTACATGTAGTTTTCAAAAGCTTGGCTTGTTTCTACATACCTTGTATATCTTGTTTTTATAAGCCTGACAAAAGTCTGCCATCAAGTGCAAAGGAGAGTCCAAGACTATAAATAGGATTGGTAATGGAACAGTGATTTAATGGGACATCGCTGCACTACAGCTTCTTGGATTGCATGAATGTCACTTTTTCATGACAATAGAAAAAAGAAAGATAACCTTCAAGTGTGTAGCACACAGTCATTTTACAGTCTTCAATCAAAAAGGTAAAAATATGTACCAAGAAGCTGTCTGTTCAGTGTGTGATGCCGTGGTGTGCACTCACCCTGCGTCCTCCTCTCCTTTGCTGGCGTCGATCTTTCCTCCATCTGTGCCGTTGTCCTGGCCGTCGTCGCCCGCCATGAGCTCCTGCTCAGCCCCATTCTGATCCTCCTCGCCCTCGTTCCCGTTCTGTTCGGAAGTCTCCATGAGCAGAGTATCAGCGTCTGCCATTCTGCCGGTCTATAAGAGACTGTTGGGAGGGGGAGAGAGAGAGAGAGAGACGTTAATATGTGGGTTAAAAATAAAAGGTATTGAGACTCAAGGTTGGTACCACACATCACAATCTCATAAACCTCTCAACCTGAGAGGGCCACGTGAAAATCTAGAACGGCTATTGGAGACACAAGGCGAATAAATGAGAATAACCCCCTCCCCCTATAAAAGTCAGATTTAACACAATTTTATGAGCTAATGTTGCTTTGCCTCACTTTTCCTTAGACCTAATAACATGGAAAAGTACAACAATTTTAGATGCAATAAAGGCAAAAACACTACCTTTCCCTTTGTCAGTCAAGTAGAGCTTAAGAGCCACATATGGCCCCCCCGGAACTTGGGATACCCAGGTCTGCTCAAAAAAAGCTTTTTAGCAAAAAAGGAAAATATCAGGAATTCCTAATTACGCGATTTCATGAGAATGATTGAAACAAGACTGTGTCAATGATTGCCAGAGTATCCAATGAAATCACTAAAATTATTAGTTATTTAAAGAATTAAACAAATCCCTTGTAGGAATCACTAAAGTTAAGAGATCTTAGATTATTCCAATCCTCGGAATTGCTCAGGATGAACCCGTTACAGTTGATTCATACACTCAAACTAAGGCTTGTGAATGTACCTTTAACTCAAGAAGCAGTTTTTCGACTGTGCATCAGTCAGAACCGTCCAGATATCTAGAAGATATACTGGGATTATAATGGAAGTAAGTTCTGCGTTTTGGGGGCTTAAATGTGTAATAAAGTTGAAATGGTCCTCGATGGGAGTTTTCACAAGAACACAATGAACCACCGTGACAATAAATAAAGAAAAGGCGCGTTTTACTGCGCGGCCCCGCAGGAGGGAGAATCACAATTAAACACGCTCTGAACATGTAATTCTGTAGCTTAACATTAGCAAACTAACTAAGGTTTAAAATAAATGAAGTTTATATAAACGTGCATGCTAGTTTTTGCAAAAAAAAAAAAAAAAAAATCCGCATTTGCGCAGGAAAAATACAATAAAATAACCTATTAAACACGTTCAAAACACGATTTAGATGTTAAATATGCAGTCGGACTCGTAAATTGGTTCGGCGCCAATGGATAGAGTAGTTTAATTGTACATTTGTTATGTAAAGAGGACAAAAAGCTACAGACCGGCGTGTTGCCGTTCAAGCGGACCGCGCTTTGCTCGAGTGCCGCTCCGTGCACCGCGCAGGCCCGAGTGGCTCAAAAAACACAAAAATGTCGACACAAACCACCACACAAACCAACATAATAGGGTGATTGATGTAGAAAATTGCTTCAATAAGTAAAAGAGACTAAATTCATTTGCAATGATGTGCACATTTGATTCATTCAAATGGACATTTAGCAGCTAACGCGGCTAATGCTAACGCACGAAGCTAAGGAGAAGCCGATAAAACGGGCTGGGTTCGGAGGAAACACTTCATCATAAAAAGACCAAGAGTCGCGTCAGAAAACATAAAACATACAGAAACAGTCAGAAAAGTATCTTACTTTGAGTGTATTCACGGGGGAAGCCGACTCGCCGCTCAAAATGGACACTCTCCAAATCCGCCGCTAACTCGTGGCAAC
This sequence comes from Blennius ocellaris, assembly GCF_963422515.1. Lineage (NCBI taxonomy): Eukaryota > Metazoa > Chordata > Actinopteri > Blenniiformes > Blenniidae > Blennius > Blennius ocellaris. The sequence continues at coordinate 4,608,069 of NC_137663.1, read as the reverse complement.
ATATATACGACCGGATGTTCCCAGACGAGAGGGGGCATCGCAGTGAGGAGGCCTCTGATTGGACGACCTGATCCCGGCAGGATCCAAGATGTGACATGATTGGCTGAAATCTCGAATGCGCAGTGACAAAAGGCAGAGGAGAAAAAAAGAGCTTCCTCTCATTTCATAAACCCTTTTGAAAACCGTTTTATAAAGCCTTTATCGACAAATAAACACACTTTTAGATAGTTTTTGTCTTGTGTTTTTTATCTCTTCAATAAAGCCAGCTCATTGTATCATTTTAACTTTCTGTTGTGATTAGTAAGATTTACAGCATTAACTGAAGCAATGCAAGCAACAGCAGCTATTTTATAGTTTTATTCCAAGATGTTTATTATTTCAAAGCATTTATCTTAGCATTTTATAAAGGGATGTCAAGTTTGAGGATGAAACAGTGGTGAGTGCTCTCCCCTCACAGCAAGGAGGTTGTGGATTTAAATACCGGCCGGGCCTTTCTGTGTGAAGTTTGCATGTTGTCCTCAGGCAATCCAGTTTCCTTGCAAAGACCAAAAACATGCATGAGAGATTAATTGATGACCCTAAATTGCCCCGAGGTGTGAATCTGAATGTGAGTGTGTGTGGTTGTCCTGTGATGGACTGGCGACCTATCCAGGGTGTAGCCTGCCCTTCCTTGTTTACTGGGATTAGCTCCAGCAACCCGCCACAGAATAAAGCGGTAGAGATGGATAGATGTCACATTTGACCTTGGACTGAAACGTCACCCACAAAATAAAGATAACGTATCCTACATTTGAACGCTGCTGTTCTAACAAGTTCTTTTTTGAAATCACACTGATTATGCTCTCAAATTTCCACTTGCTGAAAAACTGGTGAAAAAAAACCCCATGAAATCCATCATGGCACAAGAAAAAGGAGAATCTCCAACAGAGAGGGACAAGGCTGGAGCCATCTGTCTCATTACAAGTGGTCTCAGGAGTTTAAACCTGCAGCAGCTGGGCTAAGAAAATACTCTAGAAAGACTTGAGCCAGCATAGCAGATATATAGATAGATAGATAGATAGATAGATAGGTAGGTAGGTAGGTAGGTAGGTAGGTAGGTAGGTAGGTAGGTAGGTAGGTAGATAGATAGATAGATAGATAGATAGATAGGTAGGTAGGTAGGTAGGTAGGTAGGTAGGTAGGTAGGTAGGTAGGTAGGTAGATAGATAGATAGATAGATAGATAGATAGATAGATAGATAGATAGATAGATAGATAGATAGATAGATAGGTAGGTAGGTAGGTAGGTAGGTAGGTAGGTAGGTAGGTAGGTAGGTAGGTAGGTAGATAGATAGATAGATAGATAGATAGATAGATAGATAGATAGATAGATAGATAGATAGATAGATAGATAGATAGATAGATAGATAGATAGATAGATAGATAGATAGATAGATAGATAGATAGATAGATAGATAGATAGATAGACAGATAGATAGATAGATGGTTGGACGGATAGATACATACATACATACATACACACACACATATACAAACATACATACATAGATTTTAGGTAAGCTTAGGTATGTTTTCATCTTTGCAGGGATTTGAAGAGTCATTGAACATTAATCTGTCAACCACCATTGTCAACTAATTCCCTTGAAGTGATTCATCGCCCCCCCAAAAAAATATATTACAGTATATATACTGTAATATATTACAGTAAATATATATATATATATAGTTATATAATTATTAATAGTATTATTAATATTAAGTATAATTCTTAGGTTTGAACCAGAATCGGATGTGAAAGAGTTTATTGCAAACACCGTCCATGTCCAAGCTCCAACTATTACTGAGAGTTAAAAAAAAAAGAAGTCATAAGCGTCATCTTTTCAAAGTAAAAGGACAAAAAATGTTGAATGTATTCTGGTTTAACTTCATTTTTCCAAGATTCCATGAGTTTCTTTTTATGTATTTCTTTGACTTAACTTATTTGTTCTACCAATGGGAAACACTGGAAGATGATGTGATGGCGATGCTGCACAGCAGAGTTTTGAATGTACTGAAGATGAGCCAACTCTTGCTTGTTTAGGCAGGTGAAGTAGCATAGAGCAGAGCTGTCAAACATAAGGCCTGTGGGCCAAACCTGGTCTGCAAGAGGCTCCAATCCAGAACAACCACCAAGGGAAAAAAACAAAAACAAAAAAAAACAAAAACAAAGAAAACTTAGATTTCAAAAAAATATATATACCGTATATATATATATATTTGCAAGAGAATCTGACACAACACAACATGCAGCCCCAAGCTGAGATAACAGTGATGCTGCCATGAAAGCTAGAAATTAATCTTAAAGCCATGGAGAGATTGTAAAATCATCCATAATGCAACAGCTATCGAATATTGTGTTTTAGGAACATTTTGCTATATTTTAGCAACAGAAAGTTTCATTAAAGTTGGTTTTGTGTTGTGTACGGAGTAATTTTCAGTGGTACTCATTTTCATCAGGTATGCTCTGAGTCACAAGAGAGAAAATCTACATTCGAAAGGTCATGACACAATTTTTCCAGTCCAGCCTGCTTGAGATGGACATGCTTTCTGTGGCCACAGAACTCAAATGTGTTGGATATGTAGATTATTTCCCATTTGATTAGTAGTTTCTCAACGCCCAATCCCCCCTTTGGACTGACCTGTTTGATGCACTGACCTGCGTTTAATCCCACGTCATCATGCTGAAGTTGCTGGGGTCGCTGTGCAAGCAGTGTTGTTAGCCGATTGTTCGTACATACCAATCACTAACCACACTACCACTACAATCACCACCACACACACAACAGTGTGACAAGGGATTCAATGTTTCAGCCAGAAGCATTTCTCTTTATAACGTTGCTAAACATCTCGTGCAAGTCCAAACAGCCCAGACCTACTGACACATGAGCTCCCCTCGCCCTTTGAAGGTCCGCCGTGGAATGTGGCACTAAACTGTGGGTAGGCAGGGATCGCGAAATACGTCGGTCATTATCGATAAAAACGGTCCTGTTAATATCCTCTTAAAACCGGTCTCATGTCCGGATTTCCGCTGCTCTGCAAAATGTGGAATGGATTTCCTGAACAGAGACGGATCTCAATGGGACGCGGAGTAATGAGTCAGGAAATCCCTTCTACAGTTTACAGCCAGCGAGGATGCTAGGGAAGTTAGCATTGCAGCTCTCGTACTTTTCATGACAACATGTTCGTTGTTTGGACGTAATTTTACGCCAAAAAAATGCACCGCATTAACGTGGATGTTTGCAAAGCCGTTGTACAGTGAGGCGTTCTGCCGCCAGACGTCACCGTTTTGAAAGACCAGCTCGCCGAGGAGAACGGCACCGACATCAAAACATCGGACAGCGGCTCCTCCACGGTAGCAGGTGAGTCACACCTCTGTGAATCACCTGCTATGTGGTTTGTATGATATTTAAAGTTAATTGGTGAACTTGTTTCGTAATGCACCGCTTGTGCATTTGACAAGACAGAACTTAGAACGGCTCCACTCTGGTCGCGTTTTATTTAAAAAACCTTTACCGTCTGCTTGCTCTTAGTTTGGCTGGTGGTGTAAAGTCAGTTGGAAAACTTTGCTTGTACTGAATGCAGTGCTTTTGATAAGAATACAGTGAACAAGGCTGACATGTTATTTACCTGTTTGCCTCCACTGGATGTTTACATGAATCACTAGGTTCATACAGATCATTAAAAAATAATCAGTCTTACAGACCACTTACACACATGCACACATATAGCTGAACACACAAAGTCGCCTATATTATTCTTTTTTTTTTTTTTACTTACATTTTTCAAAACAGAACAATCAAACAACAACAAAAAACAAAAACAAACAAAAAACATGAGGTCTCAGGATGGTCACAAATTGTACAAATCACACCAAAAAGCAAAAGCAATATACAATTAAAATTATGCCTGTAAAAGAGTACTGCCACAATTTGAAAAGTCCAACGTCTTTTCCCCAGCTCCTCTTCAAGCTGTAGGGTATAGGTCATTGCGTTCCATCAGTTTTATATGTTCAATTATCAATATAAAAAGTTTCAGGGTAGGAGGCAGATTCTGTAACCAGCATTTTGTTATTGCCTTTTTTGCTGATGCCAAAAAGATTTTCAAGAGATAAACATCATCTGCTGTATGTTCTTCCAGGAAACATCCAAGGAACATCTCAAAGAAGGAACTGATGTTAAAGCCTAATGTTTCAGAGATGATGTTTGTTATGCCCAACCAGAAAGGTTGGATGAGGGGGCAAGTCCAAAATATGTGTCCGTAGTCCACCATTGTATCCCTGCATTCTCTCCAACAGTGTGCAGGGACCGTGCTGAATTTGGATTTTTGCTTAGGTGTTATGAAAAAGCGAATAAAGATCTTCCAGCAAAAATCCCTCCAGGTGCTGGAATTAGTAGATGAAAATTGAAATTCCCAAGCTTTTGACCACATAAGTTATTACTATATCCATTTCTTTTTCCCATTTTTGTTTTATGTAAGTTGTTGAGTCCGCCTTAAGTGTTATTAAACTGCAATATAATTTACTAATAAGGCTTTTAAGACTTGTCAATTTGTATGCCTTGGTAAAAATACTGATAAATAAAGAGGGTTCTTGGATTTTGCTGTTTTGTATCCCTTTAGTAATAAAATCATGGAGGCGCAAGTATCTGAAAAAAATCCTGATTCTCCAAGTTATGCCTCCTACATAGAGTGCTAAAATTACATTAAGTTTGACTTCTCAAACATGGTGCACACTGCAGTAAGGCCATATAAAGTCCACTGTCGTAATCTCGCATCATGCGAAGCAGGTAGGAAGCCAGGGTCGTGTGCTGGCCATCTGAGAAGTTTAACTTCCTCCTGAAGTTTAACTCTTCTAATCACTGACCTCCAGGTTTTAAATGTCAGATTAATCCACTGACTATTTGTCGTATGTACAGGGCCGCCCCTGGCCAAGTGGGGGCCCTAAGCAGGATTTTATTTTGGGGGCCCCCTTCCAATAACATAATAATAATAAGAATTATTATTATTACTATTATTATTGTATTGACGTTTGGAAGCCGTCTCTCTCTCTCTACTCTCTACCTGGAAACAACTGCCTGCCGGCCCATCTGACCAATCAGCGGTTAGGTGGTGACGCTTTGCGCTTTTGTCTCTTTTTTTTTCTCTCTCTCTCTCTCTCTCTCTCTCTCTCTCTCTCTCTCTCTCTCTCCTGCCTCTCCTGACTTGGTGGCGGTGTTCTACGCGCCTCTCGGCAAAATGCAGCGCATCCTTTGCGCATTTGCAGAGAATGATGATACTTTATTGATCCCGATGGAAATTCAATTCACTTGCGCAAAATGTGGCCCCCATGGATCGCGGGGCCCTACGCACAGCGCGTGTTCTGTGTGTAGGGAGGGGGGGGCCTGGTATGTATTCCACTTGCCAGTGTGCCTAGTTTAGATTGAATTGGTACTTCAAATAAAGACCTCTCAATTGTTTTCCATTTTGCAAAATAAGATGGGTCACACAAACAGACCAGGGGTCTCAGTTGAGCTGATGTCTTGTAAAGAATGTAGGGCACGACCCCCCCTCTCTCCCCCAGCAACTGTAAAGTAGAATATTTGATTCTTGGTCTCTTTTCCTGCCATAGAAACCTTGAGATATGCTTATTCCATCCTCTAAACCAGGGGTGTCAAACTTAGATCCTGGAGGGCCGAAGCTCTGCAGGTTTTCCACGTCTCCCTCCCCTGAACGTCCTGATGGTTCATCACCACATTCAGCACAAAGCCAGATTATTGCAATCAGCTGTGTGGAAGCAGGGAGACATGCAAATCGTGCAGGGCTGCGGCCCTCGAGGACCGGAGTTCCACACATGTGCTCTAAACTGTTTGTCAGGAATTGGTACTGGCAGTGATACGAAGAGATAGAACAATTTTGGGAGGATGTTCATCTTGATTATCTGTATTCTGTCGCTAAAGTCAAGGGGGAGCAGGCTCCAGCGGTCGAGATCACCAATTATTTCCTTGTTTAAACAGTTGTATTTCTTATCATATATTTGGGTCACATCTTTGGGTAGATATACACCTAAGTATTTTATGTGGTCAGAGCACCAATTAAAGCTGTATTTGGGTGTCAATTCCAGTCCGGGGTGAAAATTGAATGTCATGACTTCAGTTTTTTGGATGTTAAGAGCATAACCATAGTATAAACCATATTTTCCTAGCATTGTTATCAGAACTGGTAAACCAGTATTGGGGTCTGTGATTGTGATCAATATATCATCCACGTATAAACATACTTTATATTCCTCTCCACCAATTTGAATACCTTTTAATGCAGTCTCCTGCCTTATGGCTTGAGCTAAAGGTTCTATAAATACATTAAATAAATTGGGGCTCCCAGGACAACCCTGTCTACATCAATGTTGCAGTTGTATAGAACTGGAGAGACTCCCATTTATTTTTATTCTGGCAGTAGGGGAAGCATAAAGTGCCTGTATGCAATATCTAAATTGAATGCAGAACCCAAATCTTTTCATCACTAAATAGAGAAAGTCCCATTGAACTGAGTCGAAAGCCTTTTCGGCATCAAGACTGAGGATAACTGAACGTATTTTCCTATTAATAATTTTATCGATAACATGTAAAGCTCTCCTTATATTATCCTGGGTTTGTCTATTTTTTAGAAAACCTGTTTGATCTTCATCAATCAGTGTCCATTCGCCTGACCGAAATGGACATGAATAATTTATAATCTGTGTTTAGTACAATTATTGGTCTGTATGATTTACAGTCTGACCTATCCTTTCCCTCTTTTGGTATGACAGAAATGAAGGCTTCTTTCCAGGATGGGGGTATCAGTCCACCTTTCAGGGTAAAGTTAAAACTCGTCTCCAGTAACAATGACAAATTTTCCTTCATTTTCTTGTACCATTCAGGTGGGAACCTGTCAGTACCGGGTGACTTGTTGGATTTAAGATGGGAAATAGCCTTATCAATTTCTTTGCGTGTTATTGGTGACACTAGTTTGTTATTTGCATCTCTGCCAAGTGAGGGAAGATCCAACAAATCCAAAAAGACAGTTACTACATTTTCATTTACTGGTACAGGTTGACTATATAAACGTTTATAATATGTTTCAAATGATCTTTGGATGTCATCTACGTCAGTTAGAATTTTGTTACTTTCCAGGTCTTTTATTTTATAAATTGAGTTTTCAGCTTGTTGTTTCCTGAGTCACCATGCTAACAGTCTGGAAGCCATGGGTCCCATCTCATAGTATCTCTGTTTATGAAACGGATATTTTTCTCAACCTCCTCACCCAGGATCCTGTCAACTTCTTGATTGGATTGTCTCATTTTTTGCGTCACAGAGGGACTTTTCCCACTCAGCCGTGTTTGTTCTATTTGTTTTAGTGTCTCTTGTAATCGTAACAATTCTTGAGTTTTTTGTTTTTTAAGTCTGGCTGACATTGCAATTATTTTTCCTCTGAGAACAGCCTTAGCTGCGTCCCATACAATGCCAGGATTTTTCTCACCATCATCGTTATCCTGTAAATACAAGTTGAAATTAGTTGTCATACTGTATGAAGGTGGGGTCATTTAGCATACCTGTGTTCAGTCTCCATAATGTTTTCCTCTTTCTGCCATCTAAATGTAAATGTAAGTCAATTCCAGAGTGATCAGAAATGTCTCTTTGACCAAGTCTACATTCTTTTATCCTGTTTAAGTCCTTATTATACATGAAACAATAATCTATTCTAGAGTGAAGGGAGTGGCGTGCAGAATAAAATGTAAATCCTGGGGTGGTTCCGTGCATAAAGTGCCATACATCAATAAGTCCTAGGTCTGAAAGCATTCTTTTAATGCGCTTCTCTATGGGAGAACGTTTTCTTTTAGCATTTGTTGTGTCCAAATGTGGATTTAGCAACATATTAAAATCGCATGCACAAATTAAAGATCCAGAGGTTTCTGTCACAATCAGATTAAACACTTTTTTTGTAGAAATTAATATTACTCCCTGGAAGGGCATATGTGTTCAACAGGATGACTTCTTTGTTGTACATTTTACCTTTCACCATGTCCGGATTGGTGGGGTGCAGGATTCAAGTGCCGACAAGACCAGGATGGATAGTTGAAAACAAGATTTATTTTATTGTTTCTCCAATGGAGCGCCAATCTTCAGTGAGGGGTCGTAGGAGCGGAGGCGGCGTCACGGACATGGGAACTTCCCAGCAGGACAGAGCGGCGCACACCGGGACTGCACGGGAGAACCAGCAGAGGTTAGAACACTTAGTTGCTTCCAAACACGAAGCGAAAAACTCATAACAAGAGGCTCGAGGGGCCAATTCGCGGTACCGAAGGGTAAACGTGACGATCTGGATATGAGAACCTGGGATCCCGGTCCTTAAATACTGGCTTCCATCATTCACTTCAGGTGTGTGACCTGCTCCGTCGGCTCCACCTACACTCACTCACGCCCACACACACACAAAAACAAAAACCCAGCAGGAGACATCTGCGGACTGTGACACACCAAGACAAATCTACCCTCTTTGTCACTGAATTCAGATATAAATTCAAATTGAATTCTGTTGGAGGTCAAAATAGCTACTCCTCTCTTTTTTGCCACCTCTATAAGAGGAATAATAGGTGTTTTTGAAACCCATGTTCTTCAGTTTGTCATGTTCTATGTTAGATAGGTTAGTTTCTTGCCAGTATGCTATATCTACTTTCTCTTTTTTTTAATTTTCACTATTAATTTACTTCTTTTTACAGGATTATTCACCCCATTAACATTTAGTGACAGTACATTGTAGTATTTAAAAGACGTAGCTTCAAGTGTGACAATAACATTTCAGCCCATACCTCAAAAAGTAACTACAGAACTTGAACAAAATGAAAAACAAAACGTAAAACTGAACACGGCTTCCAAAAAGGATACAAAACAATCCTTGAAAAAGTGAGGGGTCTGGCCACAAAGTATCATGGAGATAAAAGAAAATATCAACACTACTTAAATAAAACCTGTAATAGAGTAGCTTGGTGACCCTCAGTCAGAGTTTGTAGGCACTAGCCCCTGTTAAAGATAGCGAGTCTGAAAAGGGCTACAAAGTCAAGTTCATGAAACCTCTGGAAAAGCTTCCCTCACCATAGGCCAGTGCTTCTCAAATGGTGGGGCGCGCCCCCCTGAGGGGGCGTGGTGGGGTGTCAGGGGGGGCGCGAGGCGGGCGCGACTTTCAGTATTAGTGTCTTTATTCATGCTTGAAGGATTTAAAAAAGGGCCTCCAGCCACTAGGTGGCAGCAGTGCTCAAACTAATCAACAGGCTGCCTGTTCAACCAGTAGAGTAGAAGAAGTACTACACATGAACACCGGTGTACAGAGCTGGAGGAGGAGGAGGAGGAGAGGTGGAGAAGTTTCTGACAGGAGTGAAAAGAAGAAAGGATGAGGCGTCAGAGGAAAAGAAAACAGGTGAGAGTAAACATAAAGCTAGTAAGAGCAGGAGATATGACGATGCTACGTCGCCCTTGGGTTTACCGTGAACACGTCGGGAACCAGGAAACACCCGTTTGTGTTTTATGCCTAAAAACTCTGGCAGCGGAGCATGAAACCAAATAAATGAAGACGGCACCTGGAGACCATACACCATACACCTGGAGACCATACACCATACACCTGGAGACCATACACCTGGAGACCATACACCATACACCTGGAGACCATACACCATACACCTGGAGACCATACACCATACACCTGGAGACCATACAGCATACACCTGGAGACCATACACCATACACCTGGAGACCATACACCATACACCTGGAGACCATACACCATACACCTGGAGACCATACACCCGTTATGTCAGTAAGCCACTGGAGTTTTTTCATGGTAAACTCCATGAGTATGGCCAACAAGCCGGTCATTGTGTCAGCGCGGCATCAGTAAACAAAAAAGCCCTGTTAGCCTCTTACAAAGTTTCCCACCACATCACAAGGTGCATAAACCCTCACACCATAGCAGATTTATTTTGATAATCAGGCGATTGTATGCAGAATGCTGGTGCCAGCAACTCATACAGTGGTTTATACAGATAAATAAATAAATATTATCAAGTTCTCAATGGTAGTACAATTCGGGGGGGGGGGCCCTGAAAAAAATTCTGTTCTCTAGGGGGGGCGTGACAGAAAATAATTGAGAACCACTGCCATAGGCCATAATATCCCGTAGTATATGGGATAGGGATAGGGTTAGTTAACCCCTAACCCTAACCCTATCCCTAAACCGTTGTTTCCTCGGACGTCCTCCGAAACTCACTCAGTTTTTGACGGACCTGTTTGGGAAAATCTTCATGGCAAGTCGGCTGCATCTCCCATGGCAACAGCTGCTTCAGCGTCTCCTCTGTCATCGTGTGGGCAGGTTTGTTCCTTGCTGGGGTAATCTGTACTGTGGCGATGCCTCGTTTTTGTAGATCATCCGCAGCTTCTGTGGCACTGTTGTAGAGTACACTTCCTGATGTGTAAAATACGCGCATCTTATTGAGAGGAGTCTGAAAGTGAATCCATTTCTCCTTCAGAGCTCTTTTAACAGGGATATATTCCTCCCGTCTTTTCTGTACTTCCACTGTGTACTCATGGTCAAAGTACACTTGTTTATCTTTGATGCGTATTACTTTTTCCCATGCTGCGCGGAGCACCTCTTTCTTGACTGTGAAGTGGAGAAAGCAGATTATTACAGACCATGGCGGGGCACGCGCTGTCGGCTTCCGCCCCATCGCACAATGCCGAGGTTGTAATCTTGGCCCAGGACATCTGCAAGTTCTCGTTTAATTAGATTTTCAACAACAGAAGTCACAGAAGTGCCCTGTTCCGTATCCTCGGGTATGCCGTATATGCGGATATTGTTCCGCCTGGACCGGCCCTCAATATTGGAAACTTGCTCCTCAAGTACCCGCTGGGTCTGAAGCAGCTCAATAAGTGTGTCCTTAACTCCAATGTCCCATCGCTCCACTTCTGCCAAATTTCCCCCAACTGTTTTATACATTCCCCTGCATCATCCACTTGTCTAGTGGTATCCTCCAGCTTCCGCTGTGAACTCTTCCATTTGTTTCTTCATATCTTCGTGAATTACAGTGAGAAAGTCTTGTAAATCTGTCTTTCATTCAGCCTGAAGATTTGCCATTCCAGCTGCCATGGATTCACTCACTGCAACACGAATCGAGTCCAGGCTCGCCATGCGGTCGCCATGTTGTCCAGGTGTAGAGTCTGTAGCCGAGGTTTCTTTCGGCGTTTCCTCACCAGGAGGGTTTCTTTGCCCATATCCACCTTTCTTGGATTTGTCCCCGCTCACTGTTGCAACAAAATATAGCAGTTTTAAGCAGATTTAGATCTCGAGTCTCGGGGAAATACAAGCTAGCACCAGAGCTCAGATTTTATGCTTCCATACTGTTGTGAGTCACCAGAAGTCTCCCCCTACATTAATATGTTTATTGTATATGGCTGTTCATAAAAATATATTATAATTACAAATTAAGCTTTATATACTGTATATAGTATATAGTTTTTATGTATACAACACTGAATCTCAATTCTGAGGGTGTTCTGTAAATAGTTTCCAAACAAAGTAACTTCTGATCAATCCATATCAATTCCAGACTTAAAATGTACAGTTTTAAGCCCCACCCAGTTTCACATGAAACACACCAACTTCCGGTTTAGGCCCCGCCTACTCAGATACCAATAGATTATTTTGATGTTGAACCTTGACAGTGGTGTACTCGCTCATCCTTACTCTTTATACATTTTTAAATTAACATTTATAATGTATTCCATAATGTAACACCCAGGACTGCATTAAGGACTTACTGGGAAGAGATTAAACATTTTAAATATCCTATTTAAATTTAACTATTTGAGCCATTTTACCATTTTACTTGTAGACTCTTCCATGTCAGTCAGCAAGAAGTCTGTTATAGTGAAAAATGGAACCACTACCTACAAATGGATTGACATGTGATGGAATAAACATCCTTCTCCCTGAAGGTGCTGGACCAAATAAGTACAAATTACTAGAGTGGACTCATTTTGACAGAACTTATGCTCCATGTGAATCAACCTTATAGTTTGAGATGATTTGAGGACCGGTCATTTAAATGACCAATAAAATGCTCCGAGAAAAATGAGCAGGATTTTTCACAACCATGCTTAGTTTCTGAATACCTTTTCAAATTATAAAGCCACTACACTTTTTGCCACTTTATTTGGATTTATGCGATTTTATCCAGACTTTAGTACACTGGAGTAAAATGTTCAATTGAAGTGGTTTCCCCATACAATTACCATTTTGTGGTTTCCTTCCTCTCATCATACAACTTGGCAACTCAATTCATGAAGTCGAAAACCTTCACATTTACACCCAGGAAACACCACAATGTTTTAAATCAGAGCAAATAGACTCATTTATTTCTTTCAAACGACAGTTAAATGTTACTTTATTCACACTTACTCCTAGTTTTAAAAAAATACAAAAATATTCAGACTTAAAATACTTGATTAGATCCAAGTTTAAAAACTCATGTAAAAAGCATCACATTAAATATTCCAAATGGACAATTATTAAACTCATTAAAGACAGAGGAGTCCGTCATGGAGGCCTGGTTTCCCCCTCAGGACCGGGATTTGCTGACCCAGTGGTACTTGTCCACACGAGGCCCGCTGAACGTGAACGTGGCTCGGTAGGACTTGAAGGCCTTCTGGGGCGGGAACTGCTGAGCAGTCGCACCTCCAGGGGGAGGAGCAGGGTGAGGCGGGAATCCGTCCCCGGGGAAGGACTTCCACTTGTCCCTGAGCCAGTTCTGAGGGGCGCCGGACGAGAACTCGCTGAACTGGTGAAAAGACGGAGCAAAGACGTTTTACTCCCCCACAGCCATGGTCAAAATCATTTTGGACACAATTTAAAGCTGTGGCATCCAACACATTTCAGTTCAGGGCCCACAAACTGCCGAACTGCATCTCGAGTGGACCAGACCGGGAAAAGTGAACCATAATTTCCTCATTTAAAAATGTATTTAATAGTATACACAATAAAAATGCCCATTCTCACAAAGCTAAACAGAAAATGAATATAATCTGAACACGACAATTTTATTGAATCCTATTGGTGCACAATAGTGAAATGTCCTAAAAAAGGTTCTATTGACCGTGATGAGGGAGCTATTTTCATGGCAACTTCAGCAATCGCTCAACTTCGTTCTCAGTTGTGTCCGCCATTAAGAAATCTGTTAAGGTTTTTAAATGTACAATTGTCTTGGTTGGTTTGATTTTAGCCACATGCTTCATGTTTGACACGCCACATCTCAAAACGATTAGTTTTACTGTATAAGACAACTCGACAATTATCCTGTTGGTCTTCAACCAACTACTAATTACCTTTAAAAAAAGTTTTCCTTCAAGAAATTTACCATTTTAAAATGTTTTGATAAAATTTGCCAACATTTTATTACAAAGCACTAAAGTTTCCGACGGAGACAAGAAAAGATGCATTGCAAAAAGAAAGCAGAAAGTTCTTTTTTGTCATGTTTTCCACTCCCGCAGAGTTTTCTTCTCTCCATTTCCCACCAAAACCATCCCACCACTCAAAGGATGGTGAAGCGGACCTACCCGGTAAACGCTGTTGGGGTTGACGACCGTTGGGATGCTCTTGGGTTCCAGGTTGGTGGCTGCAGGACCCACCAGGCTGCTGCTGCTTAGGTCTTCATCCTCCTCGTCTTCGTCCTCATTGGAGCTTTCTGACGGGACGTCGAGGTTTGCCCGCTCCACGGCGTCATGTACACGGCGGGAGAATTCTCCGTCTCCACGACGACAGCAGTCCACAGTGGAGACGCAGAACGGCGTTCCGTGTTCACCGTATCTACAAGAATGAAAATGTGACATTATTCAAACATGTCTTGATGCGACAATGACTTCAAATCAACATTAGCACCTTTCTTCAATAAAAAAAAAACTGCAAAGCAAAGCTGATCATTAAGGTAAAGACCTTAAAACAATTTTAAATTGCAACAAATGGCAATTTAAATCATGTGACGCAGCAGCTCTGTTACTGATGCTTGAGCAGGAGTTCTCAAAGTTTGACAGCTTAGGGCCAATTTAGGGAACCAACATTGGACTGAGGGGGCTGAAAGGGGGAAAGAAATTCCACTAATCAGTCTATGATTTACATTTTATTGGTCTGCATTCAGTAATGTGCAATAAATACATTTTAACTCATGAGGCCAAAACATTGCAAAGCACACAAAATCCAAAATGGGGTTTTCTGCCCTCTACAGTCCATTACAGGATACATGTAAAACTCGGGGTCTGTCCACACGAGAACGTCGTTTCACATAAACGGACAGTTATTCATCCTTTCAGAGTGATACACAGTAAGATTAAAAACCAATTCATTGCAGGCCTCCAGAAATGCTGCTGCGGGCTTCCATTGGCCCACACTTTGAGAACCGGTGAGCTACAGGAACATTTGCACCTGAACGATCAGGTCAACAACGAACCAAGCTTTCTGACCTGCAGGACACCCTCCCGGGGTCGACCCAGACCGTTAGCTCCCGAGGCAGACCCAGATCCTCGTACTGGGCCGCACTGCGCTCGCAGGCCTGCTGCAGGACCGGATCCCGAGGCAGCATGCGGTTCATACGCAGACACCTGAAAACACAGCAGTCAGTCACAGCCCTGGAGGAAGGCAGAATGGAGGAGATACACCCTGGAAGAGCCGAGTGCAGACCTCTATCCACTCCAGGAGGAAATGATCGGAGGTTTAAAAATCGGACAAGTTTTGGCTGTTCTGCTTGCAACTCATTAAAAAACAGTTTATGAAATGGTATAATTTGAGGCCTGCAGCTAAAAAAAATTCATAGCGTCAAGCTCTTTAGGTTAAAAAAAACTAACGGGAGAGAGGGGCTGTGGCATTGTCTCAAAGCAGCGCTGGAGTGGAACCGTCACACGCCGAGTGTGTCGAGACTCGGACTCGCCCTCACTGACCTGTAGGCCTGGCCCTTGGCGGGCGCGTTAGGGTGCCAGTGGTTCTTGTAGTTCTCGAACAGAACAGAGGTGAGCGCAGCGGCGAAGCGCTCCCGGCCGTCCCTCTCCAGACGGCCGTACCTCTTGACCAGCCGGGCCACGAAGAAAACGGCGGCGGCGATCTCCTCCTTCATGACCGCTCGAGCTCCTGAAACCTCCCCAAAACCCCACCTGGACAACCACCAACCTGCACAGCGTTTAAAAACACCCCCCCCAAAAAACTTAGAACACATGTAGGGTGATCCTACTCTCTACAGGAAAACATAGAAACCAACTAATGATTAAAACAATTAAGTCAAGATGAATCTGTGTGGAAAACCAGTCCTCACCAGTAGTGAGGCACATGAATAAATGAGCTTTAATGACTCACGTGCTTTAATTGACCCACAGCTTCAGGTGTGTGTGTGAGGAGCACACACACACCTGAAGCTGGTTGTCTCAATCACTCAGGGTGAAGGCGTGTGTTGGAGGCTGGAGATGATCCATCATAGTTTTTATAGTTAGTTTCATTCTTACATCACAGTCGAACAAAGAAAACCAAAGCAGATCCACAACGAGCAGTTGAGCACATCTGAAAGTAACATAGAATAAACTCCACATTAGTTTCAGTTAGGGAGGCTCTATTTGAAGGTTAGAGTTAGAAGTTTTCTGTTCAATAAAGCCGAGAGTAACATAGGACAACATGGAGCATTTTCTCGTTACACCGAGATCTTTTATTCATCACTCTCCACATTCCCCCATAGGAACTGAGAAGATCTTCACGATTAAGAATCCATGTTCAATTCTGTTTATGTATTTCTTTCTTTATTGATTCTCATGAGGAAACAAAACCAGTAGCATTACCAGCAGGGGGCATGCTAACGTTGCTGCTGCTGGGCTGACGTTCACTCTGGAGTGAAGTCGTGACAATCATTCAAAGTTATCGTGCAAATGTTTCTGTGTATTAGTGGCTTTTCCTAACTTTGATGAAATATCCGCTTTGCAAGTGTTGCAAGTTGCCCTGTTGTCTTTTCTCCTATAATGGAACCAAACTTTCGAACAGCTGTGTCACCTGGACACCATGTTTCCTGCTGACTGCACCGGTGACTGAGACGTGACATTTGCACCGACTGGATTCGATGAGGGAATCGTTTACCAAATTGGCAAAAGATTCCAGGGAATTGAAACACCGGGAACCAGTTCAGTTCTCTATTTCCATCCTTCATTAGTCACCGTCTCTTTCTCCCTGTAGGATGTCTGACACTGGAACTGGAAGTTGGTGGTGTGAGCCTGCTGTCATCTGCAGCCAGTGGATTTATGTTTGTTTGTTTGTTGCTTTCTGTCCTGTAATTTTCTGTTCTTTTACCCCTTAACCTCCCTGGGACAGTAGAAAGTCTCCACATCTGATTCTGGTCCTGCAGGTTTCTTCCTGTGAAGAGACTTTTTCCTTTTTCAGTTTTATTTGTGTCCCCGTAGGACAACTGGTGTTGCAGCAAAGTATAAAAACATAAATAAAGCACATACAAACATTGGGGTAAAACGTTTAAAAATCCCAGCATGAGGGGGTAACAGTGTGCTGAAGCAACAGAATTGTACCACAAACTGAAATAGTTCCGCTCCGACACTATATCGACTTTAAGATCAAGGCTGTTAAAGTGACATCAGTGAATATTACAAGAATGTGAATTCAAGAGTGAAATGTCTTTAAGGACGGAGGAGTGCCCATAACGCTTCCCCTGCATACGAGGAAGACTGAACCCAAATAGCAGAAAGCAAAAACTGAAAGTCGGCATGTGAGACAAGGGAGTCTATTAAACAGATCAGATAGTGTGCATGTGGAATTGTTGCTTTTCACTGTAAAAGCACCTTGATATGGCTGCATTGTATTTGGCGCTGTAGAATTAAATCAAATTGATTTGAATGATTGAAAGTAGGGTTCGGTTGCTTTGTTGAGCTTGTGGGGCTACGACACGATGAAAAGGAAAACAAACAGAACATCCATCTTCTGAAATTAGTTGGTGATTCAGGAAAACAAGCAAAAGAATAAGAACAAATCCAGAAACAATCACAGCATATATTTTATTCAGTGAACAGTGAACAAAGCCAAAACCAATCAAAGAAAAAAAAAAAAACATCCACCATATCAATTAATCAAATAAAGAAAGCTGAGTAGACAAAAAAGTGCAAATGATTCGTGAAGGAAAAGTTTAGAAAAATATCTTTCGATGTTTTGCCGGACTTGTTTCATCTGATGAAGTTCTGACATGACCCTCAAACATCAAAAACTCCCTTCATTTCCTAACTTTGGCCATAAAGACGTTGTAGATTAAAACTTTATGTCATATGTTGTGGAACATTCTGAGGTTTTCTTTCTGTGATCAGGAGGAAACATTCAGCAGAAATTCAGTGGACTTTTGTGACGACGTGAAACTGAATCGAGGCAAAAAGGATAAAGAACTGAAGAGGGGAGAAAAGTGGATGTTTTCATGATAAATAAATAAAAAGTTATAAAACACGATGG
This sequence comes from Blennius ocellaris, assembly GCF_963422515.1. NCBI lineage: Eukaryota > Metazoa > Chordata > Actinopteri > Blenniiformes > Blenniidae > Blennius > Blennius ocellaris. The sequence continues at coordinate 4,590,502 of NC_137663.1, read as the reverse complement.
CGCATGACCACACCAGGAAGTGTTTTCCTCGTTTCGATCAAAACTTGGTGGAGCTACTTTCTCGTGTGGAGTGTGATTGTGTTGAAGGGCTAAAGTGCAATTGGTGAAGAAACCCTGACATAAAGGGAACACGTGGAGCTGAAGTTGATGTTCATTCAATCAAAATACATATTCTAGGAATTCTAAGTAAATTTAATGATTAATAATCAGTGACAGGAATCAGGTGGTCTACAGTCGTGGGCTTGTTGTTAAAGACTCATGCAGAAGATTTCACTTTTCGTCAAAGCTGCTCATGTTTACTTATCCCATTGCTTCATATTTGAATTGTGAAATTCCTCGAAGAAATCAACATGTGATGTTAGAACTGGTGGAGTGACATTCACTTCCTACTGGTTAGACCAAACGAGAAATAATTCCTTGATTCCCCCCCCCACGTACTGCTTAGAGTGCCTCCTGCCCAAGACTTTGAAGGAAGGTCACACGCTGAACAAAACATTACACCTGACGGGAGTCAGTGGCACGAAAGAAGAGTGAGAGTTACATGGAAGTAAAGTGTCAGTAAAAGCCCAGGATCGAATTTGAATTGTAATTATCAAAGGGCTCATATTATACAAAATTCACTTTTTAAAGGTTTTCCAACAGTAATAATCGTCCTGGAACGACGCCCCAGAAGAGAATAAAGAGTGTCCTCTCTCTCCCTGGCTTGTTTCAGGTTTTAAAAAGTGTGTTGCTCCAAGCAGCCAATCAGAAATCAAACCCTATATAGTGTCATCGGGGGTTTAGCCAATCATAATCAAGGTAGGCTCCTCCCCTTTGACTCCTCCCACAATCAGGCACCCCTGCTCTGGCACATGGCACCACGAGAGGAAGTACTTCCTCCTCTTCCTATAGATGGGCGTGTGTGGGCGGAGCCAGTCCAGCTCACACAGACACAGCAGATTCTGAATGAGGCTCCTAGGAGCCAATATTCTAATGCAGGAAAATCAAGGAGGAGCTGGATTCGGGCTAATAAATCTTGAAGGTAACATTTTTGGACCAATGTGACCATGTGAAAGCTGAATAATATGAACCCTTTAAGTACCTATATCTATATATAGTAAATCTGAGTGGACAAGATGTACACGGCTCCACAAAACTGAAAGCCATGCCGAATAAAGCTTTGAATGAGAAGAATGTTTTCCAACATCTCTTAAAAGTACACTTCAGTCTGTGTGGTGACTATTTGTAGAGGAGATAATGTTCCAGGTGGAAGACAGTTTGCTTGAAAGTCTGACTTCAAAATTTAAAATCAAGAAAGAAAGAAGGCAGAATGTAAGGTTTGGTGTGGCTGTGATGAAGTCTGACTGACTTCAGGGACAAAGTACGAATAATATTTGTGTGTGCGCTTTTAACAATAAAACAAAAGCAAGCTGACAAGACTGAAGATCCAAAATATTGACCGGTGCTGGATTCTAATCACTGTGGAAACACAAACAATGAAACCAACGTATCATTTCCAACAGCAGCTCACTTGTAGAAGTGTTGGTGTGCGTGATTTCATCCAAAGAATTCTATATTTAATTATAACTTATCTCAGAGATGATATGCTGCGATAAAGCTCGGAAAAACAGAAAGGCAAATCTTAAAAAATTTTAAATAAATAAACGTTCACAGAAATAAAAATAAGTACAACAAAAGTTTGCTGACACGGCAAGCTGTACTGGAGCAAGAACAAGTCGACTATTCAGCTGGAAATGATCCACATGTGGGTCTGGGAGATCATTTATTTGACGTAACAGTCTTATAAGATTCCATCCAGTTTGGAAAATGGTTTATTTCCCTTTTAAAAAGTGTCAAACTTCATTAAAATGTAGTTAAAACAACTAAATAATCAACCAAGTTCAAGTTTAGTTTGAACCTTGTTTTTCTTATTTACTACTGTGACTTTTTACAAGAACCCAGAGTTTGTGACCCGAAGTAGGAAAAGCACATTTTGGCACAACTGAAGAGACACAACATTAAAAAACAAACAAAACAAAGCTGTTGTATGTACATGTGGTGATGCCTAAAAGTCCATCACCTTGGTCTGTACAGGAATTTACACACGTGGGATGGTTTGGTAAGTCAGAACTGCTGATACTGGTGTGGGCGAGAGCTGAACAGAGGAAACGTTTCCAAAGCACATGAAGAAATAATCGCTGTGTGATGAGGTGGCTGCTGAGAAAACAACAGTTTGTACACAATAGAAATAAATAAGAGAAAACAAGTGTCTTTAAAAGGCTTTGGTTCAGATTTCCTGTAAAGTCGCTTTTTCAGATCAGATTTTTTCTCTTGCAAATCTGTGGAAGCTGCTTTTTGTTTTTTTGTTGTTTTTTTTACAGCAAATAAATAAAAGAGCTTTTGGAGTCGGACCGAAGTGAGCGTGGAGCGACTTCTCACTGAACGATCATCAGGAGCTGCCTCTTCTGGTAGAATCCGTTCAGACGGCCCCGTTTACATGAAATAAAGTGATGGTATTGGTTTAGATATACTAGAAATATGGTTTGTATAATAACGGCCTGCAGGTCGGCCTCGGTCCTCCTTACGCTCATGTGATGGCCGTAGCTAACAGCCAATCAGAATGGTTACACCAGTGGGGGGGTGGGGGGGTTTCCACAAACCTCTGTGTGGAGCTCGTGAAGCTTCATCAGACATGCAGCAGACGGTGTGCCAGACACAGGAGTGGGATCAGAGACTGTAGGACCATTCCTCACCTCGGGTCGACAACAAGTTGTCCCGGGTGAAGTGAAGGAACTTTGGTCTACCAGAGGTAAACGCCAGGGTCTGTGTTGTGCTCTGCTCCCCGTCTCTCTGGTTCAGGGTGTTGTAACTAGCCACTGCTACACTTAAAGGTTGTGGTTATTTCTTCAGTTAACAGACTGTGGTCTGGGTCCTCAGATTCTATCAGTGATTCAGGAAGTGAGAGACAAGAGGACCAGGGAGTGTGGACCACCTGGAGAGAGAGACTGTGCCTGCCGAAGCTCCTAACCAGTGTTGACAGTTACTTTAAAAATAACGAATCCAATTACTTGTTACTCCTTTAAAACACAACTTAGTTACTTCACCAATTACTTGTTTTTAAAAGTAAATAAGTTAGATTACAAATTACTTTTTTAGTTACTTTCAGCACATGCTGACACCCCTCATCGTCTGAACATAAAAATTACAACTGATTTGACCAAAAACTCTGCTGATCCCTGCCCCCTGCGCCTGCTGGTACATGTTTAACCTTTGACCTTCATTCTTTGTTGTATTTATATCTGACTAATGTTTTTATTATAATATTTGTACTATTGCTGGTATTTATTTACCGAGAGTATTGATGGATTGATTGATTGGGGTTTATTGCAATGTTAAGGTTTACTGATGACAATGGTTGGTTCCAATTCTTTTGTGTCACCTAAATGCACCGTTAGCGCAAGCTGGCCTGTGATTGGCTGAGAGTGGAGAAGGGGGCGGGTCAAGTGAGCGTGCAGTGACGGAATGCACTGTGTCAGTTTGGAGGAGAACGGAGGAGCGTCAGGTTCTGTTTAATAATAAAGTGGCTTTACAAACAAGAAACTCGTCTTGTGAGACTACAACAGTAACACAGTGACTTGGACAAGTAACTTTAATCTGATTACTGGTTTGGAAATAGTAACATGTTAGATTACTGGTTACCGTAAAAAATGGTCATACGAGAGTAACATGCTACTAATTAACACGTTAATGACATTACTGCACGTGTCTTTGATCTGACATTTGCCTCGAGATCAAAGGCAAATCAAACTTGCCAGTTTAGTGAACTCCTCTTCTCACAGTGTGCTCTCCAATAGGCTTCAGAACATTGTTGCTGTAGAGGCGACGAATGCTGCTCTCTGCGCTCCAGACACTGAGGAGACTTTAGAAACGGTTCAGGAAGGCATAGAACTGTCGGCTTCATCTTTCCCCCTCATTCATCCCCACCACTGGATTCTTTGCACTTGTTTTTGTGTGTTTATGCTGGGTAACCAGTGAAGTGGCCATTTTTCTTTAAAAGTATCAAGAAAAGGATCCAAAGCTGTGTGAAGGTGAGATGACCTCTTCCACCCTTGGCCAGTCGCAGCCACTCGTCCCAGACCCGGAGTCTGGGATAGGGAATTGTGCAGCCATGCTGGGGCTGTCTGCAGGAATGGAGGGAACAATGCTCAAACTGCAGAATTTGCATATTGAAGAGCGGAAGACGAGTGAAAAGCACAGGACCATCTTCCAGGCGCTGAAGGCTGAACATACCAGTCTGCAAGAGGAGTTTGCACGGGCGCAGGGCAAGTTGAGGTGCCTGCTGGAAATAAACAGGCTCAGCAGGAGAAATTTCAGCTGCTGCTGGCCGAGCAGCGAGACGACCTGTTGAATAAAAACAGGGAGCTGGAGGAGCTCCGGCAGCAGGTGATGACGCCGCAGCGGCTGGAGCTACTCAGAGCTGAGATGCAGCAGGAGATGGCGGCTCCAGTCAGAGAGCAGTTGGACAAGCTGGAGGAGGAGATGGAAAAGTACAGGTCCGAGTACTACAAGCTGCGGTACGAGAACAACCTCCTCCAGTCCCGGATGGAGGACCAGAGGCAAGAAAGTGCTCTCATCCTGGAGACGACGAGGAGCCGCTACGAGTCCGAGCTCTGTTACCTGAAGAAGGAGCGGGAGGACCTGGAGGCTCAGTACCGGGGGTCGGAAGCACAGCGCGACAGGAAGCAACTGGAGGCTCTGCTGGGGGAGAGAGTGAAGCTCCTCCTGCGGGGGAAGGGCCTGGAAGCGGAGTTGGCCGAGCCGCGAGCTCAGAAGGACAACTTGGGTCAGCGGGCCGAAAGCGACCTGCGCATCCAGACCAGGCGGCCGAGCGAGGCCCAGGCCATGCTGAAGACGATGGAGGCGGAGCGTCAGTCGCTGCACCCGGAGCTGGAGCGGATGGGGAGCGAGCTACACCTGAGCCGCGAGCAGAACAGCCAGCTCACCGGGAAACTGCACAAAGCTGAATGGGAGGTCAACTCGCTCACATTTCAGATCCAGAGCCTGAAGCATTCACATCAACAGGAGATCGCCAGTGTGAAGCTGGAGTGTGCTCGCTCTAAAGAGGAGCTAGAGAGAGAGAGGGTCAGACTGCAGAACCACATTGATGATCTGCAGGACGATGTGGAGGTCCTGGAAACAACTCTGAAACGACACAAGGAAGTTCTTGTGGGAAAAAGAGAGGGAACTGGTGAGGAAGGTCCAGAGCGCCCAGCAGGACGTGCTCTTCACAACTGTAGCTCTCCTTGAAGAAAAGTTGAAGTTGGAGACCCGTCTTGCTGAACTGGAACAGCAGAGGGTGCAGGAGGACGCTTCAGATTACGCCCAGAAGGAGGAGAGGGAGGAGCGTCTCAATAAAGCCCAGCGAGGCGAAGAATCCGCCCGCGGAGAAGTGCAGCGCCTGAGGAACAAACTCCATCAGCAGAGCTCTCAGCTTGATGAGCTGGAAGGACAAAGAGCAGAGATTACAGGCCTACAGCTGCAGCAGCAGGAGCTCAGCATCCAGGTGGCGACGCTGTCACATTCCCAGAGTGGCCTGATGGAGACAAACCAGCGTTTGAAGGAGACGCTGGCCGGAGTGAGGGAGGCTCTGAGGACGGCCCAAGCTCAGGCGGAGAAGAGCCAGCACGAGGCCGAGAGGCTGCTGGAGGAGCGTCGGGTCGACTGGCTGGAGGATAAACACAAGGTGCAGGAGCACGACGCCGAGCTGCAGCAGAAACACTCTCTGCTTAAAGAGAAGCTGCAGAGGGCAGCGGCGGCTCAGAAGAAGAGAAAAACACTGACTGAGAACACAGAGAAGCGACTGCAGGATAAAATCCAGCTGCTGGAGGCAAAGATGGAGGAGCTGGGACTGGAGGCCGCTCTGGCCCCAAAACGCTCGTCGTCCTCAGGAGAACAAGCGCTGCTGAAGAGGCAGTTGAAGAAGCTGCAGCAGCGACACAACGAGTTTCAATGTCTCCTCCTGGGTGGCCAGTGTCCGGTCAGCTTAGGCCCCGCCCCCCTGACCTCCTCGCACAACCCGTTCTTCGTCTTTGGGCCGGAGGGGCTGCCGTCTACTGGCACTGGAGGAGCTGTTGGTGCTTCGCCAGCGGCTGGATGACGTGGGAAGTGCTCAGCAGCAGCAGCAGCAGGAGCTGGGATCTCTGGATCAGAGGGATCGGGGCCTCACGGCTCAGCCTGACCTCTGACCTCTACCCTGCATCGACAGTACGAGACAGGCTGACACTGCTGGTAAATAGAAACATTATTTATTGGCATAATTCCTTAAATATGGAGAGAAAACTTTTTATTTTTAACACCTGCATCACCTCGGTCTGTACAGGAATTTACACACGTGGGATGGTTTGGTAAGTCAGAACTGCTGATACTGGTGTGGGCGAGAGCTGAACAGAGGAAACGTTTCCAAAGCACATGAAGAAATAATCGCTGTGTGATGAGGTGGCTGCTGAGAAAACAACAGTTTGTACACAATAGAAATAAATAAGAGAAAATTTTAAGAAGTCTTTAAAAGGCTTTGGTTCAGATTTCCTGTAAAGTCGCTTTTTCAGATCAGATTTTTTCCCTTGCAAATCTGTGGAAGCTGCTTTTTGTTTTTTTATAGCAAATAAATAAAAGAGTTTTTGGAGTCTGAAATGAGAGCGGAGTGACTTGCTTTCCTTTCAAAATGTATTCCCGTGACTGCCAGAATAAAAGTACCAAGTCCAGGAGAATATGGACTGAGTCATGACAGCACGGAGGAAACGTTGTTTCGATTGTCTCCACTGAGCATGTGCAGAACGACTCATTACCATGACTCGTGGAAGCGTTTTGGGAAAAACAACACTTTCCTCTTATTTCAAGGAGACGGAGCGGTTTCAAAAAGTTGCACTTTTGCTCATTTCCACGGAGACGGAATGTTTTCAAAAGCGTTTTCAGTGACTCGGCACTGCTGCCGTGTAAACGTACACCCAAAACACTTTTCACTTGAAAACCTTGTCGTGTAAACGGGGCCTCAGTCTGAGTGGCTCTGGAGCTTTTATTCTTTCTTATTCATTGATCTTTTCTTCCTTCTCTCCCACAGTCTGCTGGCCATGTGTCCCACGGAACCATGCAAACACTCAACATTCACTAGTAAAGTTCAGGGCATATTTCATGCAGCATTTTAATATTTCCAACAGATTCCCACTTTTCCACAGTTTTTCTTTCTTTTTCTCCTTACGCCTGCTTCACTATGCACATCTGTTTATATTTATAATCTTCAACTTATCAATTACCTCAATAATAAACAAAATTCCCGTATTATTATTCCAAATTTTGTGTGGGAATGGCGAGTTCTGCCTCTAAACAGCATCATTTTCGTAAGATAAAAAAAAAAAAAATGATAATGCAAAAAGAATAAAGCTGTTCCTGCAAGCATTCAGTCGTCTGCTACAACCCCATGTTTAGCTGCCTGGGAGAGAGTGACGGGGGGGGGGGGGGGCTGGGCGGCAGGAGGCTTTCGGAGAATGGAGCCGGCCACAGAAATGAAAAGATAATTCAAATGGGCAAGTGACGGAGCTGTCACTGGTACTGATTGGAAGGGAGTGTGAATGGACTCCAGGTGGCGCTGTGCTCACACCCCACTTATCTCTGACACAGTCTGGCAGACTGCTGGAGTCCCGTCCTCCGCTGCTGTTAAAACGGGAGTTTCTTCAGCTGCTCGAAGGTGATGAAGAACTGAGGAGTGCGTTAAAGAATGGAAGTATGACGTACAAAATGTTTACTGTTCTGAACACAAACGCCTTTTAGAAATGAAGGCCAAACAGAATCTCTCTCTGGAGGCGACACGTGGTTGTATTGTGAAGGATACAATGATGTTCCAGGGTCCCAGCCGCAGCCAGTTGGGCCAGAATCCTTTATAGAGAGCGAAGAATCCCTCATTCCTCCACGTCTGCATCACTCCGTCCAGCGTGCCTTTGTACATGGGGCCGCCAGATAAAACCCGCTGGTTCATCATCCGGGTCCGGACCACGTCGACAGGGTTGGAGGCCAGCGCCCCCGCCAGGCCACACGTGAAACTGGATCTGCAGGCACACACAGTTCATGAACGATGTCGCTTGCTGTCTCTGACCTGGAAAAAAACAGCGTGTGGGAAGAAGAGACTGACATGAAGTGAGTCAGAATGGTGTCGCCCATCAGGCCGGAGCGCAGGAGGTGCTTCTTCGTGATGTCATAGACAGGAAGCTCCACGCCAACCACGATGGCCGCACGCTGCGCCGTCGGGATGACACCCTGAGGGAGAGGAGGTGAGAAAGATGAGCGCGACATCTCTGCAGTTCACATATCTCATACTAGTCCTTCCTGTCGATACAGGTCAAGTGTAGACTCTCAAAGTGCAATACTGTTACAGCATACTGATGTCAACACACATGTGTTTTGCTCCTTTACTCTCAGTTGATGCAGTCGCCTGACTGATGCGTTCATTTGAAAATAAGACAAACTATAAAATAAGTAACATATTTAATCCCAGTATCTGTTCGAGCTGTAATGATGCATCATGAGTTAAGAATCGATAGAACTGCGTGACGAATTCAATCGGTGGAAGAAAAAAAACTAGACAAAAATGGCAGACTTCGTGATCCAGTTATAAAAAGTAACCATGCCTTAGTTAGTGTCCCTACCTCAGGAATTCAATTTCAGGTATTACAGTGCATCAAACACACAACATGATGGATGTCTAGAAGAAAACGTGCCACCACATCTGGAGCCACAACGTAAAACCTGCGTTAAAATGGCCTCTGAGAGCAACACGTGGCTGATGTGTGAATCATATACATGCAGATGTTTTTCCACGCAGGAAGCTGCAGGACTCACTCTCCACAGGCCTCTGGTGCCCTCTGTCTGGTAGATGTTGATGAAGTTGGACATCATGCTGCCCTGGAGGAGACTTCCCTGAGCCTGCATCCGAATCTGAACCCAGCGAGGAGACGGAGCAGATGATCAGACAGCAGTTACTCACCACATCAGCCTCTGACCGGCTGCTGCTTCAACACTGAACCTGTTCCATCGGAATGCTACCGTAGCTATGTGACTCCAAGTTCTGTGTGTATGCAGTCATATTGGTATGTTTCACAGTATTTCTGTGTGTGTCAAGAGATTTATTCAGATTTATGTGCAAGTAATTGTATAACAATGTCTCTCTCAACAGCCCAAACTATTAAATGCTTCCTTGTAGATAATTTTAGCTGTTTTCTGTTAATTTCATTCTTTCCATGCTCATATTATTCAAAGTAAAGCCTCTACATATTAACACCATATTTTACGCACTATAGAGCACACCTGAATTTAAGCAGCACCTACAAAATAATAATAATTAAAAAAAACAAACATATAAGCTGCACTTGACGATAAGCCGCAGGTGTCCAGGCAAGAAGCCCTTTAGCCCGTAAAAATCCATAAATTAGCTACATCGTGTTATAAGCTGCAGGGTTCAAAGTGTTGGAAAAAAGTAGCGGCTTATCATCGGGAAAATACGGTATTTCTAATTCCATTCCATTCTATAATGTCAAAATTGCCTGTAAAATGCTGGAAAAGAAGGATGAAACTGCAATAATCAGGTCTAAAAAACAGTTGACAATGTGATGAAATTCTGAAAAATGTAAACCGTAAATTGTAATGGAGACTTCATAAATGCGACAAAAGACAATTTTTTTTATATGCATTTAAAAACTACTGAATATATTAAACTCTGGAGGCTAAGGTACCATTTTAAAGGTTGAACATGTTTTGCAGCTCCAGGTAAATTTGACTTGGTGGAAAATCACATAAATTGTCATAAAGGCTTCAGACCTCTGCTCGTGTGTGTGTGTGTGTGTGTGTGTGTGTGTGTCTGCAAGGTAACACGGTAACCTGTAAACACTGCTTTCTTGATCTCAGTCTGTTGGGTTTTGTTTTCCCTCAGCATTGACTAGCAGGCTGAGCGGCCCTGTGTGTCTTCAACTAAACTGCCTTCATGGCAACAAGTGCCACTGAAGTGGAGCAGAAACTAAAAACACAAGATTACAGGAACCTGATCAGACCTGCCTTTAAAAACGTGGGTTTGTAACTCGAGATGGAGATGGATGTGAGGCTCAGAGACATTTACACACTGAAATCCTGTCTTAAAGGCGTGTTGATACCTTGAGGACGTCGGTGGGGTTGGCGAGAGACGAGGAGAGGACTCCCGACACGACGCCACAAAAGACGTTGATGACCATGGTCTCATCTGTTGCCGGAGAGACAAAAGAAAAGAAGACAAGAGGAGATTGACACAAACGTGAGGATCAATCAGTTGTTCAGGTTAGGATGGAGTTTATTAAATTGACATCTACAAATATGTTATTCTCACAGATGTTAAAGTCGTCACACACTCGTGCTGCTTGTTCATAAACTGGTTGCTCTTGTTTGGTCAAAACCTTAAAATACTGCCGATAGCAGTAAAGTATGAAGGCCTTTTCTTTCGTTGCATCCGTAATTGACTCTTTCCATACAAACCGGCTGTTTTGTTTCGCCGGGTTATATGAAGAATAACTTTGCCTGTAGGATTATTTCATCTGAGGGGTTTTCCTGCATCTTATTCACACAGATTTAAAAGAAAAACTCTTTAAAAAGCTATAAAAGTGTCAGAATGTTCCCAAATGCAAGCTGAAAGTCTGAGCCAATACCATTTCTCTGCTGCTCAATAAGCATTGTCCGTTTAAATAATTCATATTTGGTGGGATAAATAAGTGATGACTAAGTGGAGTGCTCTTACTTTGACCCAAACAAAACCCAGCCAGAGGTTTTAAAGTGACCTCAAAAGACAAAACTTCCTCCACCGACTTCTGAATCCAATTTTTATACGTCTTGACGTTGCCGTCTGTGCGGCTACGATGTCCAGTTTTGGATCAGATTTGTCATGTGGGGCAAACGTAGCCTGAATCGCTCGTTCTTCCATCTCCACCGTCCCCCCGTCCCCCCTCCTCCTCCTCCTGCTCTGCTTCCTGGAAACACTCGGCCTCTTATTTAGGCTGTAAATCCGAGCCTGCAGGTTCACACACTGGTCCTGTGTTCAGGCTGGTGAACACAGGAAGACAGAAGTGAGTCGATCAGATTCAGCAGCAGCACTGGAGCATCTGGTCGCACATCTTTGCATGTTTGAGCGTCGGCGGGGTTTCATTTGCCAGATTGAGTCTGAGTGTCGTTGCAAAGACAAAGAAGAAGGAGCAGTGAGCCACTCTGATCACATTTTATTGATTCCCACAGACAACTCCTCTTCCCCTGAATCACTTTAAAGCAACAGACTGCGCCAACTGCTTTTTGTGACGCTATCTGGCACACGACTGAGGCGGCTCACCAGTAGCCTGTATGATTGGATGTGATTAGTCACCATCATCCATCCATTCATCGAGAGCCTTCAGATATTCCACTGCTGGATGGAGGCCTTCTCCAAATGTGTCAAATAGGTACAAATGTTTTTTCTGTCGTGAGCCGTCCTTTCCACACACTGGCGTCTTTCACGTCGGTTTGTTCTCGCATCCACTGGATGCTTTTTCTTCTTAGGATTTCAGTGGAACTTTAAGTTGTCTGAAGTTTCTGATGTCAGGCTTTTGTCAGGCTCCAAGCTTCACCGCCACATACCATGTAAGCGTCAAAAGCTTTTCTTGACGAGACTCAGTGGTAGTTTGAGGTTTTTGAACATGTCCTTCATTTGGCCAAATACAGTCCATCCCGAGGCGAGACGCCTCTTTACTTGGTTTGTTTGGTCAATGCCTTGGCGTCTCCATCGAGGTCGACATACATGTCCACTGTTTGGAGAAACACGTTCTCTACTTTCACCACCTGACGTGTTGCTTGAGTTAAACATGACCTGAGTTTTCTTCTTGTAAACAGAAGAAGAAGAACAACAACAACATGGAGAGTCTATGTCAGCGGTGTTGAACACTTTTTAGTTCAGGGGTCACATGCAACCACATCTGACCTTGAGTGGCTCAAACTGGTAAAACAGTTCCACAATAACCTTGAATTTTAAACGTACATTTTTTTCTTTGTTGTGGTGCTTAGTATAAGAGATGAAAAAGCCTATATTTTCACAAAAAACTAACAATTACAACTGAAAATGACAATGAAATCTGAACGTAATGTCAATATTAATGAAACATTCTGGTGTAAAAGACAATGTAATTTCCCCAGAACTTCTCATACAGCTGTTGCATTATGGATGTTTATAAAAACTCTGACATAATGACTTAGAGGATAAAACGAGGTTGTTCACTTTCATGACAGCGTCACCAATATCTGAGCTCGGGTCTCAGTATCGTGTTGTGTCGCTATGCACAAAAAATGTAATAAAAATCAATGTTTTCTTTCAAATTTTAAATTAAGATGGGACATTTGTGTTTGATGTAAAATTAAAACAAGTTAAAAATAATAAGAAGAATGTGACAAAACGGCCTGATTTAATCTCAACGACAGTTGTACTGATCTTGTTTTAGTGTGGAACAGGTACTTAAAACATTTCACCTCAAATTATAGAAGTAGAATTGTTGTTTGTGAATAATAAAGGATTTGACATTGTGTGGAATTAAACAAGTGGCCCATCCCAAAACTGAAGCATGACTGACTTGTAATGTGCTCAGTTCAACAGCTGACTGCCGAATGAAAATATAAAAACCTTTAAACTTGAGTAAAGATTCATCACACCCACAGAGCAATGTTCTAAAAACAGCAATGATTATTGATCATATTTATCTCTCAATAATGTAAACGTTGGTAAAGCCATGGTCACAGTAGTTCACTGCTTTTAACTTTATCATCTAACTATAAAAAGCGTGTGTTTTCCCTCGGAGAGCATTATGACGCAATACCTTAGAGGATGGGTCAGAGGAGCAGGAGAAAAGCTTTTAAAGGCCTTTGTGGAAACACCAACCTTCTGGATGAGTAACAAACAGCCTCTTCAGCGAGTTGTAAGTTCCTATCTTGATTGTCCCGTAAGACGCTTGTCTCAAAAGTGCCGGAGAGATCCTGTGAAGAGAGGAGTCAGTTCATGTATCCGCCTTGTTATGGTTTTGACCAATTGCACTGGCAGATTACTCTTGTAAGAATGTAAATATGTCACTGTTACTGACTTGATTATGTATGTTTACTATTATTGATGTTGTTACTGTTTCACATACCCATTATTAATTGTTTGTATTCTTTCCTGTTGCGACTCTTCTATTTATCTATTGTCCAATTCCAATGCAAATTTGCACATTGTGGGACAAATAAAGGAATATTTTATCTTCTGTCAGCTACATGGTTGATTGTGCTCCTTCCACAGGGCTCCAACCTTGCTGCGATCTGGACACTTTGAAGTGCAGCAGTTTAAAGCCAGTGAACAGCTTGTAAACATGTCGCCTGCAGTATGGTCCCACGTTTCACTGGCTCAAAAAGTCCATTTGTATCATGAAGTTTCACGAGCAAACCAACCAAGTTCCAGTCCTACAGAGTGGAGCGTTGAACTGAGAAAGCAAAATCTAATCACACTCATTTGCTGTTGCATATAATTGACTGAAAACATGCCTCGTCCCAGGACGTCTCTTTAAATTTCACAGCTTTTATGGATTGGATTCATATACATTACAGGTTGAAAGTGCATTTCCTCCATGTGTAAAGCTCATTGAAACACATTATAGGGATCACAGGCTGTTTCCAGCAGGTTTATTTAACAGAGACATCAATGGGGAACAGCAAGTCACCTGTGTAACATCTGAATTATACAAAACTGCACTCTGTGACGTCACTTGATGATTCAACTGGAGCAAAAGAGTCAACAACACCTGAAGTGAGCGTGACTCTTGAAAGAGATCCTACTTGGTTTAACTGTGTGCTTGTCCGTACCCAGAGTAGAGCGCCCGGATGCCCTCTTCCTGGCCGATCCTGAACAGGGCGTGGAACATGCCTCTGTAGCGCACCTCCGTGTACTGGGACTGACCCTGAACCTGCAGCCGGGTCTTCGTCAGGTCGATGGGAAACGTGCCTGGGGTGCAAAGATCATTCATGAATGAAATGTATGAGATTCATTGCAGTCAAGATGAATGTTGACAAAATATTGTGGAGACACAAAAGAGTATGTCCATAAATGTATGTTCAATTATTAAGATTTGTCATGGTTGCAATTCCTCATGGGGCATTGGTGTCACCGCAACCGTCTGGTAAGACGCTCCAATCCGCTCCGCCAAAAGACCAAGGAAATTGTTAACATTTCAATGAAAATACACATTTTTCCTTCAGAAACTAAGAAATTTCTTAAGAGTAGCAGATACAAGTATTTGCCTCCACAGCTACATGTTTTTGTGTGTGTGGACATTTCACTGTATTTTGCAACAGAAATTAAAATGAGCTTTAATGTTGACATTGTAGTCATTTTACTTAGTAAAAGTTTTTGTGAAAATACAGACATTTCCATCAACGACTCGTTGCACCACAACAAAGAAAAAACATTAAAGTTTAAACATAAAGGTTATTGTGGCTCTATTTTACCAATCCATACTACTCAAGATGAAATTAGATTGTTTCCTGTATCAAAATGTGTTTGACACCCCTGAGGTCGTCAGTAAATCCTGTAATTACACAGAACACATTTTAAATATCACTTTGAGCAAATAAAAACTCCCATGAAACCCAACATCTTACATCTTCAATCCTGTTTCCTCATCCTGTCTGAAGAAAGTGATGTTTGTCACGCTCAAACTCAAAGTGTCAACCAAATGAGTAGTGCTGGGTTAGAAAACACATTTCATTTGCAGGATCATATTTGTGAAGTCCCTTGCAATTGCCAACTTAGTGCAGTTTATTTTTAGTCAGCGTTATGACTGCCATCCAAACTCCGGCTCACAACAAGCAAACAGGCCGAGACCTGCTCCTTCAAAGGTCTCCAGACTAGCGCTGGTCCAGTTCCAGTCGAGACTAGGAGATGCCCCTTTGCTTCCTACAGATTTTTGGTGGTTACAATGTTGACAGTTCACTTTATGGTACGTTTTGAATGGTTTGATAAACAATTGTTGGTTAAAAATGACAACATAATAGCATACATGCTTTTAGCTCAGGTTCCAGCTTTGTTTTGGAAATAAAAAAAGTGGTAGAACATAGATTTCATTATAAAAGTAGAACATATTTACAGTATTGATGCGATAGGAATTAAACTAAGGTGTAAGAAACACAAGAATTAGTAGGCAAAGTCTGAGAAGTGAAGCTCATTTTGTATGAAAATTTTGCTCAAATATGGTTACCTATGGAGCACTTGACCTACAGCAGCAGCATAGAGGAGGGATAAGCAATATTTTGTATGAGTAAGCAAATTACTCATACATGTAATAACATTTAAACTAGACCCCCTATTGTCATTCAGTATATAGAGCCAAAACGATTGTAGTATTTAACAAATTATGCAAATAAAAAAGTTATCAATGCCTAAGAGGGTTAAGTTTACGAGAAGATGAGGTGCTGGGATCCATGTTGGCACATATTCTTTAACATCCTCCGCAAGTAAATGTAATACCTGGAGGATATCTCACAGTGAAATGGGATTTTAAAAAATAAAGGTATTTCCTTCATCTTATTTATTCATCTATGTGCATTTCTCTTCTTTTTCACCTGTTAAACGGCTCTGGTGGTGCTATCTGGATTCGAACCCTGAGAATCATGCACGTCCGCATTTGCATTTTGATGCATCCGAACTGCACCTGCAGCTCAGCTGAGCTGCATCCTGCCTCGAACGCGTCCGGCGCGGCGGCCGCTTCTTCAAGCATCGTTTCTCTACGGCTACAGATTTCAACAGCAGTGTCTGCATAAAGCAGGGACCTCCAAGCAAGCCTCTGCGGCGCGCATGCCGCTGCGGCGCGCATCACGTACCGAATTCTGCGACAATCGAGGCCATCCCACCGTAGATGAACGGCTTCCAGTTCAGGTTGACCATCTCCGAGGCGGCGGCGGCTGCTTCCACCTGCTGCAGCCCCGCTAAAAACAAGAGCAGGCCGCCCACACAGAGGTCAACGCAGTGCTGCAGCTTCAGGCAAAACAACATGTCAACAAGCAGGCGGTCAGAGATGCTACAGATCAGCGGGTGCTCAGCATCAGCATCCAGACGACTGCGCCGGAAGAGACACGGCGGACGGCGCTGCAGTCCGCCTCTGCTCCCATTGGCCACTCATCGCCGTCCATCACAAATGCTCTGTGATCTGATTGGCTGACGCGGAAGAAGGCGGGACGCCACGTTGATGACAGTTCAATGACAGCAACAGTGTCACGAGACAGCAATTGAGTTATTTATAACTTACAACATTTACCAACACGGGTTTAATACAGTTTTAATACAATAATACATGTATCCTATACTGATGTGTGACGTGAGTTAGTTCAGGTCAGGTTGATAACGGAGACGGCTCCCGCTAAGCTAACGGCTAACACTTTGGAAATTACCAGCTGGTTAACAAAAGGTTACCGGTTTATCACTAGTTACCGTTACGTGCAGCCGACACGCGACGTCGCTGCGGTGTGATGATAATCCGCGACCTGCTATTGGACCCAGTTTGCCATGACTGGACACTAATAAACAGCAGGAGGGAAACTTCTCCTGTTAGCTCCTCATTGTTGCTAATGTCAAGAAGCACAGAGACACCGGAAGAAGGACTGTCAAGGCAAAACCTGAACCGGAAGTGGGAGTGGTAATCAAAATTAAATACGCTCGTAATTTTCATTTCATTAGACTATATTTAGTCAGGAAAACCACATTAAGATTAATAATCTCTTTTACAAGTTTGTCATGGCAGTAGTACATAAATACTGTATGAAATAGCCTTTCAAAATAGACAAAATACCTTGCTTATTAATGTAGCGTGAGTGTTCGATGTGTGGTAGTCAGCTCACTCTTAAAAGGAGTACACAGAAGGATGGAGACGGATTTGGTCTGGAGCAGTCTCTTTTATGTCCGTTCACACTTCTTCTCCACTTCACCACCACTTCCTGATTACGTCCCGCTGTCATCAATCACATGTCTCGACTGTCCAATGAGCATTAAGAAAAGCTTTTAACTGAGATGAACATATCTAAAACTTCAGATGAATTCAACCTGCTTAATGAACCATTCTAACTTATACATATCTATAAATATTAGAACACAAATATGAAAGTAATTGTACAAATACTGAACATTGATTTAAACAGATTATTGTGAATACAGAAATTAACTTGTAAATCTTATATTAACTTAAATCCCAGTTTACATGACCTTACAAGGGAAAATGGATTGTTTTTGCATTTTTATCTCAGAAACATTTTGTGATAATTAGGAAACGATGTCTGAAACTATCAAAACACTCAAAACAAAGTTGTTTGAATGCCAATCCACAAGTTGTCACTGTTGTTTGTTTTTGTAATGAAAACACACCTACACACTCACATGCACACATGCGCACACGCGTACACACACACACACACACACACACACACACACACACACACACACACACACACACACACACGCACACACACACTCATATGCACACACGCGCGCACACACACACGCACACTCACATGCACACACGCGCGCACACACACACGCACACTCACATGCACACACGCGCGCACTCACATGCACACACTCACGTGCACACACATACACATGCACAGCAGAGAACAATCTGCTATAAACGTTAACAATGGGAGTACACAGACATTCTCATGGACAGTTGGATCATTATTACGGTGTCTGTCAAATTAAAACTACTAAATCCAGGAGAATATGGAGCAGGAGTCATGACACTCTGGAGGCCACCATGTCTGTTACTGTACATCGACTGAGCATGTGCAGAACAACTATTTACCACTGCTGTGATACGCATGCGCATGAGCAGCATTCACAGTAAGTTGCATTTTCTCAGAATAAAACTTTACACACTTATGTTTCTTGTAAATCAATTTAGTCAAATAGATAGATAGATAGATAGATAGATAGATAGATAGATAGATAGATAGATAGATAGATAGATAGATAGATAGATAGATAGATAGATGGATTCACACCATTTTCAGAAGTACCAATTTTTAAGTTTTATTGTGAACTATTACATATTCTGAATTACATGTTCACTCGTAATACAAAAGTGCAAAAAAGTCAATTATTCACCACAACAAGTAAAACAGCACAGAAAACGCCTCCATCTTTCTCTCTTCCATCGGCGATCTTCATGTCTTCTTTCACTGCATCTTTCCATCTTCTCTCAGATCCTCCTCTCCTCCTCTCCTCTTCAACATCCTCTTTCCACTTTCACCAGCATCTCTGCTCAGCACATGTCTCATCTCGGCCTCTCTCACCGTTTCCACGTTTTTATCCAATGACAATTTTTCTCCTTTCTGAGCTATTTCAATTCATCTTACATCTTTTCATGAGAATTAACACAAGCCTATTGGTTTCTTGATTTTTGAGCTTATTGAACACAAACATTTACAGAATTACAACTCTGATTATAAATTGGGGCAGGGATGTTTTACTCTACTTGCATCTTCGCATAACAACAACAGCAACAACAACAGCAACAACAACAGCAACAGCAACAACAACAGCAACAACAACAACAACAACCACAGCGATACTTCAACCTCTCTGATTAATCAATTATTCTGGACAGTCCAGCTCAATCTAATCTCACACAGCAAGTGTAAACAGTTTTAACCTTTTTCAGTAGAAAAATAGATATTTCAAGAACCTCTACATCTAGAAAATGAATGGTAAAGTAGCAGCAGTGACAGTCAGAAGCCAGAAAAGATGCAATTGATGAAAACTCTACAGTCCAAGAATGCAGTGGTGGTGCTGATCTCCATCTGTTTCCCCTGCTTTTTCATCCCAGGGCATGTTTGATGGCGGAAGGACGAAGCTTTGCGGCTTCACAGCGTGGTGCGCAGCAGCCGGGCCACACGCTGGTAAAGCTGTTGGGCAACTGAAGCCAAATTCCTGAGAGAAGAACAGAATAGAGTCAGAAGAAAATGTAAATCTGTGAATGAGGAGGAAGAAAGCAGACGAGACTCACCGGCTGCCTGAGGAGAAGCAGTTGTTGCGGTTAGGATGAAGGCAGAAGAGCGAGGCCACGCAGTAAACACAGCACAACAGCATGGACAGCAGCCGTCTCTTTAAGGACATCTTCAGTCTGATGGAAGACACCAGCATGGTTCAGTCAATCAACAATGCATTTCAAGCAGAAAGGCTAAAGTCTCATTTGACTGTAATAAAATGCAGAGAGACGTCTGGATGAACTTTGCTGTGTCGTAGCAAGTAGCAAGAAAACAGCAAAATCTCCAGCTCTTACTCAATGTTCAGTACTTTTTAGTCAGAATCACCAAACAGGGTGAAACCAAATGGAAGTGCATTGTATTCACATGAAAAAATAAAAGTTGTATCTGTTTTTCTGAATTAATGAGGTCATTATCTCGTAATTATGAGCTAAATAACAACATTATCAAAAAATTAGTGACTTTTTTATAATATATTTTTTTTATCATAAATATGAGATAATCTTCTCGTTAATTCAAGAAAAGCAGTCAATTTAATTAAAATGTTTTATTTTAATGCAATACACTTCCGTAGAAACACACTTTTTTTATGCAAATCTGTCATATGTAACGTTGGGAATCCCAACATATTCTTTTGCGTCTACACTGCAAAAAGTCAACATGATAGCCAGTTAATTACATAGAAAATGTGTATTAATTAGATTATTTCTTCACTAAAACACTGCAGTTTGATTATAAACCTGGAACATGCATTTGTGGGATGAACAGCAGATTTGATTGAGTGTTTTACATCAATGATATATATATATATATATGTGTCTGCTAAATCTTCTCTGCTTTGGTGGATTCAATTATTGAAATCTGAAAAAGCAAAAAGGAGTGTAATATTTGAGAGTGGTCACATTGTCAAGGTCATGGTCTTTTTTTGTTGTAACAAGATTTTTTCCACAAAAAACAGAATTCTTTTTTTCTGGAGTTTATTCAGATTTACTATAAGAGAAGAAAATGAAGACTTTCCTCCTTAAAATCAAGACATTCTTGTTTTTATTGTTTTTGTTTTTTATTGTTTTTTTTTTATTGATCACAGAAGTTTAACATCTGCTTACCACTTAACTTCGAAATTATACAATATTATGAATAAAATTTTCCAGCATACCTTTTTTTATTATTGTGGCATTGCCACTGACACTGAGAGTTTCCTGTTATTGCTCAGTGAATCACCCGGCAGTCTATAACACCACTAATATCACTACATGAACACAGGAAATATCTGCGCTTCAAAGTGCGACACAAAGACTTCAGCTACAACAGTTTACTTACACTGCAGATACTCAAAATGTTTAGTATATTGGTCAAATTTCTAATTTATATTTCATTGCACTTTGTGACGCATTTGTGATTCCGTCCTTAATTGTGTTATATTTTTACTGGTTTTATTAGGGCTCCATTCAGCCACCATACCTTTGTCTTCTTTTTTCCCCGTGAAACACTCACAGGAGGAACTCTACACAGAACGGCCCCAAGTTAACCACAGCATTTTCACTGTAACTTGAGAGATAACCAGGAATCCATGGTGAAACCCAAAACATATTTTCCTGTCCGAGAAGACAAACCCAACAAAATAGTTTTGTACTTTTCAGATGAGTAGTTTTATGTAAAAGACTGGGGAAAAAATCTGTCCGACCTCCTCAAACAAAGCTTAAAAATGCAACTCAAAAAGTCGTAACTTTTTAAACGAGTGCTATTCTGAGTGTTTCCGGCGGTTCAGAGGTCGTCCCTGCTCCTCCTGACCTCGCATCACCTGTCTCAGTCGTCTCTAGAAGAACGTCTTCCAATCCCTGATGGACTCCTCGCTCTGCTTTCAAAGAGGAAAAAGATCCTTCGAACTGCAGCCCACGGCCCGGACGGGGTCACAAGACTTCCTCACACAGGTTGGTAAACAGAATCCAGGCTGCCTGGGTGCTGCCGGCTCGCTGGGGACGCCAACTGCTGACTCAGGCTTTTGTCTTTGAAAGGTCCTGAAAGGTCTAGTAGGGGGGGATCAGGGCTGCACATTGTGTGTGTGTGTGTGTGTGTGTGTGTGTGTGTGTGTTGGGGCTGTTTTGGTTTGTCAGGAGGGAGGGTGGGATGAAAAGAGCAGGATTTTTCCTCTCAGGTTGGACACGCTGGTGAACCTGATGAATTGAGGCTTGATGTCATGTGACGGTCGAACTGGGACAACAAAACCTTCTCCCACAATCCACTGGTGTTTCGCCTCATGTTGGTCCGGGGAGGCGCTGACATCCAACGTCTCCATGTGGACTGAAGAACTATCCATCCATCTTTTATGCCTCTTCATCCAGTTCAGGGATGCTGGGTGAGGGTGCTGATCCACACTTTGATTCAAACTCACAGGCAACTCAGAGTTTCCAGTGACACTAGGGAACAAAAAGATTCACTGTTTGTCTGCAATGTGATATTTGCAAACATTTTAATCATGAAAATAAACTATTGGAAAATTTTGTAATTTATTTCCTTTAAGTCAGATATTGAGTTTCTGATTTGACGTCAAACAAACAGTAGTCAGTATCCCTGCGTCACTGTAGGGGGCAGTGCTGAGCGTCCAGGTTCTCTATATAGCAAGTAAAAATAAGACTGAACAATGTGACAGACGATATAGATTTCATGTCCATTTAGTTCAATTTTCCATTTCAAAGCATTTCTACAGAGAAAAACCAACAATTCCACATGAGCATTAAAGGAGATGGTAGAAAAAAAAATTGTAACAAAAAGAAGCCTGCAGAACCAGAGCTGGAGGCTTTCTGCTGTTCAGAATGGAGGTTAGAGGATAGAAAGAGAAATAAAGAGGCTGGAGACCAGCAACTCAAACATCAGAACCATGAACCAAGTGGAACCTGATGGATAAATATGAATGAAACCAGTTCACTAAAATTACTTTTGGGACTTTCCCCACATATGAACATCCCACATTTTCTGCTGTATGAATGCACCATTAACCACATAACAAACAAAAATGTTTGAAACCGTTTGCTGTCCACTACGACACAGACTGTTGTATTTTACTCTCTTTGTCTTTGTAAAGCATTTATTCCTTCCAGCCAGTGCACCTGATTGCTGTTCATAGCTAAAGATAAATGTAAATGTTTTAGACAGGATTGTTTACCCTTCTACATAAATGCTTTAAGAGATTAATTCTATTTCAAGACAAAATTTGAGATTTTAAGTTGTGAAATGTGTGATTGAACATTTCACTTTTTTTTTGTAAAACTCTAGCCACTTCAACGAGCTTGAACTTACTTTATTAATCAAGTTCAATTGATCAAAGTCTATTTTTACTAAGTTTGGGTAAGTAAAGGGTTAATAATGTAAACCCCCCCCCCACTGCTGAACAGTAAACACACCGTGACATCTGTTTCAGCCGGAAAGGAGTTTCAAATAAAACCTGGATTTCTATGATTCCGCCATCAAATATGTTTAACTACAGAATGGGTTCTGAGAAGCAGCGGCTCAGCTAATCATTACCCAGCTTCAGTTTGGATGGGAATCATTTTATTTCTGCTCATGGCGGGTTTGAGAAACCGCCGCGATGCCACATCACGTCTGGAGTGTGTGCACAGAGAAAGCGTCATTAGTCTATTTGTGTGTGAACTCTAGTGGAAAATGGGCCCATGGTGCCAGATGTCCCTCCTGCGGGAGTCAAAACAGGACGGCGGGCAGAGGGATTAGACTTTAACTCAGCCCATTCAGCTCTGGGCTGCACTTTTATTGTACTGGATGAAACTGATGTATTGATAATCGACAATTCTATCTGTTGAAACGTGACATCAGTTCAAACCTCAAAAGAATCAGAATATCTTTTTACCAGCTCCTGGAAAACTGTGTCCTGATGAGGAATAACCATTGTGGTCGTTTATAGGCTACACCGGAGTGGTAGTGGTTCACACTCTCACCTCACAGTGCCAAGAACCTGGTTCAAGTCCAGGTAGGGCCTGGATTCCTTTATCCATGAGTTTGCATGTTTTCTTC
>NC_137663.1:4377417-4564917 GCF_963422515.1 Blennius ocellaris | reverse complement strand
GTGTTTGAAATAAAACTTAAAACCAAAACTAATTCTACTTTATTGATCCCTATTTTCCGTATTTACTCTTCCTATTACTGGGATGCAGCCACACGAAGGCGGGGGGGGAGGGGGGGGGTGTCAAAGGTCATGCTCAGGTACCTACGGTGATCCAAGTTTTCTTAAGATAAAGGATTAGTGCTTTAAGAGGGAGTCTCCTGTGGTTCTGACGTTCCTCTCGTCCCCTCAGTGTTGGTCAAGCAGCTGCAGTCCAAACGGCATTACGACGGCTACTGCGCCTTCTTCTCCGTCATCGACGAGGTGGGAATCATCGCTCTGTGCAGCTCCTGCTACTTCCCCGTGCTCTGCCTCTTCGTCTACATCTACCTGGACATCCTGAAGATCGCCTGCGGCCACCAGAAGCAGATCTTCAGAGTCCGACAGGCGAGCTTCAGGGTGTCCGAGCGGCCCGGCTCGCAGCACTGCCACCATCAGGCCAGGAGCTTCTACTGGAGCCACGTGAAGGCGCTGAGGACGGTGGGCGTGCTGGTGGGCTGCTTCATCCTCCTGTGGTGCCCCTTCTTCGTGGTGTGCGTTGTGCACATCCTGTGCGAAGGCTGCGGACTGAAGGAGGACCTGGAGAGCTCCCTCTTCCTGCTGGGCTTGTCCAACTCGCTCATCAACCCTCTGGTCTACGCCTTCTGGCAGCGCGAGGTGCGCCTGCAGCTGGCGGCCATGTTTCCCTGCAGTTCGGGCTGGGGGGTGTCGACGGGTGGGGTGACAGGGAGATTCAACCCCCCCGAAACTGTCAACCACAACATGTATGCAACGAGCAACTTCTGAAGGAGACTTTTTACCACCACCACCACCACCATCATCATCATCATCATCATCATCGTCATCATCGTCATCATCGTCATTATTATTAGCATCATCACTGTTAACCCACATGGAAAGAACCTATATGAGGATATATTCACATATATGAAACCTATATGCAGCATATATGCACATATATGACAATATATATGCTGCATATATGCACATAAATGCTGCATATATGCACATATATGCTGCATATATGCACATATATGACCATATATATGCTGCATATATATATATATATATATATATATATATATATATATATATATAGGCAACGGACTGGTGCACGGGAGACCCTGGTTCGATTCCCGCTAGTGGTCACTGAGCAAATAACAGCATCCAGTGTGGGCCCACATGGAAAGAACCTATATAAAGGTTAGGATATATGTGGCATATATAAAATTGGCCATTTTCCTATATTATGTGTGCATACATGGGAACATATAGGTGTGCATATATGGGCACATATAGGTTTGCATATATTGGAACATATAGGTGTGCGTATATGCGCGTATAGGTTTGGAACATATGTGACATATATAAAATTGGCCGTTTTCCTATATGTTATATACATATATGTACATATATGCGCACATGTATGCACACATATATGTACATATATGTACAAAACATATAGGAAAACGGCCAATTTTATATATGTCACATATATGCCAAACCTATATCAAAACCTATATTAAAACATATATGTTTATATAGGTTCTTTCCATGTGGGAAGGCTTATTTCATCAATTGGAGACTCCAGAGGAATTTATCGATCCAAAATATATATTTCCATCAATATTATTCCTATTCAGTCAGATTTTTTGTGCTTTTATGGTCGGAATAGATCGTTTTTTTGTCCTTTTTTTTTTATTTTTTCAAGTCGAGGCTTTAGAACTAAAGTTCAGTTCAACGATTCAAGTATAAACACACCGTTTTTGGCTTTTCGTTTCAGAAAAGTCCCACATTTACACGGTACCGGCAGAAACACTGAAAAGGATGTAGTTTTGATGTTTGGTCACGAGTTGGTGCTGTTGGTTGTTTCTGTAATGAAATCACACACACACACACACACACAGGCACACACGCAGCAGAGATCAATGGGCTCTAAACAATAACAACCGGAGAACACCAACTTCTAGAGGACAGACCAAGTTGTATTGTTATTACTGTGACTGTCAAAATAAAAGTACCAAGTCCAGGAGAATATGAACTGGGAGTCATGACAACACGGAGAAAACTTTGTTCTCATTGTCTCCACTGGGCATGTGCAGAACTGCTGGTTACTCTGTAGTGTGCGTGCGCTGTTGCGGCATTTCCACCGTCAAATGTTTTTGGAAAGTTGCCTTTTCCACGTTTTCCTTGGAGACAGATTTAGAGCATTTTCAAAAAGTTCCACCTTGTGAGCCATTTTCGAAAAGATACGGTTTCAGTGACTTTGAGCACGTTTGTTGTCAATGGACCTCAAAATGCAATAAAAGGGTTGCGTTTTCACTTCGTTGACGTGTAAACAGGCCTTAATAAAGTTCAAACAAAAGCTTATTTTCTTTTGAAAGATGAAACGATGCCATTCTTCCATTTATTTCCTTCTTTATTTGATTGAAGCTTCGGTTTAGATTGTACTTTTTTCATCCCACAAAAGGTGAAATTTACTTGTGAAAAAGGTATTAACAACATGAACCAAAAAACACAATAAACTCAATACAGAAAAAGATAAACATTCTACTATCAAACATTTTAATATGGACAATAAACCTACAATGAATGTAAAAGTAAGTGTGCAAAATAAATAAATATGTGCAAACATGTTTTACAGCAGAAGGTATGCAGATTAAAAACGATTGTACATGATAAGATTGTAGTGTGAAAAGCAATAGCAGTAAAAAAACTATTCACATAAACATGTGGTAAGTGGAAATTTTGCATACGTTTTCTCTGTGAAAATGATATGCAGTGGAGAGAAGAAAAGAAAAGACATGAGGAACTTTGTTGGTGAATTCCAGTAAGTAGAGAAATCATTTGAAATATGTTTTTCTTTTCTTTCTATATCTTTCCAAAGACCAGGGACTTTTACCAGCATCAAAAATAATCGCGAACTAAGTCATCAGTGGACAAATATAAACATTGATTAGTTTTGTAGATCTGAACGTCAGCGATTTTCTGGATAGTTGAACTCATTCAGGAGGAAACCTCTCCCCATACATTAGTGTAAGACAATCACACATTGAGGTGAAACACATCAGGGCAGGGAGAAGCAATCACAGCCAGAGGAGGGGAAATGAAGGAGCCTGAAACCAGAGACCAAGTCAGAAAAGACGTGACCCTTGATGTCCAGGGATTATATTTGTTTCTGTTGAGATTTGAAGTTTCACAGCTTGTTTCTCAGGCACTGATCATCGTCCGTCTTTTTGATATTTCCACTCAGTGCAACATGTAGAAGTTCTTTATTCATAGTTTGTATTTTCATTAAAATACAAACTAGATCTATGATGGGGAGAGTTGTATTGGTTGAAATGTTTCTCTCTGAAATTAGTTGTAGGATAAAATATATTTTTATTTGGTAAAAAATGCGTAGAAGTATCACAATAGAAATTTTGAAGTGCAATTGAGATTAATTCAAGCAATGAAACTTGTTTAAACCACGTTTTAAGTGAAAACATATTGTGGTTTTTGCTTTTTTGTTTGAGAAGAGTGTGATTTTGAATGAGATATTTTGAAAACCATGTTTGTTTCCATGGAAGCAGCAGAAACTCTGAAAATGCAGTTAGCATGCCAGGCCACAAGTTGGCGCTGTTGGCTGTTCTGTAATGAAGCCACAGACAAATGCGCACTGAAGAACAATACGGAGCACAGACAGAGCATTTTTGAAAAGTTGATTTCCTCTCGTCCCCACGGAGAACAATTTGGAACATTTTTGTAAAATTGTGTTTTCTCCCTTTTCCAAGGAGACAGAGTCTGTGTGTTTTCAAAAAGTTGTGTCTTCTCCCTTTTCCATGGAGAGGAAGTTGGAGCGTTTCCAAAAAGTCTCCCTTTTTCATGTGAAAGCATTTTTGAAAAGTCACGTTTTCAGTGATGCCTGATGCCGTATAAACGAACACCCACAACACTACAAAAGCTTTCAGT
The DNA here is from genome assembly GCF_963422515.1 of Blennius ocellaris. Classification (NCBI taxonomy): domain Eukaryota; kingdom Metazoa; phylum Chordata; class Actinopteri; order Blenniiformes; family Blenniidae; genus Blennius; species Blennius ocellaris. The sequence continues at coordinate 4,560,930 of NC_137663.1, read as the reverse complement.
TTTCACTTGAAAACATCAATCCAGAAACATTCATGACAGTTATAGACCATAAATGAAGACTAACCAGATCATCGATCACTAACACGGTTATGATTTTTATTACATCCGTCAAAAATGATGTTTTAAAAAGAGACAATTTGAATATTTAACCAAACAATGAGAGTTTGGTGGTTTCAGCCTCACAAGTCAAACATCAAAAGAATCTGTGACATTGAAAGAAAGCGTTTAGTTCTTTTCTCATTACGCAGCTTGATATCTGGAATGGGATCTCAGTGTAAAGTGAAGCGTGACAGATCACGAATAACAAGAGACAGACGGGTCCCTCTGATAGAAAGACCTGGTTTTATTTCATGCTGCTTTATTACATCCTTGTAATTCCGGCCGATGGCGCTCAGATAGCCGACGAGCCGGCTGTTTATCAGCCTGTAATATTTTATACCTGGATAACTATCCAGTCATGGAAACTTCCTCGGCTGCTCGAGTCTCGATAATCATCACTTTACGTGTCAGCGGTCTGGATCAACAAGGCTGTAACTCCAGCTGATGTCAGGCTTTTTCAGATGTGGGTTAGATAACTGAAATTGAGCTCAGACAGAGAGACTCTGCTGTGAGCAGTAAACATAATCAGGTCAGCTGGAAAGAGAACTCAATCAGCATTGGATGTTTCATGCATACTCTGACAAACATTAAAGACGTATGTTTCCTTCAACATATCATCATCAGCTATCCTCACCAACACACGACTTCTGACAGTATGTATACTACTTATGATAGAAAGATTGGTCAAGAGCAGAAAACAGGAGAAACGGCCCTGAGGAACAGTAAAAACCAGCGGCTGGGACACAAAGAGCTGCGCTTTTGATTGAAAGAATTCACCGCTCAGCAGGAAGTCACCACTTGTTGCACGACTGGGACCACGAAAGCAGCCACTTTACTTCAAACAGGATTCCTAAAAGAGACCACGCAGTTTCCCATCTTGGCTGCGGTCATCTTCTTATACATGTTCAGGGGCAGGCGGATTTGGACTCACGTTATCACGTTGATTCACACATGCTCGCCTTTGTCTCTGACTTGAATAACGACCGAATCATTTCCTGGATGGCTTCATGTGACGCCGTGTGAGTTTGTGCCTCTATAATTATCGCAGCAGCAGGAGCGTGGCGTGCAGGGCGGCGTGGGAAGGTCACGCATATTCAGTGGTGCTTTCATGTTACATGTACTGAGCTTTTCTCGACATTCTGCTTGGAAAAAGTCCGGAACACCGTCACTCGTGCTCACCTACCAGTTTCAGAGTTGCTAAAGACACTTCTTTTCTAAAACTCTCCCTATTTCATCAATTTGTCATTTTGACAAGTTTTCTGTTTATTTAATTAAAATGTTACTTTGGCCCCAACAGCGTGTGTGTGTGCAGCGTTACTTGAGAAAGCATTGTGAGGTACTTTGATCAACTTTGCCTGAAACATGATGTGACAGTTGCTTATAGTCTCAATATAGCTTCACACGGTGTTGGGATTTATGGTTGGTAATTAGCATTAATAATTACTGTAAGTAATGGATTACTGAAAGTAATAGATTACTGAAAGTAATTTAGGAAAAATTAGGATTACTAATAAAGTAAACGGTTAGTTACTCATCAGCAACTCCTAGAGTAATTGAGTAATTACTCAAAAGTTAATAAATTATCAAAAAGAATTTATTAATGGAAAATTATTAATTTGCATAAATTGGTTATTTATCAAATAATAATTAAATCGGGGCACCACCAGCTAAGCTGGAAATAGCTAATACCAAATTTCAGTTTCGTTTGTCAAAAAGGGTTATTTAAGTAAAGTTAATATTTCTGTGTAAATATAACAATATTAAATAACAAGGAAGGTGTGAGATTCGAGCACAGACTGTTACAAACCAGTGAATTGTCAACAATAAATACACAATGATTACCAAGAATCGATCAATTCAGTTAAAATGTGTTTATTAACAAAATGTATTTATTCAAAAATAATTCATGAATTATTTATTAAAACAACACAATTAAGTAATAAACATCAAACACGGAGATCTAATCTATTAAACAGCAAACACTATGTACAAAGAAAGAGGGTGTGTGTGTGTGAGTGAGTGTGTGGAAGCCTGAGTGGGGATGTAATGACCATGAACGTCCACCAGGTGGCGGCGGACCTTGGAGGGTCAGTGTGAGTGGGTGTAATGACCTCGAACGGACACCAGGTGGCGGCAGGCGTCTGGTTCGAGGCAGTAACCGTAACGACCACTAGGGGCGCGGCGGCGCACGGAGGGAGAATGCAATGACTCGACGTGTCCACCGAGTGGCGGTCTTTCAAGAGATTGCAATCACCAACGCGGCCACCAGAGGCGCTTGGCGCACTCTTTCTGGACGGCGTGACGTCACTGTGCTCGTGCACGGCTCTTGAGCCTGCTTGGAGCGCGCCTGGGGGCTCGTAGCCGATAATTCCCAGGGACAGTGAACTACACACGGCCACACAAGCGCATGGGGAACAGCTGTTGCTGAGCTGCGTTTGTTAGTGGGGGAGAGGAGACGAGAAAGAGGAGGGGGAGAAAAAGCAGTGGACAGGGTTTGTCTAACTGCACAGCCCCGCGGTGTGTAACTGTGCAGTTATCCACCAGTCTAGATATGAGAATGTGCAGGTTCTAGACACCCGGAGCAGCTGAGAGAGAGAGAGAGAGAGAGAGAGAGAGAGAGAGAGAGAGAGAGAGAGATGCACAGTGGAGATTCGCGTGGATGTAAATCCAACGCGCAGACACAGATTGGTTGGAAACACGGGATCGGCGTCCCTGACTTCAACACAATAATAAAACACACAGCAATATTAAAGTCACGTTATTCTAACTACCTGCCCAGACTCTAAGCCTTACTCAGTTTGACGAGGGTGAACGTGCTGCGGCAGCCGGTGAAAGTCCGTTGATTTCCCGGCTGCGGGCTGGTTTCTCTGGCGTCCAGGGAAACAAACTGAACTGGTCTGTGGACAAGGAAAAGTCCACAGGATGGTCCCAGGATGATCAAGCGCTTCTTTTGAGGAGCGGCTTCAGGTCTGCATGCGGGGAGTGTGCGGTGGCAGCTGCACACTCAGGATCGGGTGAAGAAAAGAAAAAAGGAAAAAGGAAAAGTAATTCCACGGTGGTTCTCGGCTCGTCCAGCGAGGTGAGGAACTCCGGGCCCGGTCAGGATGCTAACACATGTGGAATTTTCTCTCCGTGCGAAGAGGTGCGTCCGGCTCGGAGCACATTCGGCTTGGAAGAGGGAGTTTACCTTCGCGGGTGTTTTTATACCTCTTGTTTTGGTTCCGGGTCCTTGCTGGGCTCTGGGCCACGTGGACCAATCCTGAAGGAGGGCCCGCCCCGGAGTTTCCGGCTGGTGAGGGAGCTCTTGGGCTCCCCTGCTGTTGGCCTCCAGTGTTGCACCTTGAAAGTGAGGGGGACCCGGGGGAGGGTCACATGACAAATGGCGTACTTTTCCAGTTCTGACCATGTGGTCCCTTTGTTCTCAAAACGTGGTCCCCCCCCCCCCCCCTTCCATGAGGTTGAGTGGCCCAACACGGTGAATCAAATATGTGACTGTTTTCAGAAATGAGACGAAACAGACACTGTCAAACGTTCCGTTTGATTCCCAGACTCTCTTAAGATGTTTTCCTTCAGTCAGGAAACGTTTAAATACCTTCAGTTGAAATCAAAGTAGAAAAAACTGAATAGAATTCAATCATAGTTTATTCCTGAGTTTCAACACAGCATTCAAAACCACAGTGTTACACTGACTTTATAGTGGGAGAATGAAAAACATATATACAAACTGGTTAAAGAAGGTGGTTTATCTCGTGTTTATGTACGAACAGAAGATTCACATTAATTTACGCCTCATGCTACATTTGCATGCAAACAAACAGGAATGCTCTTTAAACACTGATGATCATGAGGTGGAGGTAGAGAGAGTGTGTGTGTGTGTGTGTGTGTGTGTGTGTGTGTGTGTGTGTGTGTGTGTGTGTGTGTGTGTGTGTGTTAGCTGCGCTGCTTGTCCTGCCCCTGCGGATTCCTGATGGGGTTGAAGAACGGGTGCCACAGCGCCTCCTCCAGGGTGATGCGCCTGCACACGTCGTACTCCAGCATGCAGCCCAGCAGGTCGAACAGCTGCCGCTCCTCGTCGCTCTTCCTCGCCATCAGCTGCGTGACCAGACACACACACACACACAAAATCTCCGTTGTGTTTCAGGCGTTCGTTCACATGACAACAAAGCGTAGAGTCACTGAAAACACAACTTTATGATAACATTCCAACTTGTCGTGTAAAAAGGCAACTTCGTCAAACGTTGCATGTGCACCATGGCCGTGGTGAATACTTCCACTAACTGGGAAACATAAGAAATTAAGTTTTTTTTTTTTTAACTTAAAGTAAGTCAGTTGATCTACTTGCTTGTGCAAAGTTTGAACTTGATTGAGGCTCCATTTACACAAAACTTATGTTCACGTGATACGTCAACACCTCCAGAACTTTTTGGAAATGCTCCAAATGCCATCTCCATGGAAACTGGGGAAAACGCAACCTTTGGAATACACTCCACTATGTCCAACTATGTCTCCATGGAAACAGAGGAAAACATAACTTCTTGAAAACACCTTCCACTCCGTAAAAAATGGAGAAAAAAGTCACCTTTCAAAAATGCTCTGATTCCATCTCCGTGGAAACTGAAGAAAATGGAACTTTTTGAAAATGGAAACAGAGGAAAACTTATCATTTCAAAAATGCTCTGACTCGTTGGAAAAAGAGGAAAATTATTTTTTGAAAATGCTGCTACTGCACATGAGCACCATGGCTGTGGTAACTTGTCGTTCTGCACATGTTCAGTAGAACCAATCAGAACAACGTTTCCTCCGTGGTGTCATGACTCCCAGTTCAAGTTGGGGACTTGGTACTTTTATTTTGACAGTTATCGTAATAACAATCCAACTTGGTGGTCTGTCCTCTAGAATGTCTGTGTTCTGCTGTTGTTAATGTTTAGAGCTCGTTGTTCTCAGCTGAGTGTGTGTGTGTGTGTGTGTGTGTGTGTGGTTCCATTAAGTTAACTACATTGTTTTCAATAACATTTCCGCCGGTCCCGTGGAAATGGAAATCCTTTTCAAAACTGTGTAAACCTGAAACTTTACTGAAACGAAAATGCAAAAACAATGTGTTTTCACTTTTCACCAACGTTGTCGTGTGAATGGAGCCTGAGTGACGAGCACCTTTAGAGGTCGGCAGTGTTTCCTGATGGACCGGTCCGAGGAGCTCTGCTGGTCCCAGTTCAGATGCTCGTTCAGGACGTAGTGCTGCTTCCTGCAGGCACACACCTCAGAGTCGGTACGAATACATCACAGGTTGTCTGTTTTTAGTTTGTATTACATGGATTTTTACACTTCAGCTTTGGTTTGAATCTAACTTGCAAGACAGCTGTTATGCCTTGTCACAAGTTAATTATCAATCTGAGCGTATGTGGGGTTGTGGTTGTGGGGTTCCTCAAGGCTCCATCCTTGGGCCTCTTTAATTTAACATTTACAGGCTCCTTCTGGGTTAGATTGTGAAGATCACAACATCTCCTATCATGACTGTGCAGATGACACTTCAGAACTAAACCCAGGAAAGTGAAGGTAATCATTTTTGGTCCAGGAGCAGAATAGTTAAAGGTCAGCGCTCATTTTGACTCAGCCACAAAAGATGTACGAGGAAATCAATACTGCAGTCGGGGATTGCTCTACACTATTTTCAGCACATGAGGAGCTGAAATGGAGTTTTCACGCTACACTTTAGTTGTGTTATTGTATCTTCCCTGTGGTCTAATATCTTCATGTTTATGTTATTTTTCATATTTCAGATAATGCACCGAGGTGTTGAACTCAATGCTGTCTGCTACTTTTAAGAAAATCATTTACATAAAAAAATAAAAATCTGTTTTCTTTGTAATTTTTTTAGCACTTTCTTGGTGGTTTGGCCAGAATGGAGCCTCTTGCAGGCCAGTTTTGGCCCACGGGCTTTATGTCGGAAACCCCTGATATAGATGAACAAAAATAACTTTTTCATATCTAATTCATAAAATCCCCAAATCACACACATTCATAAATTTTGAGTAGAAACACAGTGTATATACCACTGGAAATATGTAAAATAATGCTTGTAGAGAGAGAACTTGCTGTATCATTCAACAGAAATTAATCTTTGAGCTTATTTTGGCTTGACTCACTCAGTCAGCAGGACTGCTGCAAATATCCTGTCTGTGTTTAAATAAAGTTGTTGCTTTAAATACTGAAATGCAGTTCATCAGCCAATCATACAATAAATAATTAGATAAAGGGAGCATTCATTTTTTCAAGAAAAAGTTAATAACTAGAATATTTTGTGTATTTATTGAAGTTTGAAAGGCGGACACTGTTGTGTGCCGAGGCTGCCAGCGTTAACACGCTTCATGCAGTAAACGCTAGCACGCCAGTTAAATGTGGTTCAGAATCCCCCTCGGGATGCCTTCGTGTTACCCCCCAGAGCTAAGGCCAACCCGGCTGACCCCCAGGTCGACCCCCCCCACCTCCAAACGCATGTGTGAACTTGGATGTTTCGAGGAAAATGGTTAATCAGGCCACTGTGGCAGGACGTTAGCCGGCTTGACCCGGACCAGAATAGAGCGGCTGGAAACTCAGACTGAACTCAGAGTTTAAAAACTCGTCCAGAAACACGTGAAGCAAAGCAAGGCTGCAGCGTCCAGGGCTGGAATGTCTTCTTATTTGTTCATTTTGCTGGATATTAAACAATAAAAATCCAGATTATGGAGCATCTTGCTCCTCTAACATCAGATTATAGAGCATCCTCCACCTCAAACATCAGATTATAGAGCATCTTCCACCTCTAACATCAGATTATAGAGCATCTTCCACCTCTAACATCAGATTATAGAGCATCTTCCTCCTCTAACATCCAGATTAGAGAGCATCTTCCACCTCTAACATCAGATTATAGAGCATCTTCCTCCTCTAACATCCAGATTAGAGAGCATCTTCCACCTCTAACATCAGATTATAGAGCATCTTCCTCCTCTAACATCCAGATTAATAGAGCATCTTCCTCCTCTAATGTCCAGATTATAGAGCATGTTCCTCCTCTAACATGCAGATTATAGAGCATCTTCCTCGTCTAATGTCCAGATTATAGAGCATCTTCCTCCTCTAACATGCAGATTATAGAGCATCTTCCTCCTCTAACATGCAGATTAATAGAGCATCTTCCTCCTCTAATGTCCAGATTATAGAGCATCTTCCTCCTCTAACATCCAGATTATAGAGCATCTTCCTCGTCTAACATCCAGATTATAGAGTATTTTCCTCCTCCACCATACAGATTATACAGCTTCTTCCTCCCACTTACTACATGCTTGATGTTTTCTGTATAACATCTTGGATGTGTAGCGTTTGCAACAAACTATAAACTCCAGACCCGTTGTGTCCTGTATGTAAGATTACCTGGTCTGTTTCAGCAGATGTGGAGGAATCGGTCCCAAAACCTTCTCCATCATGGCTAGATGCTCCATACTGTCATGAGTCTGCAAGAAGCAGCGACAGGAAGGGTGAAGAGCGTGCGTGCGTGCGTGCGTGCGTGCGTGCGTGCGTGCGTGCGTGTGTGTGTGTACCGGAAACAATATGCGTCCAAGGTAAAACTCCATGAGGACACAGCCCAGACTCCAAACATCACACGACTGGTTCCAGCCCAGATCTGAGCACAAAGAGATTGAGATAAGACTGTGTGACTCAGAATGACAGGTGTATTTATGGATGTCTGTGTGGGTGAGTGTGTGTGTGTATGTGTGTACGTACCCAGTATGACTTCTGGAGCTCTGTAATGGCGCGTCGATACCAGAGATTCATGGTGCTCGTGGTCGAAGGTGGCTGTGCCGAAATCCACCACCTTCACATCCAGACGCCTCAGCTTCTTATGCTCACACCTCTGACACACACACACACACACACACACACACACACACACACACACACACACACACACACACACACACACACACACACACACACAGCATCAGCATCCTTCTGTTCTGGTCAGACATCGTTGGGCTTCATGTTTCCGGGACTCACTGTTTCACCGTCATACTCCAGGTCGCAGTCCGACGACACAAACAAGATGTTCTCTGGCTTCAGGTCCGTGTGTGTGAGCTTGTTACGATGCAGGACTGTGGAAAACACACATTGAAGACATCCTCATCACGCTGTGCTGTCCAGTCTGCCCTAAGACGCCAGTGTCTTCATGTCTTCTTCCATTATACTGAACTCATTCAACCAAAATATCTTTTGTGACCTTGGAGATCTGTGTGTCTCACTTCCAAGCATTTCTTTTCTTGTAGTCTTCTGAGTTTGTCCATATAGACATATGCTGTACATTCATATTTTTTGAACGTGGAAAATAAACGAGACGTTCGTTACTTGATTTGACATAATTCAAGATAATCTGAACTGGGAGTCATGACACTCTGGAGGCTGCCATTGTTGTGCATGTACTGAGCATGTGCAAAACAACGAGTTACTAAGGTCATGGTCCACAGGAGCAGTAGCGGCAGGGAGACGGAGCCCAGGCGTTATCAGGAAATGTCTTTTTCTAGCATCCAAAACATGATTTCAGTGGCTCCAAGCCCCGTTGTCATCTAAACAGACCTCAAACACGTTACCAAAGTTTTGCGTTTTAACTTGAAGTCATTGCTGTGTAAACGGCCCTCAACCAAACGTATGCTAAAATGAGAATCCCTCCCTGCTCTGCGACTCACAGCAGACGGCTCTGAAGAGCTGGAAGGCCATGTGTCTGATCTGCTCCACGCTGAAGGGCAGGAACCGGTTCTGCCGCAGGAACTCGAAGGTGCTGAGGCCGAGCAGCTCCAACACGATGCAGATGTGACCGTCATGGTCGAACCAGTCCAGCATCCTCACGCAGGCGCTGGGAAAACGACAGCGGGGTGAGAGTTCTGGACGACCACTGGAATTCACAGCCGATCCTCTCCGGACGCTCACAATATGCTGTCGTCGTCCAGGTCGTTGATCTCCTCCAGCACAGCGATCTCAGACTTCGCCGCTCGACGGAAACAGTCGATGTTCCTGACGATCTTCACCGCCACGCGCTCGCCGCTGCGGAGACAGTCGGCGGGGAGGAAGCTCAGACGGATGCACGTGGTTTATACCTCAGTTTGAAGCTCGGGTGCCTCTGGTTACCTCTGTCGGTCTGTACACTCCACCACTCTGCCAAAGGCTCCTGCTCCCAGACTGGACACCACCTCATCTGCAACCGACACACACCCCCAGACAATACAGATATTTCAGTTGACAGCAAAGTAAACTTGTTTCTCTCTGCGGTGCTGGTCTGGATACTCGTCTTTTAACCGAGGTCGTACAGGTTCAACGTGGACTTTTATAATTTTTCTTCCTATTGATGGTTTTACAATCAAGTGTGTTTTGACACTAAGTGTGTCTTCAGTGTTTTGGGCACGTCTGTATTTCATCTATTGTTTTAATCCACAGTAAATATATCATCTGAATGGGGATGTAACATAATCTGAATGCACTTAAAACTCCTCTGATGTAAAAATCACATTATTTCCCTCGACCTTGCAACCTTCACATATTTGTGTTCAGTAATGCATAAAATGTTTGTATTTATGAGTTTTTAAAGATGAGATGGTGCATATTAGTCTATTTCTCTCGTCCCATATCTGTAGTTTTGATACGATCAAATGACTGAAACAACATTAAAATGACTTTCATTTGTTTCTTACATGTCGGATGAAAGCAAAGCAGATTGGTTAACTTAGTAGTTTATTGTTTGTTTTTAAAGTTTTTTTTCTGCAACAGTCTTTGTTTTGAATGTTGAGCACAGTGGCATGTCCATGTGGACGCTAAGAACCAATTAAGAGACATTTAAGTCGAACACAGTTTTTTGAACTGGAATACTTTGAGAAACCTAATGGAGAACAAGCAAAGATTGGCCTACATTCGAACCTTGACTTCCATCTTTTCAGGTGAAAATGTTCACTTTAGAAAACATCACAAATATTCACTATCATGCAATTTAGATGTATAATGTTTGTAAAAGAACGTCTGGTCGTGTTTACAATGTTTTCATGTGGAAACGCAAATATTTCATTGCTATTTGGGGGTTTGTTTCCATGACAACTGTGCTTGGAGGCACTGCAAATGCATATTTCGGAAATGGACTGTACTAAAACAAATAAAGTTTAATCAATCTTTTTTCAGTTATTCTGCCATTTCTGTGTAAAAAGATAAACTTTTCTGCATTTGCACTTTTTACATTTTTTTTTCATTTATTTATTTCAAACGTAATAATTAAAAACACTCCCTGTAACAAAACTTCCAATCTGAGGCAGTCAGAATGAAAAGCGGAAGGGAGAATCAGTCTTCTGACGTCTGCCCCTGTGTTTCTGTACAATCCCTTTACATCAGTCTGTTACATTTGTTAATGTACAACTTTCTAAATAGTTTTACATTTGTGTATTTCTGTTCAATATTTACACTATATAAGTACAAAATCCAAATTTTCACATTTGTTCAAATCAAGTATCTCATCTCTCACATTAGTTATGTCCAATACTGAGCTTCATGTTTTTTTTCCCCCAACATTGTAGTTTTATATGTTTCTTGAATCCCAGGAGAGCTTCTGACTCTTTTACTTCTTTCTGAAGTACGTTCCATAACCTGATTCCCGTCACTGTGACAGTTTGTTCCACTACTTTGGAATTTAACCAGTTTTTTTTTTAATAGATGTCAGTTCCTTTCAAATTATAGTGACTCTCTTTTTTTTAAAACCGTTCTTAGATGTTCATTGGCAATATTATTTTGTTGGCTTCATACAAAACCTAAAAAATATTATAATCAACTATATCCGTACATTTTTGTGATGTACATTTGATAGATAGTGGTTTGATGGATCTCTATATCTAATATTATATATTGTAAAATGAACAGTTTACTATAAGTTATACCGGCGCCAAATGTTCCTAACAGTCAGTATTTTCACTTGAAACGTTGTCATGTGAACGGCACCTGAAATGACAAAAATTAACCATAAAACCTTGACTGACTCTTCAGTCAAAGTCAAACTAATCCCTCAAATCTCTCTAATCTGCCTGGTGTCCACAGGACAGGCTGTACACATCGGTGCTTCCAAAAGTTCCCCTCCAGCCAAGCTTTCTGCAGGAACAAAGGCGGCGAGGTCCCGCCAGCAACAGGAACCTATTCCTGGAGTGGCGGCTGAGGTGTGGAGACCAGCTTTCTCCACCTCGCCCTTTTTAGACACTCAGCACGTCACAGCTATGACAAGGACGGGAAAGACAAGAGGCGGTAACGGGAGGCGGTGTGTACATCGTTCTCTCAGCACCAGGCCGACGTGATAGATCAGGTGACCCTCCTCGTCCTCCTCACGGCTGTTTTCCTGCCGGGGCTCCTCATCGCCACTGACAGCGTTGTCACCAGGAGGTGAAGATTCTCGTCGGACCGATGCATCATGGGTCTGAGGAGGAGGTGGGGGGGTAGGGAACAGGTCATGAGGGTGAACGACACAGAACCCGAGAACTGAAGTAAAACAAATGGTAAAGTAGTTAAAAGCTTAAAAATGTTCATTAGAACTGAATGAAAGATGGATGGATGGATGGATGGATGGATGGAGACGATGACACAAAAATGCTGCTTTCCTCTTGAAACCTATTTGTGTAAACGGGGCGGCCCTCGTGGTGTAAACAAGAGAAAGTGTGAAATGGCAACATTCTCCAGCAGAATGAATAAACCACAATAAGGTGCTGATTCAGCAAATGCTCTGCAGCTCGTCGCCACACAGAAATGGATTCACGCTGCAGATGAGTGAAAAGCAGAGCCTCGTACCGAGCTGCGGCCGTGCGAGTGCTCGTGGAAGCTTCTACTCTTCCCGTCAGCGCGCTGCTCGGGTTTTGTGTCTCCGCCGACGCCTGCCAGACCACAGAGTGGGTGAGAACATGTTCACAACAAGCGTCTGGAGGCGTGGAAATCCAACAAACACTAAGACTCACCTCTCCAGGTGTCGGTCTCGTCGTTCCGTCCCATCACGCTGGTGAGAAACCTTCCTCCGCTGGAGGTGCGACGCCGCCTGCGTCGTTACAGAAGTAAAGCAAGAGGTCAAACACAGAACTCCACAGCTTTTAGCTTCACCTCGTGCAGACCTGTCCAGGACTTTAAGCTTATTTTCTGAGCGATATATGTCTCTCGTATTTATTCCTTGTTTGGCCATGTTGGTTCTGTTCTTGTTAATCTGAATTGATTCAACCCCGTTTCTCTTCTATGATGCTGCCTTCAACCTCATTGACAGACAAAAGTCACGTTCACACAAAAACGCTCCAAATGGTGTCGTTTTTACGGCCAGTGGGTGCTGTTGCTTGTCTTTTGAAATCAAACTGCTCTAAACAGTAACATCGGGACAGACGACCAAGTTGGATTGTTATTACAGTGACTGCCAAAATAAAAGTCCCAGGAGACTATGGACAAGGAGTCATGACACTCTGGAGGACCTACTAGTATAACAACTACTACGGGAGGGCGTGTATTACTAGTAGCAGAATTTCTGCGGTCTACATGGAGACGAGCGCTGAAAGATTACAGAACGTCTTGTTCTTGCCCATCTATACGATGAGAGCCTGGCGTTTTATAAAAGTTCCAACTTGGGAGTCATTTTGAAAAAGCTTGCATTTTCAGTGGCTCCCAGTACCGTTGTCATATAAACCAACACCGAAAACTCTTAGAATGTTTTCAGACTGCTAGTTATTTGGCACTTGCCTTGTTTGTTGGCTTTTAAGGCATTTACTTGTTTTTAGTCATTCCTTTGACAATGTAATCTTAAAACTAGATTTTAAAATCTTATTTTAGGAAATGCTGATCAAAACCTTAATTTTTTACAGAAATATTTTCCAGTTCAAGCTTCTTTAATCTGGTTCTCTTGTTAATCTTGTCAAAGGAGACAAGAAATAAAATATAGGGAAAGCAAGACAACTTACAAGAGTGGAATGAAGAAGTTCACTCTCTCACTGGGAAAAGTAAAACCTCCAGAAATGTCCTGTATTCCTTAACCGCTCTGTTCCGTTTGTGGTATTTGTCTGAAGCAGAGAAGCGGTCGTCTCATCTGGCTTCAGAGAGGTGTGGAAACTTAACGCCTTGCCTGCGTCTGTGCCGGATCTTCAACCTCGCCTTCCTCCAAAAAACCCATGGTCAAACATTCCCCGTCGGCTCACCCTCTGGTGCCCTCCTCTCAGTTTTCAGAGTGGTGTCGTACACCGCTGCTGTTACCAGGGCTTTCCCTGGCCGTTTGGAAAAGGCCACGTTACGACCCCCCGCTGTGCACGAGCTGCCGGGAGGTGAGAGGATAACATGATACCATAATGGCTCCTCTGGGAAATTAGGTTTGTAGAGCAGCGTGTAGAAGAAAAACAAGACTGAAGCGTCATATCTTTATGATGAAATCGTGTTGAATCTGAATTTTAAAGTGCTCATTTCCTGGATTTCTGAGTTGGTAGACTTTTTTTTTTTTTTTTTTTTTTTTAATATGTCAGATAATTTAATTAAGCAACTCCTTAACCAAGTAAGAACACAACCTGCCTCTTAAAACTTCAAACATTTATCAGTGTGGAGCTATCTGTCAGGCCAGCCTCATGGAGAAAGTGAAGTTTCAACTTAACAATGGGAGCAGTTTTCAATATTTTGTGAAGAGGAAACCTCACGAAAAGGAGAGTCTGAGGAGGGAGGAGGCCGGGTCGATGGGTCATATTCAGCCCAATTTCCAGCAAAATTGTGCCATAATTACCTTTAAATTGAAACTTTTAAGTTTTTATTTGTTGCGGTTTACAGAGTATACGTGTTGAAAATGTCTATATTTTCACAAAATCAAACGCTTACTGTGGAGAATTGATACAATCTCAACATAAAGCCAATTTTAATCAATCTCTCCAGTGCCAACTACAGTAAAATGTGGAAAAAAAAGTCCTATTGCTGTTGAATTCTAGGTTGTTTTTTTTTTCTACTTGACAGCATAGCTCTGAAGCTAATGCTGGTTTGGTATCTTTAATGGCAACATCACCGATATCGCCGCTCCAGTCTCACTGTTGTCTGGTTGTGTAAAAAAAAAAAAAAAAGAATAATGCCTCAGCTCTTCTCAATGTGGCCCAACATACAAACAGACATTGTTTTTAGGTAGTGTAGTGAACAAGAGAATTCCACCATCTTGTAACATTCTATGTTTCCCTGGGTGATTGGCATTTTCAGAGCCTTCAGCTGGCGGTGGAAACTTTGATGGCATGTACAGTATGCCTTGACGGGACCAAGGCCACTCCACATGTCGCTGCTGCACTGGATCTTCCTGCAATGTAAACCTGCAATGTAAACCTCGCACCGTCCCTCCCCGTCCCTCGTCCACAAATAGCGTGCCGCTCACAGCGGGGGTTCTCATTTCCCTCCACGTGATTTCATCGCCTTTTCATCACTCGCACGGCTCAATGTGACATTTTCCTCTCTTTACATGCTCTTTATCTATTAAATTGTACAGTATTAGTCATTTCTTGATGTAAATGGTTCCATTTATTCACACCCTCCAAGCAACAGCATTCAGAAAGGAAGTGCTGCCTTTAAGATTTCAATGTAAAATCCAGATAATTGCGAGAGATACTTGAAAAAGATTTTGTTTTACATTTTTACACTGGAAATATTTGCATATGTTTGGCCTATGTGGCTGTGGGAGGCTGAGGGGCTTTGCTTTTTATAGCCCACATTGTGAAGGAGCGTTCGTCCTTCCCCAGCCGTCGCCTCCTCGTCCTCCTCTTCCTCATCGTCGTCTTTCTCCTCTTCCTCCTCCTCCTCCTCCTCCTCCTCCTCCTCCTCCTCCTCCTCCTCTCGGAGAAATGGATCTGCTCCTCCACGCCTCCTGGCTCAGCTGTCACTGATTGACTGTAAATCAGTGGCGAGGACGACTCACTCCAGCTGACAACATGCAGGACCGTTGTCACTCACTTAAAACTCTCCAACACTCGCCGGCCACTGGCAGCAGCCCCAGGAAGCGGTGCTGCTGCCAGCCTGACGGCCGGACGAGGTCCGAGCAGCCGGAGGAAGGAGGCCCAACCCAGCCAATCGGACCAAGAATCTGAGTGTCTATACTTCAAACTAGGTCTTCTCCTCAATTTAGTCCCTTCATCACAAGAATTCTGGAGAAAATGGTCTTTAAGGTGTCCCACAGGGACTGGTAATCGTCCTCTTTAATTTGTTAGAACCTTCTCTCTCCGTACGGTCGACACATCTGAACAGGAAAAGCCCAAAACAGAGTTGAACTTGAACCAGAGAATCTCTCACGATCAAATGAGAAGCTGAACTAATATTTATGTCCAATAAACACAAAACTCACGTCGCAGAGTTGAATTTATATCCTTCCATCCATCTTTTTTACCGCTTTTTAATTCAGGGTCAGCGGCTGCTGGAGCGTCTCGGCAGACTGATTTTACTGCTTGTTTTTAAAAGTTTGAAGGGTACCGAACCGTTTTACTGAACCGAGGTCTCAACACTTCATTCATTCCAAAGACCAATCAATTTCAACTATTGATCAAATTCTTCAACTGGTTCTGATTCCATTCGCCTCGCTGGTTTTCCAACTTTTGTTTTTCAAAATCATGCTATTATAAAGAAATACTTTGCATTGTTATGTTTTGCTGGGTTTTGGTGTTTAATTCATTCAGTCTATTGATTAGCATCACCAATGAAAGTTGGGGCGAAGGCCTTGTTTTTGTCTACATGTATTTATTTATTTAAGCGTGAGGAACATCACACACTCGCCTGCATCGTCCTGCCGGAGACGGGTGGCCGTACACGTGTGGGATGAAATAACTACTGGTTTGTATGTAATAAATGTATTTTCCCAACTTTTCATACAAACTATTCACCCGAATGTCGTGCACTGTCCAGGGATAATTTGTCTCGCGCCAAAGATGGTTCCATTGGATTTTGAGACAAACTGGGTCAAAGGTCAAGGTCTCGGTCCCAAAAAGGTCAAAAAAAGTATTTTTGTCAAAACGCGCTAAATGTTTATCCGTCAAACTATTGTGAGATATCCCACATGATACAGGGATGTAATTAATCTGGTTTTTCGTTGGGGGTTGTAATCCATTGGTTTCCATGGTGACAAATGTGGCAGTATGAGCCCTATTGAGTGCACGTTCCAATTTTTATTATATTGTACTTATAGTTAAAGTTATTTTTGAGCAAAGACAGGTTCCATCACAGGTTTGTCTCTTATTAAATGTTGAAAATACTAAAAATAGTCTTCTTGGTTACGTAACATAAAAATAATTTGGTATGTAATAATAATGTTTTCTTGACACAATGCAGTTTGTGAAAGTAAATAAATCTTTGAGTGTCTGTTGCAGTTTGTGTGCCGGCCGTTTGTGAACTGATTGAAGACGCAAATAGACCGTGTTGAATAGTGTCAAAATCACTCCATTAGCCTGTAAGAAAGCTGCCAACAGTTTCTTGGCTCTCTCCCAATCAGATGGGATTCAGTCGGAATACTTCAGATAATTGAGTGAGAGCTTCAAATCGAGGGAGATTATTCAAGCTGTGTTTTAACACTTCATCCCATATGGCTGGAAACACACGGAGGTGAGATCTGAAAGCCAAGCAGCTTCAACATTGATCCCGTCCACACAGAAAGCTCCGGTTCTCACAGCTTCAGAGACTTCGGGGAAAATGTGTGATGGCAGATATGGATTACGTCGGTTCAAGCAGGTGCATGTTAATCTGTTAATCCAGCGTCATGACTGATGACGCCGCTCCACTTAACTCCCGCATTAAGAAAGAATTATGAGTGAAGCGACTTCGACTGTGGCCCGTTAAAGTGTGTGTGTGTGTGTGTGTGTGTGTGTGTGTGTGTGTGTGTGTGTGTGTGTGTGTGTGTGTGTGTGTGTGTGTGTGTGTGTGTGTGTGTTTAAAGTGCTCAGTACTTTTTCAGCCTCTTCGTGTTCAAATAGTTACAACAACAACAGCAGCAGCAGCAACAACAACAACAACAACAACAACAACAACAACAAGAGGAAGAAGAAGAATGTGGCTTTTACATTATTTTTGTGTCTTCTGAGATAATATTAAGAATAATTAAGTAATTAATAAGTAGTCTTATTCATATGAAAACAGATAGTCGTCCCTCAAATACAGCAGAAACTAATTAAATTGACTTTGTAAGAAAAACATGTGACAACCACAGAAAGATTACAAATCAAGAATATTTCAGTTGTTATATAAACACCAGGATCTACGAAAATAAAATAGCTTTTTACTTATTTTAGTATTCAATCTAACCACAGAAATCTAATGAAAATAAATGGAATAGTAATATTTCAGAAAGTGAGTAAATAAACATAGAGAAGCTCTTTGATTGGACCTCAGACCTCCTCTACTAGATTTCTCTTCTTACCTTGATGTGTTATTGAAGCTGCTGCTGCTCCTGCCTCTCTGGAGTTCTTCCTCTCCCCTCTTCCTCACAGGTCTGTCTGAGCACCTCACCCTCCTCGCTCCTCTTCAGTCCCACCCGCGGTGCAATGCAAACACTTGTTGCCGCGGCGCATAGCTGCCAAACAAGGAGAGGCAGAAATGGCGCCCGCTGTGCAATAAAACATTCTGTCCTTCAGAAAACGAAGCCATGGACATTCCTGTGTACCCGGAGGCCGTAAAACCCGAGGAGCTGCTCCTGCCCCGACCCCTGGCCTGGCTCCGCTGGGCTCCGCTTTCGTCCCACACGAGGAAACATCGTGTACCGCCACCCGTCTCCGGCAGGACGATGCAGGAGAGTGTGTGATGTTCCTCATAGAAGACCATCAAACACACATCCAGCACGGATTAGTTATTATGTAAGTGAAGTCAGAGTCAACAGCAGCCACGTGCAATAGAATCTGTTATAGCTGTTGTAGAATATCTAAGATCTGTTTGATTTCGGGCCTACGTATTCACTAATAATTACCCCATCTGCCAGGTCACTGCCACCCAGGCCGGTTACGTTGTTGTTAGATTTGAGCCCCTTAATCAACGTTGTTTTACTGGTGGCGCCAGAAACTGGCCTCGGAGGATGAGATTACAGGGAAACGACTTTATATACAAGGGGGAAGAGTTTGTCGGGGTTGGTCAGATTGTGCATGTCTGTGTGTGTGTGAGGATGGTTTGGGGAATGTGTCTTTGTCTGTCAGGTGTGGGAGCGCTCCGGCTTTACGTCTGAATAAATTCCACTCTAAGCATCTCACCCTGTGTCTCACTTCATCTTTCCAAACCTCCGGCCGTCACTGAGGAGCAGAAATTATCCACTACAATAGCCAAGTTATTTTCTGTCTTCATTTCGAGCACAGTCAGTGTAACATCACGTTTACACAGCAATGGTTATAAAACAACGTCCATTCCCACGGAAATGCTGAAAATGATGCAGTTAAACATGTTGGGCTGTTGGTGCTGTTGGTTCTTTGTAATGAAACCAGCAGGGCTCTGAACATGAACAGCAGGAGAACACAGACATTCTAGTGGACAGACCACCAAGTTACATTGTTATTACCGTGACTGTCAAAATAAAAGTACCAAGTCCAGGAGAACATGGACTGAGAGTAGTGACATGATGGAGGAAACGTGGCCAGCCACTGACCCTGTGCACAACTACTAGTTACTACAGCCATGGTGGGCATGTGCAATAGCAGCATTTCACAAAAGTTGTGTTTCCTTTCCATTTCCATGCAGACAGACCATTTTAGAAAAGTTGCAATTTCACCCATTTCCATGGAACATTTTTGAAAAGTTACATTTTCCCTCCATTTCCACGGAGACAGAGCGTTTTTGAAAAGTTGTGAAAAGTTGTATTGTTGTTACAGTGACTGTCAAAATAAAAGTACAAAGTCCAGGAGAACATGAACTGGGAGTCATGACACCAGGGAGGAAACTTTGTTCTGATTGTCTCTACTGAGCATGTGCACAACTACTGGTTGGCTGTGGTGTGCGTAAGCAGTAGTTTTCAGTGGTCCCGAATACCAAGAAGCGACAAATGTTTTGCATTTTTTTGAAAATGTGGCCAAAGACTGGGGAATCATTTTGTGTGACGCTAAAACAAAATTCAAAAAGGCCCAACAGAAAAGGAGCTGTTTTTTCTTCTTTGAGACGTCTATGGAATCATGGCATAATGTTTTAAACACACGCACACGCACACGCACACGCACACACACACACACACACACACACACACACACACACACACACACACACACAAACACACATTCTCTTTAACCTGCGATGGGGCTAAATCCCCTAAAACTAAAATTAAGTTATTAAATTAATCCAAGCTCAATGCATTGCAGATTATTGGAGATAAACGGGACACTTGACACGTAAACACATTGTGTTGTTGGGTGCCAGGGGTCAAAGGTCACACAGTGACACGAAGGCGCTTCTCGCTGGCCCACGTGACTCGGCCAGATGTTTGTGGGGCAACTGATCGTTTAGTGTCACTTCAGTGTAAATTCACCACCACAAACACGAGGTAGTATTTCTCCTGGAAACATAAAAATTATAAATATCCTCCACCCTTAACTACCAGCAAAGGTCAAATTCTGAACCCTGAACATAAACCCAGTGTGAGCACATCTTGTCCTCTGAAATGGGATTACACACATTTCATAAAATCGTATTGGTGGCTCTAATTTTACCCACAATGCAGTGTGTTTTTTCAGATTTTTATGGGTTGTTTTTTTAAATAGTTTTTAACAAAACCAGCCAATGAGGTGTTTTTCCTACAAATTCAAATTATCCTGCGATTGCTGCTGCTGTGCGGTCCTGTTTTCACTTACAAAAATCCAGAAAAACAAATCGATTTCTTCCCGACCGGCGACCAGAGAGAGTGGTTAGCATTATTTCCATGCATGTGATTCATTACAGACGTGCAGGAAACATGAGGAGGAGAGGAGGTGACAAATTACATTTAGTGAAGAGACTGCACACACACACACACACACACACACACACACACACACACACACACACACACACACACACACACACACACACACACACACACACACACACACACACACACACACACACACACAGACACATGCACACACACAGCAGAGAACACACAGAGCACTTGGTAATGAAGAGCTTGCTGTCCGTTGCCAGCTGTATTGACAGATGTGAAAGCTCTCAGCTGTGATTAAAAGGCATTCGATCAGACACACCAACAGGAAACTATTTCTTTGTTTCAGAAAGACGTCTGATTATCTGTCGCACTCAGACAAGTAACGCTCCCATTTTTAACGTCTGGACCACTTCAGGTCCTCAACCACCGTACTTACTGACCGTTTCCTCTCCAAGAATTCAAGGAGAAACTGAAGGAAAATAAAATGCCAGATCGTTGGCAAAGATCTTCGCAGACCGTCTGGCATCATATCGGCCACCCGTCGCCATCTCCGTGAAAAATGTCACCAGCAAAGCAATTTTGCAAAGCAAAAAAACAGGTGATGCATGTCAATGCCCCAGCAGAACACCCAGTCATCATCAACGGAGGGGAACTGAGTGGATTAAAGATTTCACAGAGTCGTGACTGTGGTGCCCATAGAGCCATCAAGGCTGTGCAACATCTGGAAGTCCAAACAATACAGTTTCAAAATGAAGGTCAGGCTTTACTACTACAATGCACTGACAGCAACAACAGGAAATAGACAAAGATCAATGTCTTTCTCAAGAGCTGCCTCTGTAAATTCTGGAATATCTACTGGCCCAATAAGATCACAAATGAGGAACTGGAAAAGAGGACGAGCAGTAAATGAACATGACTCTTGAAATTAAACAGTGCAGGCAATGGTGGCTTGGTTGTGTATGAAGGACATCGTTTTGGGCAGCCAGTCATCCAAATTGGTCAATTTTAAAACATATGTACAGTAGAACAATGGCGGAGGGGAGTCGACAAGAGCAGACGTAGAGGTTTAATCTGTTAACACACCTTTATGAGCAGACAGCCTGCGCTGCTGTGGCTCCTCTCAGCTGAACCTTCTCTTTCATACACCAGGGAGTCTATCATCAGGCAGGGTAGAGGAGGCAGAGTAGAGGAGGCAGGGTAGAGGAGGCAGGGTAGAGGAGGCAGAGTAGAGGAGGCAGGGTAGAGGAGGCAGGGTAGAGGAGGCAGAGTAGAGGAGGCAGAGTAGAGGAGGCAGGGTAGAGGAGGCAGAGTAGAGGAGGCAGGGTAGAGGAGGCAGGGTAGAGGAGGCAGGGTAGAGGAGGCAGAGTAGAGGAGGCAGGGTAGAGGAGGCAGGGTAGAGGAGGCAGAGTAGAGGAGGCAGGGTAGAGGAGGCAGAGTAGAGGAGGCAGGGTAGAGGAGGCAGGGTAGAGGAGGCAGAGTAGAGGAGGCAGGGTAGAGGAGGCAGGGTAGAGGAGGCAGGGTAGAGGAGGCAGGGTAGAGGAGGCAGAGTAGAGGAGGCAGGGTAGAGGAGGCAGGGTAGAGGAGGCAGAGTAGAGGAGGCAGGGTAGAGGAGGCAGGGTAGAGGAGGCAGAGTAGAGGAGGCAGAGTAGAGGAGGCAGGGTAGAGGAGGCAGGGTAGAGGAGGCAGAGTAGAGGAGGCAGGGTAGAGGAGGCAGGGTAGAGGAGGCAGGGTAGAGGAGGCAGAGTAGAGGAGGCAGGGTAGAGGAGGCAGGGTAGAGGAGGCAGAGTAGAGGAGGCAGGGTAGAGGAGGCAGAGTAGAGGAGGCAGGGTAGAGGAGGCAGGGTAGAGGAGGCAGAGTAGAGGAGGCAGGGTAGAGGAGGCAGGGTAGAGGAGGCAGGGTAGAGGAGGCAGGGTAGAGGAGGCAGAGTAGAGGAGGCAGAGTAGAGGAGGCAGGGTAGAGGAGGCAGGGTAGAGGAGGCAGGGTAGAGGAGGCAGGGTAGAGGAGGCATTGCACAGCGTGACCACTGAGGCTGACATCAATGACAACTATGCATTGAGGTACATTGAGCTACGACCTTGATATAACCTGCATTCAACAGAAGTGGTTAAGTTTGACACACTAAACAGGAAAACCATGGCAGGATGACATGGCACACAAAACTTTCTTCACTCCTGGTTGCTAACTTCCAAATATTAAACTAAACTAAACTAGATCAACAAACTAACTAGACCAGGGGTCTGCAACCCGCGGCTCCGGAGCCGCATGCGGCTCTTTGGTCCCTCCACTGCGGCTCCTTGAGCCTCTGTCCCACTGCAGTTCATCCCGGAGAGACGTAAGGAGGCAAAGCCACCCAGAGCACAGTCCCGCTACAAAGAGTGGTAAAATGTAGGCGGGTTGTCAACGACGCATCGAAGAAACGTCATTACGCAACAATAATGGCATGAAGATCGTAGAATCGCAGCTGCAGGTCATGACAGCCGGAGCCGCAGCTCCACGGCTCAACTGGTATCTGAAGCTGGGAGCTTCCTGTACCTTTCACTTTAAAACTGCTGCGCTGCGGAGCGCCGACAATTCCGGGAGGTTCATTGCAGACTTGTTGAGAGTAACAGCAATTTATTGTGAATTACACAACAACTAAAGGAAATTGAAAGCAACACCACTCACACTCATGGTTCTAAAAATCCAGATCTCCCACATTTATCTTCCATTTTAATAATGTGTAGCAATAAAGGAGCTGATAGTTGCAATGCATTATGGGAGTTTCTGTTTGACATGTTTTAAATGTAATTATTGGGGGTTATACTAGGTTTGTAGTGTTGGTAATAATTGTGTTGTGTTGTGTTTTTGATGCTTAGTTCATGTTGTTTAGTATGTTAGTTTTAAGTTGTCAACCAGCAGTGAAGAAGGTTTTGTGTGTCGTGTCCTCCTGGCATGGTCTGCCAGTGGTAGTGTTGAAATAAAATGGCTGTATCTCTCTGGGTGTTGTGTTCAGTTGGAACAGGGACCAATGTCTCTTTCAGTGTTAAAGGTTGCCGACTTCTGAGGTCCGCTTCACGAAGCAGGTTTAAGAAGCCATGGGCTTAACACCGAGCTCTGAATTGAGTTACACTGAGACAGAAAACGCGGACTTTTCGGTTTCACGACGCCGGATTTTGATCAGTTTGATGAACTCGGAGTAGTTTCACCTGGAGTTAAGCGCGTGCACTACGACTCTAAAAAGACTGCATCAATGGAGCCCCGATTCAACCAGTCACCATGACAACTGAGACGTGGAGGGTGGAGTTTTTGACGCCAGTGGAGCAGGAAGTATTGATCCCATCATATGGCGAATATGAACATATTTAAAAAAAACAAAACAAAATGCAACGTTGCAGCGGCTGCTAAAGAGAGGGAGGCGGCGTGGAAGGAGATTGCTGCTCAAGTGAATGTGTAAGTTCAAACGTCTTTGTCATCGCAATATTATTGCAAGGGAATACTGCTTGATGGTAGCTTATTAATTTATTTCTTTTAGGTGCAATTCCGCGGGGGAGAAGCCTCTTGGCAGCAGCTGAAAGTGAAATATAAAAACATTGTCCAATCGGGTAAGACCGCTGCCAATTTAATTGTTGATCAATACATTTCTTAACGTAATGTCGATCATGTGTGACATTGTACAGTAAATATCAAGTGGCCATTTGACTGTGAGGTGTTTTATTCCCAACATAATGCTGTTTTCAAACACATACATGTCTTCTCACCCATATCATGTGCTGTCAAATAACTCAGGCTAAACTAACGCAGACTTTACTCAGCCAACAGAAAGAAGGCAGATGTAAAACGGGTGGTGGCCCAGCACCTCCACCTTTAACAGAGGCAGAATGTTGGGAGGCCAGTGGCTGAGGGAATCCCTGGAGGAGCTCCTCTTCAGAGCTCACCCCTCAACATACCACTTCCTTCATAATATATAATATGCCGAGGCCTATATATCTCTTTAAGCCTATTTCTGTTCATCTTTATTTCCCCATCATGTCTTTGTTTTTGTCACCCAACAGATTGTGATGGTGCTCTCGGCCTGCTGGACCCCCTCATGCCACAACAGACCTTGTAAGTAGGCAACACTCCAAAGATCTTGCTAAATGGTAGTTTAAATATACTGAAACATATTCATGTAGGATGAAGAGTACAGGAAACCCTGTCTGCTGCCTTTACAGAGGAGGATCCACAAAGGCCTATAGAGGTATGATAGTTCTCATCCCGTTTACATTTCTGAAACATTGTGGTGGAATAAAGAGTGATATTTTGTCTACACTGAAGTATTGACACATTATTTTTAACAGGGCCTGGCTGGGCAGCAGCAGGAGGGTCCCTCAACATCCACTGCAAGGACTGACAGTCAGACAGATGTTCAGTAAACACCAGAGGTTCATTCTGGGGAATTCATGTCCAACTGTAATAATTGAATGTCCTCCTTATGTCCTCCCAGTTATCTGTAAAACAGATCTATAGACTCCACCTGCTCCAGAAGATGGAAGAAACTGGAGCACAAGTTAAGGGTGGGTGTACAGTCCCAGGTGAATTATGCTAACTACTAACTACATTAACTAAACTAGCTCTTGTATTTGTAGGAAATAAAAAAGACCAAATGAATTGTGCATCATGTCTTTATTTGGAGGTGGTGGTGGTGATCAGACCCCGAAGTGATGATGGCATATGGTGTCTCTGACAGCTCTGCCATTTACGAGGAAACGCAGCACAACTTACAATATCTGCTATGACGTCAGGGCAAGGCTCAGCTGGTGATGTTGCTAATGTACAGAGCGATTAAACTGTGGATGTACATAATGGTCTCGGCAGTAAAACGGTGCCGCTCAAAAAGGAAGGTGTCTGCAAATGCCAGTACATCTATGGTCTGATGATGCGAATATTATCTGCGAATATGAAATTCTCGGCGAAGTAACGCTGCGCCTTCATCAACCGGATCATTATCAAAAGCACATTCCATATTGAGGGAATAAAGTTGACGTCTAATTTGCCTCGGGAATAAGGCAGTGCAGAACTGTTTCACCAAAACTCCCCCGCTGAATGAGGAAATGAAATCCCGTGTCCGTCTGAAAGGGGGCGGAGCCAGAGCAAAACTCCAGGTTCACTGACAAAAACCTGCTCCCGACCAGGTTAGTTCTAGAGCGTCTGTTGCCATGGTAACTGACCGGGAGTTGACGTTACACCGCTTCGTGAAACAGGCTTGAGTTACCCCGCTTCCTCCGGTTTGAGTTACCTCCCGTCGTGAAACGGAAAATCCCGCATTTCCCTCAACTCGGTGTTCATTAACCTGGGGTAATCCTTAAACCTGCTTTGTGAAACGGACCTCTGAACTAGATGAACTAAACAACAAAAATGCAACACAATCATTACCAACACTAACTAGCCTAACATGTAAGATAAATAATGAATAACATAACTATCTAAACTGAATGCAAAATTGACATACAATATACAAGGCCAGAAAAACAAACACAACTGAAATGTGCAAATTTTAAGGATGATAAAAATGCAACCAAGCAAAAGAAAAAACAACAACAAAAAAACACAAATATTCAACATTTTAAATATGTATTAAATAATTACTGAACATTCATCTGCAGTAACAAATTGAACACTTCATGTTAATATTTCATTTAATGTATCATTGAGGCTCTAACAGAAAATGTACGGCTATATTCCTATATTCCTACACTATAGCCACAGTCTAGACTAAACTGACAGCAGGATTGATGCTGGTATCAGTTTTAGCATTTGACAATAAATACTATAGTATTCTGAGAGAAAATATCATTGGTAGCAAAGGACTAACTTATTGTGTGACTATGAATGTACGTACACAGCCTTTGGTAACCAGACTTATGACATATGTGTGAGCAAAGCTGGACTACTTCTTAAATAAAACTGTCAAAAGTGGTGTAAAGTAAGAATAAATATGTGTCTAAGTGTGTTAATCACTTTGTCAAATATGAATGATTAATATATACATATATATTCTATACTTTATGAATGTGTTTAAAACAAAATGGCTGAATTCACTTTACATGGACTTAAATGTGCAGTGAACTTTTCTGGTGTTTAGTGGATGACTGGGAGTTTGGGACAAAGTGTCTGGGACTACATTCCTTATAAAGTAACACACGCAGTTTACACACTCTCACTTACCACTATCACATGTTTTCTTTTCATCCTATTCTTGATTTTCTTTTCTTTTCCTTTCATGTGCTCTGAGGGGGTTTGTTTGCTTCACTTTTTCAGTGTTTGAAAACAAGGACTTCACGTTGGTGCAGGGTAGTAGTGGGGCCCCATTAGGGAGGTTCTCGACGTGTCATTGTCATGTGTCCAGGGGTTTCAAGTTGGGTTGCTGATATCTGCCATCTGTTGAGGGCCCCCCTGCTGGAAACTAGCTTGTGACTACTTGGAAAGAGCCCTGCGCCGGGGATTTTTGATGCGCTGTCGTTGCAGCATCTAAAGCATTTACATTACAGTTTTTATCAATCACTTTGAGACTAGTTTCAGAACCTTGATGTCATTTTTCACAACTCTAGATACAAAACTCACAACAGTCAGCACTTGTATCATAGACTGTCCAATGTTCAAAACATTGCATTGTTTATTCACATCTTTAAAGAAAGCTTGCACTCACACAATAATTGGTTCAAATAACTACTTTTGTTCAAAACTCTAACAATTTTTTTCACTCACTTGGATACAATGCACATAAACCAAAGATCATTTGTCCATTGAACTTTAATCACCGTTTCAAAATGACACAACTTAACATCACAGTACAATCATTTCAAAATTCTATTCACACATTACATTTCTAATGACTGTCTATTCATTTCATTACAATATTCTAACTATCAATTGATACAACTACTCAAAATGACAAGTAACTGTTCCATTTTAAAGCAGAGTCTTGGAAACTGAGGATGAGGATGTTCAGATCATGACATTTTCAGGATGATAACAATGATTGACACGACCTGTGACACCAATTCGTTACTTATGATTGATCTGACCTTGTCGTAGGACAGTAAGGAAGTGACATCCACAACAACATATGTAGTGATACAACATGGAGCAGGCAGGTGGGCACCATGGAGGTCAAGTAGGAGGAGAAAGAGGAGGAAGAGGAGGAAGAGGAGGAAGACGTGGTCAAAGGAATGGCAGAGGACAAGCACTCAGTTTGAGAGGTGTCCATGGGTCCCGTTGAGACATGTGGGGGGGGACGGGGTTGAGGACAAGGACCAAGACGATGAAGATGGTGTGGTAGGGCGTAGATCTCTGATTGGTGCATACAATGCAGAGATCCTTGTTCCATTTCTTGACGAGCTCCAGGAACTCTAGTCTGTAGAGCTGTTGGTGTAATTGATGTCATTGTGTGGGACAACGTCAGGTTCCACCATGCTCATCTGGTGCAGGCATGGTTTCAGGGACTACGTCAGGTTCCACCATGCTCCTCTGGTGCAGGCATGGTTTCAGGGACTACGTCAGGTTACACCGGGACGTAGTCCCTGAAACCATGTCTGCAGAAGAGGAGCATGGTGGAACCTGACGTAGTCCCTGAAACCATACCTGCACCAGAGGAGCATGGTGGAACCTGACGTAGTCCCTGAAACCATGCCTGCACCAGAGGAGCATGGTGGAACCTGACGTAGTCCCTGAAACCATGTCTGCACCAGATGAGCATGGTGGAACCTGACGTAGTCCCTGAAACCATGCCTGCAGCAGAGGAGCGTGGTGGAACCTGACGTAGTCCCTGAAACCATGCCTGCACCAGAGGAGCATGGTGGAACCTGACGTAGTCCCTGAAACCATGTCTGCACCAGAGGAGCATGGTGGAACCTGACGTAGTCCCTGAAACCATGCCTGCACCAGAGGAGCATGGTGGAACCTGACATAGTCCCTGAAACCATGTCTGCACCAGAGGAGCATGGTGGAACCTGACGTAGTCCCTGAAACCATGCCTGCACCAGAGGAGCATGGTGGAACCTGACGTAGTCCCTGAAACCATGTCTGCACCAGAGGAGCATGGTGGAACCTGACGTAGTCCCTGAAACCATGCCTGCACCAGATGAGCATGGTGGAACCTGACGTAGTCCCTGAAACCATGTCTGCACCAGAGGAGCATGGTGGAACCTGACGTAGTCCCTGAAACCATGCCTGCACCAGAGGAGCATGGTGGAACCTGACGTAGTCCCTGAAACCATGCCTGCACCAGAGGAGCATGGTGGAACCTGACGTAGTCCCTGAAACCATGCCTACACCAGAGGAGCATGGTGGAACCTGACGTAGTCCCACACAATGACATCAATTACACCAACAGCTCTGCAGACTAGAGTTCCTGGAGCTCGTCAAGAAATGCAAGGATCTCTGCATTGTATGCACCAATCAGAGATCTACGCCCTACCACACCATCTGCGGATATCGCCACACACACACTGATGTTGCGCCCCCCCCCCCCCCCCCCCCCCTCGTCCAGGTGCTTGTACGGTGGCCCGCTGGCCAATTAAATCTCTCCATCTCCTCCTTGTCTTGGCAGGTTGAAGCCTGCCTCATCCACAAGCATACATTTGTGATCATTTTCCTCTGCATCCAGGACGTCACCCTCTGTGTACAAGAAGACATGTTGGAAAGAGGATTACTGTACAGTATTGATTACAGTACTATGATGTACAGTATTGATTACAGTACTATTATGTACAGTATTGATTACAGTACTATGATGTACAGTATTGGTTACAGTACTATGATGTACAGAATTGATTACAGTACAATGATGTACAGTATTGATTACAGTACAGTGATGTACAGTATTGATTACAGTACTATGATGTACAGAATTGATTACAGTACAATGATGTACAGTATTGATTACAGTACTATGATGTACAGTATTGATTACAGTACAATGATGTACAGTATTGATTACAGTACTATGATGGGAATTTTTCACAAACAAGCATCATGAAACTGAACATACCTGAACAAACTCAATCCTCATGCTTCACTCTGTCTGCATTTCTTTCAAAAGGCACATGGTACAACTGTTTGAGGGACACCTGGTGTCTTTTCAGAACACGTGCAAAGGTGTGAAAACTTCTGTCTTCCACATTCCTGTAGAGATCTTCATCGTCCAGGATGTTCTGTCGGATTTCTCTCAGCCTCATGTCATTTCTGTCTGGACCATGTTGACCACAGTGTTCCTGTTCCTCAGTGAGGAGTTTACCTCCACTACTGGTTCCTGTTCCTCAGTGAGGAGTTTACCTCCACTACTGGTTCCTGTTCCTCAGTGAGGAGTTTACCTCCTCTACTGGTTCCTGTTCCTCAGTGAGGAGTTTGCCTCCACTACTGGTTCCTGTTCCTCAGTGAGGAGTTTACCTCCACTACTGGTTCCTGTTCCTCAGTGAGGAGTTTACCTCCACTATTGGTTCCTGTTCCTCAGTGAGGAGTTTACCTCCACTACTGGTTCCTGTTCCTCAGTGAGGAGTTTACCTCCACTACTGGTTCCTGTTCCTCAGTGAGGAGTTTGCCTCCACTACTGGTTCCTGTTCCTCAGTGAGGAGTTTACCTCCTCTACTGGTTCCTGTTCCTCAGTGAGGAGTTTACCTCCACTACTGGTTCCTGTTCCTCAGTGAGGAGTTTACCTCCACTACTGGTTCCTGTTCCTCAGTGAGGAGTTTACCTCCACTACTGGTTCCTGTTCCTCAGTGAGGAGTTTACCTCCACTACTGGTTCCTGTTCCTCAGTGAGGAGTTTACCTCCACTACTGGTTCCTGTTCCTCAGTGAGTTTACCTCCTCTACTGGTTCCTGTTCCTCAGTGAGGAGTTTACCTCCACTACTGGTTCCTGTTCCTCAGTGAGTTTGCCTCCTCTACTGGTTCCTGTTCCTCAGTGAGTTTACCTCCACTACTGGTTCCTGTTCCACAGTGAGGAGTTTACCTCCACTACTGGTTCCTGTTCCTCAGTGAGGAGTTTACCTCC
Source organism: Blennius ocellaris (assembly GCF_963422515.1). Lineage (NCBI taxonomy): Eukaryota > Metazoa > Chordata > Actinopteri > Blenniiformes > Blenniidae > Blennius > Blennius ocellaris. Next base: position 4,530,929 of record NC_137663.1, on the reverse strand, counting down.
ACTACTGGTTCCTGTTCCTCAGTGAGGAGTTTACCTCCTCTACTGGTTCCTGTTCCTCAGTGAGGAGTTTACCTCCACTACTGGTTCCTGTTCCTCAGTGAGGAGTTTACCTCCACTACTGGTTCCTGTTCCTCAGTGAGGAGTTTACCTCCACTACTGGTTCCTGTTCCTCAGTGAGGAGTTTACCTCCACTACTGGTTCCTGTTCCTCAGTGAGGAGTTTACCTCCACTACTGGTTCCTGTTCCTCAGTGAGGAGTTTACCTCCTCTACTGGTTCCTGTTCCTCAGTGAGGAGTTTACCTCCACTACTGGTTCCTGTTCCTCAGTGAGGAGTTTACCTCCACTACTGGTTCCTGTTCCTCAGTGAGGAGTTTACCTCCACTACTGGTTCCTGTTCCTCAGTGAGGAGTTTACCTCCACTACTGGTTCCTGTTCCTCAGTGAGGAGTTTACCTCCACTACTGGTTCCTGTTCCTCAGTGAGTTTACCTCCTCTACTGGTTCCTGTTCCTCAGTGAGGAGTTTACCTCCACTACTGGTTCCTGTTCCTCAGTGAGTTTGCCTCCTCTACTGGTTCCTGTTCCTCAGTGAGTTTACCTCCACTACTGGTTCCTGTTCCACAGTGAGGAGTTTACCTCCACTACTGGTTCCTGTTCCTCAGTGAGGAGTTTACCTCCACTACTGGTTCCTGTTCCTCAGTGAGGAGTTTACCTCCACTACTTGTTCCTGTTCCTCAGTGAGGAGTTTACCTCCTCTACTGGTTCCTGTTCCTCAGTGAGTTTACCTCCACTACTGGTTCCTGTTCCACAGTGAGGAGTTTACCTCCACTACTGGTTCCTGTTCCTCAGTGAGGAGTTTACCTCCTCTACTGGTTCCTGTTCCTCAGTGAGGAGTTTACCTCCACTACTGGTTCCTGTTCCTCAGTGAGGAGTTTACCTCCTCTACTGGTTCCTGTTCCTCAGTGAGGAGTTTACCTCCTCTACTGGTTCCTGTTCCTCAGTGAGGAGTTTGCCTCCTCTACTGGTTCCTGTTCCTCAGTGAGGAGTTTACCTCCTCTACTGGTTCCTGTTCCTCAGTGAGGAGTTTACCTCCACTACTGGTTCCTGTTCCTCAGTGAGGAGTTTACCTCCTCTACTGGTTCCTGTTCCTCAGTGAGGAGTTTACCTCCTCTACTGGTTCCTGTTCCTCAGTGAGGAGTTTACCTCCACTACTGGTTCCTGTTCCTCAGTGAGGAGTTTACCTCCACTACTGGTTCCTGTTCCTCAGTGAGGAGTTTACCTCCACTACTGGTTCCTGTTCCTCAGTGAGGAGTTTACCTCCACTACTGGTTCCTGTTCCTCAGTGAGGAGTTTACCTCCACTACTTGTTCCTGTTCCTCAGTGAGGAGTTTACCTCCTCTACTGGTACCTGTTCCTCAGTGAGTTTACCTCCACTACTGGTTCCTGTTCCACAGTGAGGAGTTTACCTCCACTACTGGTTCCTGTTCCTCAGTGAGGAGTTTACCTCCTCTACTGGTTCCTGTTCCTCAGTGAGGAGTTTACCTCCACTACTGGTTCCTGTTCCTCAGTGAGGAGTTTACCTCCTCTACTGGTTCCTGTTCCTCAGTGAGGAGTTTACCTCCTCTACTGGTTCCTGTTCCTCAGTGAGGAGTTTGCCTCCTCTACTGGTTCCTGTTCCTCAGTGAGGAGTTTACCTCCTCTACTGGTTCCTGTTCCTCAGTGAGGAGTTTACCTCCACTACTGGTTCCTGTTCCTCAGTGAGGAGTTTACCTCCTCTACTGGTTCCTGTTCCTCAGTGAGGAGTTTGCCTCCTCTACTGGTTCCTGTTCCTCAGTGAGGAGTTTACCTCCACTACTGGTTCCTGTTCCTCAGTGAGGAGTTTACCTCCACTACTGGTTCCTGTTCCTCAGTGAGGAGTTTACCTCCTCTACTGGTTCCTGTTCCTCAGTGAGGAGTTTACCTCCACTACTGGTTCCTGTTCCTCAGTGAGGAGTTTACCTCCACTACTGGTTCCTGTTCCTCAGTGAGGAGTTTACCTCCACTACTGGTTCCTGTTCCTCAGTGAGGAGTTTACCTCCACTACTGGTTCCTGTTCCTCAGTGAGGAGTTTACCTCCTCTACTGGTTCCTGTTCCTCAGTGAGGAGTTTACCTCCACTACTGGTTCCTGTTCCTCAGTGAGTTTACCTCCTCTACTGGTTCCTGTTCCTCAGTGAGGAGTTTACCTCCACTACTGGTTCCTGTTCCTCAGTGAGTTTGCCTCCTCTACTGGTTCCTGTTCCTCAGTGAGTTTACCTCCACTACTGGTTCCTGTTCCACAGTGAGGAGTTTACCTCCACTACTGGTTCCTGTTCCTCAGTGAGGAGTTTACCTCCACTACTGGTTCCTGTTCCTCAGTGAGGAGTTTACCTCCACTACTGGTTCCTGTTCCTCAGTGAGGAGTTTACCTCCTCTACTGGTTCCTGTTCCTCAGTGAGTTTACCTCCACTACTGGTTCCTGTTCCACAGTGAGGAGTTTACCTCCACTACTGGTTCCTGTTCCTCAGTGAGGAGTTTACCTCCTCTACTGGTTCCTGTTCCTCAGTGAGGAGTTTACCTCCTCTACTGGTTCCTGTTCCTCAGTGAGGAGTTTGCCTCCTCTACTGGTTCCTGTTCCTCAGTGAGGAGTTTACCTCCACTACTGGTTCCTGTTCCTCAGTGAGGAGTTTACCTCCACTACTGGTTCCTGTTCCTCAGTGAGGAGTTTACCTCCTCTACTGGTTCCTGTTCCTCAGTGAGGAGTTTGCCTCCTCTACTGGTTCCTGTTCCTCAGTGAGGAGTTTACCTCCACTACTGGTTCCTGTTCCTCAGTGAGGAGTTTGCCTCCACTACTGGTTCCTGTTCCTCAGTGAGGAGTTTACCTCCACTACTGGTTCCTGTTCCTCAGTGAGGAGTTTACCTCCACTACTGGTTCCTGTTCCTCAGTGAGGAGTTTACCTCCACTATTGGTTCCTGTTCCTCAGTGAGGAGTTTACCTCCTCTACTGGTTCCTGTTCCTCAGTGAGGAGTTTACCTCCTCTACTGGTTCCTGTTCCTCAGTGAGGAGTTTAACTCCACTACTGGTTCCTGTTCCTCAGTGAGGAGTTTACCTCCACTATTGGTTCCTGTTCCTCAGTGAGGAGTTTACCTCCACTATTGGTTCCTGTTCCTCAGTGAGGAGTTTACCTCCTCTACTGGTTCCTGTTCCTCAGTGAGGAGTTTAACTCCACTACTGGTTCCTGTTCCTCAGTGAGGAGTTTACCTCCTCTACTGGTTCCTGTTCCTCAGTGAGGAGTTTACCTCCTCTACTGGTTCCTGTTCCTCAGTGAGGAGTTTACCTCCTCTACTGGTTCCTGTTCCTCAGTGAGTTTACCTCCTCTACTGGTTCCTGTTCCTCAGTGAGGAGTTTACCTCCTCTACTGGTTCCTGTTCCTCAGTGAGGAGTTTACCTCCACTATTGGGTCTCGTCTCAATTCTGTAGGAACATGACAGGAAGAACATGTCATCATACTGTAGAACACATTTTACAGTAATAGTCACATTTCCTACTCTGTGCTGCACATTGGCATGCAGTGTACAATAACTTGACAATTACAGTAAGAGTACTACAGTACTACACTGCAAAGTTTACTGTAGTGTATGCTGAACACTTACCGGTTCTCATTGAGGAACGTTCTCATGATTGAGGCCACGTTGATCTTCTGAGGTTTGGTTGTACCATTCTTGCTGCCTCAATCATTGTCATGCCATGATTGATGACATAATCTACAACCATTGCTATAATCTCATTGAGGCTCTTTGCTGCTGCTGTCTTGGTCTTTGTCCCCGACCCCGTCCCCCCACACCTCTCAAACGGGACCCATGGCCACCTCTCAAACTGGGTGCTTGTCCCCTGCCATTCCTTTGACCACGTCTTCCTCGACCTCCATGGTGCCCACCTGCCTGCTCCATGTTGTATCACGACATATGTTGTTGTGGATGTCACTTCCTTATATACCACAAGATCAGCTCAATCATCATTAACAAATTGGTGTCACAGGTCGTGTCAATCATTGTAATCATCCTGAAAATGTCATGATCTGAACATGCTCATCCTCAGTTTCCAAGACTCTGCTTTAAAATAGAACAGTTGCTTGTCATTTTGAGTAGTTGTATCAATTGATAGTTAGAATATTGTAATGAAATGAATAGACAGTCATTAGAAATGTAATGTGTGAATGGCATTTTGAAATGATTGTCCTGTGTTGTTAAGTTGTGTCATTTTGAACCGGTGATTAAAGTTCAATGGACAAATGATCTTTGGTTTATGTGCATTGTATCCAAGTGAGTGAAAAAAAGTGTTAGAGTTTTGAACAAAAGTGCATTCTGATCATTGGTTGTGAGTTTTGTATCTAGAGTTGTGAAAAATGACATCAAGGTTCTGATACTAGTCTCAAAGTGATTGACCAAAACTGTATTTTGTACTACAATATTTAATGGTTGTACGAACGACTAAACAGTGACATTGTGTGTATGTTGTGTGTGTGTGATGTAAAGAAATGTCTCGATGGTATTTCTGGATAAAGTAGTTGATTGAACCAATTATTCTGTGAGTGCAAGCTTTCTTTAAATATACGAATAAACAATGCAATGTTTTGAACATTGGAAAGTCTGTGATACAAGTGCTGACTGTTGTGAGTTTTGTTTCTAGAGTTGTGAAAAATGACATCAAGGTTCTGAAACTAGTCTCAAAGTGATGGACAAAACCTGTATTTTGTCATTGAAATTGACAAATGTCAGCCGTCCCTCAGGACCCCCTTTAGCTCGGCGCCCGAGGCAATTGCCTGTGTTGCTTATCCTGTTGGGACGCCCCTGATTGCAGTGATCAGCTCCGTGATGCTACATGTTTCGGCTGGCAAGTGTTAATCTAACAAAATCAAAACGGTGGAACACCTTAAAAGAAACTTAAAAAATTATTCAATATCATTCTCCAGACTCTCCCAACAAGATTTATCTCATGACATGGCAGCACATCTGTTGTTTATGTTGGAAACACAGAAACACAGAGACCAATCTGAGGGCAGAGCTGTTGCAGAGCTGTCTGTGATGCTGAAAACACTCCCGGAGAGCACCTGTGGTGCTGAAACCACTCCCTAAAGCTGTCTGTGGTGCTGAAACCACTCCCTAAAGCTGTCTGTGGTGCTGAAACCACTCCCTAAAGCTGTCTGTGGTGCTGAAACCACTCCCTAAAGCTGTCTGTGGTGCTGAAACCACTCCCTAAAGCTGTCTGTGGTGCTGAAACCACTCCCTAAAGCTGTCTGTGGTGCTGAAACCACTCCCTAAAGCTTCCTGTGGTGCTGAAACCACTCCCTAAAGCTGTCTGTGGTGCTGAAACCACTCCCTAAAGCTGTCTGTGGTGCTGAAACCACTCCCTAAAGCTGTCTGTGGTGCTGAAACCACTCCCTAAAGCTGTCTGTGGTTCTGAGACCACGCCTGCAGAGCTGTCTGTGATGCTGAAACCACTCCCGGAGAGCACCTGTGATGCTGAAACCACTCCCGGAGAGCACCTGTGATGCTGAAACCACTCCCGGAGAGCACCTGTGGTGCTGAAACCACTCCCTAAAGCTGTCTGTGGTGCTGAAACCACTCCCTAAAGCTGCCTGTGGTTCTGAGCCCACTCCCGCAGAGTGTCTGCACCACAGATTCACATGAAAGTAGGAACAATGTTCTGAGCTTTCCTTTGCTGAAGGTCTGGTAGCTCAGGTTTTGGTCATCCATCTTTTAAAAGCTGCTGCTTTTCCTCAAAAGAAAATTGAGAATGTCTTTATCGTGTCTAGCGCTGTCATCCTGCCTGTTAACCTGCCAACTAGCTGGAGAGCGTAGCAACGGTGTATCAATTCACTAATGCATTGTGAACATATGTATGGCATTTAGCATAGCCCAGTTTCATCGAAAGGCAACATTCTGATTGATTTTCATATTGGGGAGCTGACTGTGATTGACACCCAGGCACTGGATATGACCGGCAAAAACAGAGCAGCAGTGTGCTTTCAGGAGAGGGTGTGACCTTCAGGAGGAGGTGTGGCCTTCAGGAGGAGGTGTGGCCTTCATAAAGAGGTGTGGCCTTCAGAAGGAGGTGTGGCCTTCAGGAGGTGGTGTGACCTTTAGGAAGAGGGGTGGCCTTCTGGAGGAGGCGTGACCTTCAGGAGGTGGTGTGGCCTTCAGGTGAGGGTGTGGCCTTCATGAGAGGGCATGGCCTTCAGGAGGGGGTGTGACATTTAGGAGAGGGCGTGGCCTTCATGAGAGGGTGTGGTATTCATGAGAGGGTGTGGTATTCAGGACGGGGTGTGGTATTCAGGTGAGGGTGTGGCCTTCATGAGAGGCCGTGGCCTTCGTGAAGCCTGTACACACACATAGCTTAGGGGACACAATGAGAATTTGAACTTATTCTGAAAGCCAATGTTCCTCTGGACCCTGTGGTGTACCTGCTGGGAGCAGGACTAACAAGACACTGATTCTGATTCAGTACTACTGATGGTTTTTCAGCACAATGTATGGTCCCTTCCCCTTTGGATGTTTAAATGTGTAAGTGCTCAATTTATGTTTAAATACTTTGCTGCAAAATGAAACCTGATCAGAACTGAGGCTACCAGGGTGGATTATTGGGCTCACAGTGCGCCTGAATTCCTCATTACATTTGGATGTTCACTTTATCCATCAATGATCAAGAAATCAACAATTTCTTCTCCTCATGAGATTTTGAACCCCAAACATTGGTTGATCGTGGAAGAATGTTTCTTTGGAGTTCTACAGCTGGCGCTTTCGGGACCTACTGATGACATTTCTGCAGGTGAGCATTAGTGAGGAAATTAACAATACTGTCAATACTTGTGTAGAAACGCTGACTGGATCTTTATTCATGATGTTGCATTCGATGGCTTCACAATAAGGCTACCCTCAGTTTTATCCCTGACTCAAGCTTTATTTCTGAAAGGAGCTTGCTTGTTCTCCACATATAGCCAGGTACAGGTGTTGGTATTGATTTGGGGTAGCATGTGACGCAGTGTTCTTTTCTCTCAATCAATTTTCTGCTAGTTAAATCAAAGATCAGATTAATGTCATCACAGTCACCTTGACATTTGACCTCTATGAGTTCATCTTCGACTGACAGTGAATAACTGTGCCATACAAGTAATAATTAATTTAAAGCATTTCAGGGGATCTGGATGAAGGTGAATGTTTGACAGGGGGCCTCCAAGCAGGTTTTGTTTGACCCCACCCAGCGGGGCACCTCCCAGGGTGGACCCGGCTGTATTGCCCACTATGGGCTCATGAAGTAGATTGACTCCTGGGCTTTAGGGATCATACATTCAAATGATGTGATTACATTTGGCTGCAATCTTTTGATATATCTTTGAACCTACAGGCCGGCCGTCTATTCATATTGCATTACTCATATTGATTACAACAAGGCTTTAGCAATATACTACTGTATATGCCGTATTGTACTTCACACCAATGAGGCTTATTGGAGAGAGAGAGAGAGAGAGAGAGAGAGAGAGAGAGAGAGCGAGAGAGAGAGAGAGAGAGAGAGATTCTTCTTACTTTAATTGAGTTCAAAAGTTGACTGGGCTGATGAGCCTCTCTCACTTTTATGTCTACTTGAATCATGTTGGCTGTGTGTGTGTGTGTGTGTGTGTGTGTGTGTGTGTGTGTGTGTGTGTGTGTGTGTGTGTGTGTGTGTGTGTGTGTGTGTGTGTGTGTGTGTGTGTGTGTGTGCGTGTTTTTTTTCAGCAGGACATACTTCAGCAGCAGCAGATTTTGGGCCAGATCATCTCTCTAACTCCATCTTTTTCTCTGACTGACTCTCTCTCTCTCTCTCTCTCTCTCACACTCTCTGTCTCTCTCCCTCTCTGTCTCTCTCCCTCTCTCTCTCTCTCTCTCTCTCTCTCACTCTCTGTCTCTCTCCCTCTCTGTCTCTCTCCCTCTCTCTCTCTCTCTCTCTCTCTCTCTCTCTCTGTCTCTCTCCCTCTCTCTCTCTCTCTCACTCTCTGTCTCTCTCCCTCTCTCTCTCTCTCGCCATCATCTGTGATTACTTTGGTAAAACAGTATTGCGTCGCAGAGAACCAATTTTCCTAATGCACAGCCTTCACACACACACACACACACACACACACACACACACACACACACACACACACACACACACACACACACACACACACTCACACACACACACACACACACACACACTCACACACACACACACACACACACACACGTGCGCATGCATGCACGCACACACACACACACACACACGCACAGAGCATGGTTATTGATGAGGCAAATGGGGAGGGGGGCAACTGGGGGCACACACACTACTGGGAAATGGAGAGGGAGTGAGAGAGCGAAAGAGGGAGGGGATAGTAGGAACGAGACAGAAGGACAAGCCAGACAGGGACAAAGACGGGGAAGACAGACCAGAAGTGAGGAGGGATGGAGTGAGGAGGAGGAGGAAGAAGAGGAGGGATGAGGATGGACAGGACGTGGACATGGACATTTGAATGTGCGGCAGTGGTCCTGGAGACGGGGGCAGGACGTCCAGTTCAGGAGCTCATAAAGCAAAGGACATAGGGATGGAGACAAGGGAAGATGCGGGGAGGAATACTAAGCTCGCCCACACAGAGGATGGAGCAGTCTGATCCTCTGCGCGGAGAAAGAACAGTCCTGTGTTCTTTCAGGAAGCTTTGAGAAAGTCCAGAAGGACAGACAGATGATTGTGTGTCATTGTGAGACAAAGTCTCCCCGGTGCTTCGACGGGCTGCAGACCGCGAGGAGTTGAGTGGGTGTGGAAATGTGACCGTCCACTCTGAAGCAGTGAAACCTACTGGCAGGACGTCTGACAAGTGATTTGTGATTCTTCGTGGTAACGGGTGATGCTTGAAAGAAAACCAGCATTCCAGTTGACTTTTTTTTTTCTTCTTACATTCTCATTGTTTCTTCATAGTTCATCACGATGGCACGATTTGAAGACGTGTGCTTTAAAGTCCTGGTTCTGTCTAAGCGACGAAAACAGCCAACTTCTCTTGAAGTTCGACCTGAACCTTCACTGAGTTTCCCTGAGAAATAACTGGAGGTAGTTTTTATCCGAAAAACAGACCTCCAAGTGCCCACATCACGACTTTTTTTCTTTCTTGCATCAGTCTTCTATTCCGATTTATCTTGCAGGGTGGTGGGGCGCTGCAGCCAATCCCAGCTCACTATGGGCGAGAGCAGGATACACCCTGGACTGGTCGTCAGAAAGTTCAATCCCCGAGGAGACTCCCTCAGAACCCCTCCCAGGACGTTCATCCTGTGATGTATTTATCACAAGGCAGTCGATTGTCTTCACTGAAGAACCTGGAAGAACACCACTCAGTTCCCTGTAACATCAACCGAAGGCCATTTTCAATGAAGCGCTGAGTCCATTGAAGAACTTGTAAGAACTTTTAAGAACTTTTTCAACCAGGATCCTTCACCAGGTTGTGTCACCATGAATCCAAACATGGTTCTATGAGGCCCAGCAACTACTGAAAAGTCTTATTAGGGGTTAAATCCAAAGACAAACATTGGTTCAATGGGCATCTTTTCAAAAGTTCTGCTCATGTTGACAGAGTTGAAGCTGTTACATTCACTTCCTGTTTGGCGTCTTATAGAGATCCCAGTTTGAATCTTCATGACAAGAAGCTTTGTAAGATTCAGAAAACTATTTAGAATGCATAGAATATTCTATTTTTATATATTGGCCATATTTGTGTGAATGCTGAAGGAAGTGACGCAATAGTGATCCAAATCTTTTTTAATTCTTCTTCTTATTCATTTGAGTTTAACAGCAGTTGGCTTCTTTGAAGTTGCATTAAAAACAGTTTTAAAAAGAAGAAAGAAGGAAGAAGAAAAAAGAAAGAAAGAAAGAAAGAAAGAAAGAAAGCCACACCCCCAGCCATTGCGGATGGGGACGTGGCTTAAATCTAATCCAGCAGATCATTACAGTTCAGCTTTATTCAACTTCAGCATTCCCATTTTAATGTTCCTCTGGAAATGCAAACCTGGTGTTCAATCTAAATACCCATCAGGAATAGAACAAACCTGCAGACTGTCTGCAAGATTTACCCTCCACCCAGACTCCTCCCTCTTCTTCACAACCTTTAACCTTTACAGTTCCTGGGGAATAAGAATTCTCAATCTGGAATCTCGTACTAAAACATAATTCACAGAGAATTGATCATTTAACCTCCCTGAAGGACGACTCTGCAAGTAAATCCAACGACAAGACCCCCAATTAGTCCTGTAAGGTGAAATATCCATGAGCTTGTGTTTCATGGCCCGTTTCCAGCAGCTCATTATGGTCCATCAGAAAGTCCAGAAAAATACACCCTGATGGCTGAAACTGGGTGACAGAAAGATTAAAACTGCACTGGAACTTTGTTTCTCAGCACTTCCTCTCTTTTACGCCTTTAGTTTCCACGTTGTTGAGTTTGATTTGCGGCAAAAGGCGACCACGAGACCTGGAGAGCTGCAGCATGGGACTCAGCTGCTTCAAGTCCTGGAAACATGACAGTGCGGGCCACAAAGGTGAGACACATGTGCACACGCACCTTCACACACCCCATCAGCATATTACTCACTAATCCCTCCTGAACTGGAGCTGCGCTCCAGAGCGGCGCCCTTGAGTGGCACCTGATAAATGCTGAGTCAGGGTCCCAAGGCCTTTATCGTGTGAGTCTTTATGTGCTTCATACGTGTGTGTGTGTGTGTGTGTGTGTGTGTGTGTGTGTGTGTGTGTGTGTGTGTGTGTGTGTGTGTGTGTGTGTGTGTGTGTGTGTGTGTGTGTGTGTGTGTGTGTGTGTGTGTGTGTGTGTGTGTGTGTGTGACTTTGATGAGGACAGACAGTGGGGCATGATGGGAAATGGAAATGGGCTAAGAAAGGAAGGATCATTAATGAGTGAATGAATAAAGTAAGTGCAGATTGTACAGAGAGTTTCTACATGAACTGAAACTGCATCAATATTCTGAAGACTGTTAACATGTAAAATAATCACAATCAACCAGAAAATCCCCTGGTCGGCAAAGTCATTTTAACGATGACATTTTTAGGTATAATCACATCCTTTAATTGAACTTTTCCACGTAGTGTGTCGGCCTAACCATAGCCTAACCTTAACCTAACCTTAAACCTAACCTTCGCCTAATGTTAACCTTAACCTTAGCCTAACCTTAACCTAACCTTAAACCTAACCTTCGCCTAATGTTAACCTTAACCTTAACCTTAGCCTAACCTTAACCTAACCTTAAACCTAACCTTCGCCTAATGTTAACCTTAACCATAGCCTAACCTTAACCTAACCTTAAACCTAACCTTCGCCTAATGTTAACCTTTACCTTAGCCTAACCTTAACCTAACCTTAAACCTAACCTTCGCCTAATGTTAACCTGAACCTTAGCCTAACCTTAACCTAAGTTTAACCCTAACCTTCGCCTAATGTTAACCTTAACCATAGCCTAACCATAACCTAACCTTAACCTTAACCCTAGCCTAACCTTAACCTAAGTTTAACCCTAACCTTCGCCTAATGTTAACCTTAACCATAGCCTAACCATAACCTAACCTTAACCTTAACCCTAGCCTAACCTTAACCTATGTTTAACCCTAACCTTCGCCTAATGTTAACCTTAACCTTAGCCTAACCATAACCCAACCTTAACCTTAGCCTAATGTTAACCTTAACCATAGCCTAACCATAACCTAACCTTAACCTTAACCTTAGCCTAATGTTAACCTTAACCTTAGCCTAACCTTAACCTAACTTTAACCTAACCATAAACTAACCTCAACTCAACCTTAAACTAACATTAACCTTAGCCTAACCTTAATCTTACCACAACCTAACCTTAGTCCAACCTTAACCCAACCTTAACCTAACCATAACTTAACCATAATGTTTTCAAATGAAAACACAAAACACCACTTGGGTTTTCTAGCTGTCTTTACATGATAACTGTGGTTGGAGAGATGTAACTTTTCAAAAACATTTTGATTCGGTAGTCTTGCAATTGGGGAAAATACCACTTTCTGAAAACGCTCAGGCTCTGTCTCCGTGAAGACACTGGAGACACTGCAGCCCCAATAAATAAGTTTGATGTTTATTGGGGAATTTAAGGGAACATTTACATAACAATTGTGCTTGGAGCTACTGAAAATGCAACTTTTCAAAGACGCCCGAGCGCCACCTCTGTGAAGACCGGTGAAAACTTTCTGAAAACACTCGGGACAGTGGAGACGCTGCTGCTGCTCACCACGGAGTAACTAGTAGTTGTGCACATGCTCAACAAACAATCAGAGCAATGTTTCCAGCGTGGTGTCACGACTCCCACTCCAGATTCTCCTGGACTTGGCACTTTTATTTTGACGGTCCCCTTTAGAATAATCCAACTTAGGCCACATCCACACCAGGCAAAATTATCTTTTTTCTCCCCGAGGTTTTAAAAAATGAATTCTGTCCAAACGTCACTATGAACTCAGCTCAGCACGAGGCTTCAGGGCATGTAGTACACATGCCAGGCCTTTAGGGGCACTGTGGCTCACCAAGACACTCCAAAAATGCAGAAGAAGCCTGACCACATAGAAATTTAGAAGTACACTCCTGCTCTTAAACCTCTATTTTATTCTGATTCTATAGGTCTATAGTCCCTGCCCCTCCTGCTGCTAGCGTCAGTCACTTCTGCAGCTCCACCAGAGCTTGTGCTTGACTGTTGTGGTTATTTGATGACATCACAGACCGCGGTGGGGGAAGACGGGGTTGATTACATCATCTTTTTTCCACAGATGATCATGTTTGCGTTCACACCCCGGGGGGGTTGAACAGCACGAGCTGGGTTTTGGAATTTCCCCACTCTGAGACCCCTGTTAAAAAAAACAGTTTTCACGCTTCAAGAACCGCCTCCTGTGGACGACAGGCTGGTGAACCGGCATTCTCGTGTGGATGGACACTTAGTTGTCTGTCCACTAGAATGTCCATGTTCTCCCATTGTTAATGTTCAGAGCCCATTTTTCTCTGCTGTATGTGTGTGGTCATTACAAAAAAAGAACAAACAGCACCCACTTGTGCCCTACAGGAAAACATAATTTTGAGAATTTCTGCTGTTTCCATGAAAATTGAAGTCATTTACAAAGCGCTACTGAAACACAATAATGATGCATTTTCACTTGAAATGTTTCACTTGAAATCAAAGGTTTTCCTCATGAAGAACAAGTTGAAACAGTTGGCTCCCGTAATGTTCCAGATACATATGACAGAATCAAAACTTTGGCCCAGTTTCTGTATGAATGAATACCTATAGACAAAAGTTCACCGGCCAAAGCCTGTTGTGAAGGCAGTACAAACGTAACTGGACCAGACTGAGGAAATACTATATTTTGTCCTATGGTTGTATTTTTGTAGGTAACAGAGACGTGCTGGCCAGTCCAGGCTCCTACTTCTTCTTATCAAACAGTGCAGGCCAGGGAGACGAGTGGCTGAAGAGTCTCAACAAGGGAGTCTGGATCCCCTTCACCGGTACGCCCAGAAAGTCCAACTGTGTTTATGTTGACTATGTATTAAGTAGAAGCTTCAAGACATTGTGTTGGAGCTAAAGTTTATCCATCAATGTTCCCATACAACTTTTATCCCGACTGGAGTTTAGGGGCAGCAGCACATCCCACTTGTACAGCTCACAGTCTCACCCTTGGCTAATGTCTTACAGTAAAGCAGAGTTTATCAATCCTTCCTCTGCATCCGATCTCATTCACCGCCGTCTCTCCCGCAGGAGTGTTTGGTCAGCGTCTGGAGGAGACGGTTCTGTATGAACGACGTTACGGGGTGCGTCTGGTTCCTCTAGTGGTAGAGCAATGTGTGGCCTTTATCCGGGAGCGAGGTCTGCACGAAGTCAGCTTGTTTCGCCAGCCTGGACGGGCCAGCCTGGTCAAAGAGCTTCAGGAGGCCTTTGACTCGGGGGAGAGACCAACCTTTGACAGGTACAGCGGCTCCACTTTGTCCTCTGGAGAAATGTTGTGTGACCACAGTGTCTGAAGGAAGTTGTGTGCCTCCCTGCAGTAGCACAGACGTCCACACTGTGGCGTCGCTGTTGAAGCTCTACCTCAGACTGCTGCCAGAACCTCTGGTTCCTTATAAACGCTACCAGGACTTCCTGCTCTGCAGTCAGAAACTGACAAATGACCACACAACAGTAAGTGCAGCAAACTTCATCTCCCTGTTCATCAGCTCATGGCTTGAAAAGGGGAATTCCTTCCTCTGCTGCCCTCCAGTGGTTTAACTCCGCTATGGTGGAGTGATTCTGACACATGCAGTGAATTTAAATTTTTTGCATAAAATGACATAAATGTTGAAGGAAAATCCACACTGTCGTCATGCCTTGTCTTCTCTTCTTCTTTCCCTTCCTGCCACATCTTTTCTTTACGCAGGCTTTGGGCGAGCTGAGGAATCTTCTTCATGAGTTACCAGTGGCAAACTTTAACCTGCTTGACTTCATCTGCCAGTAAGACAAACGAGGCGATGTTTCAACTCAGTCAACTTCTAAAAGAGAAAAAAAACCCCAGCTAGATATGAGGAAATAAATCATACAGATGTGGTTGAATTCAGAAGAATCCTATGTGTCATTAATGTTGATCAGCTTTCAAAACCCAAAGTGTGGATTTATTTTCAGATTCCTGAATGAAGTCCAAAGTTACTCCGGCAGTAACAAGATGAGTGTCCAGAACTTGGCCACAGTGTTCGGACCAAACATCCTCCGAGCCAAAGCCGAAGACCCACAAAGCATTATGGGAGGTAGAGGTAAGACTGTGTGCTTCTTAAGTATAATTTGCTGCAGAAATACTAATGATCCATCTGTGACAACAACAAATGAGTTTTTGAGACTGAATAATGTGAAGGGTTAATAAAAAATAAAAAAGAACAAAAGGTCAAATGACGAATGGAGGAGTGCTGACTGATTCCCACTCAGAGATTCTCAAACAATGGAAAGTGTTAGCATCTCCTGCATTAGCTCGTACCACTGAGACCAGCTCCTTCTGGCCGAAGTCATTTGTTTCGGTTGTGTCAACCGTCCTGACTGAAGCATGTCGATGCCGTGTGCTGCACATGCACGTTCCAGTTCACTAATGACGGCATCAGTCATATTTTCATTTCATTTCATTTGTTTTTTCATTTCATTTTATTATTTATTTCATTCATTTAAAACAATGCAACAACAGCATTTCATATGAATGAAGAGGAGCAGAAAGAAGTAAAACTTATAATGTCGGCCCCTTATCAACACAAAAATCCTTTACAGTTCCAGTTCATTTCATTTGAGCCGTCACATGCAGCCGTTTTTTTCCCCAAAACATCAAACACAAAATAAATAAATAAGGTTGATCTGCTACTCCGCAGTGTCGTATTTCTGATAATTTAACAAGTTTCTTAAATACATCAGTGGATTTAGAAGTTTTAATTTTACAATCAAGACTGTTCCACAGACTGACTCCTTCCATTGAGATGCATTTTTCCATTACGGCCGATTGAAACCTGGGTTTTGTAAAATCCTCAGTTCCTTTCAGTTCAAATCTACTTTTTCTCTTGGCCAATCTGTTTTGCAATTTGTTTGGTAAAATTTCCAGATGAGCTTTAAACATGGTTTTTAGAATGCTATACTCCACTAAATCTTTAAATTTCAGTGTTTTTAGTTGTCTTAATAAAGGATTAATATGGTTTCTGTAACCACTTCCACTCTTTTCTGTAGAAGAAAAATTGGATTTATGTATGTTGTACAGGCATTTCCCCACATTCTCCTGGACCTGGTACTTTTATTTTGATAGTCTCTGTAATAACAAACCAACTTGATGGCCTGTCCACTAGAATGTCCATGTTCCCCTGTTGTTAATGTTTATAGCATTTTGTTCTCTGCTGCATGTGCATGTGGTTTCATTACTAAAACAACCAACAGCGCCGACAAGTGGCCTAACATGGAAACTGCTTCTTTTTTAAAAAATGTTGTCATGTAAATGAGAAACTTTTCTCAAACACAAATGCAAAAACAATGAGTTTTCACTTGAAACGCCATGTGAACGGGTTCTACAGTTGTCTGTCTCTGTGTTTGTCGTGTTCTTATGGAGGCTGACTTCGCGTATCGTCTCTCCATTACAACGCTACGTCGCATAAATCAGTATAGACAAACAAACGATGTGTGGATGTAAAGTGAGGCTGAACAATTCTAATCAAACTGTGTTCAAGGTGCAACTTTGGTCCAGGTGTTGATGATCGAGCTCATCAGAGAACACAAGTCCCTGTTTGCAAAAATCCCTCCGCCGGTCTATGGCCGTCCACCAGGAGGAGTGCACGCCTCACCTGGCGCCCTGAAGCAGCCTCACCTCCACCCGCCCTGCCTCCGTCAGCTGTCTCTGCCACTCATAGCGGAGCTCTCCAGGGAGGCGGGACAAGCTGCCGCCGGGGCAGACGCTTCCAGGTAAAACCTGCCTGCTCCAACAATGCCTCATGATTAGCTGAATAGACGTTTAGCGAACCGAGTCTATTCACAAGCTCGTTAAACTGGACTAGCTGTTGAAGGTCTGCTTCTGCGACAAATTCTAATCTTCATTACTGGAGGTGTCCAGCATTTAAAGAGTCGTTTTTCTTGTTTTCTGTAGCTGTGTCTTCTCCGCCGCTGCTGCCAAATCAGACTTGTCATCTGGCCAGAAGCGACACCTTGGCCACCGCTACACATCCTCCCACCCAGAGAACTGCTTCTACCCGCTGCCCTCCTCCAGTCAGTCCGTCCAGCCCCACTCCGACAGACACAACGTAGACCACCATCAGTGTCACAGTGGCCGGGGACCTTCCCCAGCAAAGGTCCAGGCCTCAACAAGCAGCCTCGGGCTACAGGACAGTGTGGCAGACGGGTCCGAGCCCAGACCGGCACCCTCGGCCTGGGCTCAAGCCTGGCCCAACTCAGGAGAGGCCACCTCTGCTTTCTGGAGCTCCTCAGGTGCAGAGGGAGGAAGTACAGTGCCAGAGACAGCCAGTGGGGGCAGCAGCGAGGCCCAGGAAGACAGTACTCCCTCCCCCTACGATAACCTGGAGAGGGACGACACTAGCAGTTTGCATTTTGTGGTGGACTCTGAGGAACAGCTCATTGAAAGTTGTGAGGGAGAAGAAGAGCAAGAGGAGGTGGAGGGAGGGAGAGACTCCTCCTCTTCATGGTCCTCCGGTGAGGTTCTACCTTCAGATGAATGCAGTGATCATACTGAGGAAGATCATCTAAACATATGTTCAAGAAGATGCAAAAGGCAGCCATCAGGTCGGTTTGCTGAAAAGGAAAATGAGAACGACGATCATGACGATGATGACAATGATGATGATGATGATGATGATGATGATGACAATGATGGCTATGAGGACGTCTACCACCCTACCTCCCCAGCGTCCGGCTCTGTGCTCAGCAACAGTCTCCTTAGTATGGGCAGCTCCGAGGTGTTCCTGCCCTCCGCTCCCCCAGACGTCCAGGGGCCAGAGCCTCAGTCGCAGGCCCAGGACCCTCACTCGCTCCTGGCTGAGCTCAGGACGCAGATGGACCAGCAGAAGGCTGAATACCAGGCCAGGATATACAGGTGAGATATGAAAAGAGTACCTCACCTCACAAAGAGTGCCTTCACACCAGCCGCGGCTGGCCAATAGAGGGCGCCAGGATCACCTCAAACCAAAACATAACCTTCTTGGTCAACTTCCGTTAGTTACCCAACTTTGATTGGTGAAGGTCCATATGATGAAACAAAGGAAAAGATTTAACCTGAAACAAAAAGCTTTGCTAGTGTTTGATCAAAGCCTGATAAATATTTGGTTTGCGTGTCCGTTTCAGGTTGGAGCGCTGCAATGACGTCCTGGAACGGCAGGTGGCAGTACTGCGCGTGTGTCTGGAGCAGCAGAAGCGCAGCCAGAGTGTCGCCGAGATCAAGATCCGCAACATGCAGCAGGCCAAGGCTGATGCCGACCGGCGAAACAGCACGCTGCAGCGGGAGATGGAAACGTTCTTCCAAATGTACGGACATGTCCGGAGAAGAGGCGGTGACGAGGAGGGAAAAGCAGGAGGCAGCATCTGAAGACGGAACGAGGAGCTTCACTGAGCGGACCGAGAAGAAATGTTGTGGGCATCTGATCAAGAAGACGAAAGTCTTGTTTGAAGGTGGTTACAAAGTGAAAGTCAGATTGCCAGGAGACTTCCTGTCGTGTTGTGCAAAAAGAAGCAAAAACTAAATGAAAAAACAAACCAAGCCTTTCATGTGCATTTTGCCAATCTAAAGATCTTTCACTGATTAGTGACGTTGATAGTGGTGGCTGCCATCCAAGGTGCTCGGCCACAGTCGGTATTCAGCGTCTGGACCGAGGACACCGGTCCTCACTCGACACCGGAGGAGTTGAGTGAACTTCCAAGGTCGGGATTGCAGGACGTTGTAAAGTATCTAAACTTCAGTAGCCACATAATGACAGAGGTGGGGCGGCGCACAGAGCGGCACAGAGTTTCTTCAGGATCGGTTGAGATGCACTGAAGACTCCAGCTGCAGGACCCCGAGACATGATGGAGGTTGATTTTCTCGCTCCATCTTCACACAACCGGCTGGTTTCTGTCATCTACTTCTTGCTTTTCAGTTCCACACCTGTTTTACCGCGCCAACATCTAAGGGCACGCACCGGCCAGCCAGAACATTATGACCACCAATGTGCTGGTTTATCCTTTATACCAGAAACAGACGTTTGACCCCGATGAGCAACAGCTCACTTTTCCAGTTTGGACTGATTCTGACCTAAAACAGTTTTAATGACCCAAACGTCTGGACATCATAATTTGGTGACTCTATATGCTTGAACATAAAATGTAAGTTTTCTCATCCACTTTACCTCTCAGCGGTCTGAACATTGTGTCTGGTAGGGAAACGTTGTAATGAGATGTTCAAAATCAGGTCGCACCGACTGTAAAATCCATTTTCTCATTGATGGCAGGTTGTCTGAGGGATTTGAAGGTGCAGTTATGGGAGGAGAACGTTGTGTTTGGTTTTACTCAGGATCTCCTTCACTGAATCTCTGACTGTGGCCCTCGTTTGTACGACGTTTACAAGTGAAAACGTAAAACTTTAGTCGTGTTTCTGTTAACTTTTTGAAAACGGATCCCAAGCTGGAACTTTTTGATAACGCGAGGGCTCCATCTTCGTGGACACGGGTGAAGAGGCAACTTTTCAAAAAAACGCTCCGTCTCCATGGAAACAGGTGAACGTGCAACTTTTTGAAAATGCTCCATCTCTGTGGAAATAGGTGAAAATGGTCTACCATTCAACCATTCACCTGGGAAATGGTTGAAAACACAACTTTTCAAAAACACTGCCTCTGTGGAAACAGGCAAAAATGCAACTTTTCAAAAAATCGGTCTCCGCAAAAATGGTTGAAAACGCAACTGGTTGAAAATGCTCTATCTCTGTGGAAATGGGGGAAATGCAAGTTTTTGAAAACACTCAGTGGAAATGGGGAGAAAACAACTTTTCTGAAATGCTGCTACTGCACATGTGCACCATGGTTGTAGTAACTAGCAGTTCTGCACATGCTCAGTAGAGACAATCAGAACAGTTTTCTCTGTGTCATGATTCCCAGTCCATATTCTCCTGGGACCTGGTGCTTTTATTTTGACAGTCACCATGATAACAATTCATCTTGGTGGTCTGTCCACTAGAATGTCCTGCTGTTAATGTTTAGAGCAGATTGTTTGTCTGCTGCATGTGTGTGGCTTCAATACAAAAACAAACAGCACCCACCAGTGGCCTGGTGTGCTCACTACAGTTTTCATTGTAAATGGACATCGTTTTCAAAACCAGTTTTACTTGAAATGTGTCAATGGGGTTTAAAAGTCATCGAACTGCAGTACCATTCACTTTGCATGAAGACACCTTTCCAATGAAACTTCACGAACAAATGGAAAAATGTGAGAAATGTACCTGATGTTACTTGTGAATAGTTAAAAAAAAAAAAAAAACGTGACATCTGCTTGTTTCAGGGGAACTAAACTGTGATTTGTGCCAAAAAGTTTTACCAAAATAAACTTTTCTAAACCCCAAAAAACAACTCATTGACTTCAAGGGTTTCGGATTTCAATGTAACATTTATTCTGTCAAAACCACGTCAGCAGAAGAAAACTAAAACGAACAGATGCTTCAAATTAAAATCATTTGGAAAAAAAACATATAAACAAAGTTGTACTCAGTCAGACGACATTTCAGTAACAAGGGAATTCAGTCGTGATGCTTCAGGGAACAGCGAACACAAAGCACCAGTGAAAAACAACATAAATAAAACTTCTTTACTTCCATCTAACTTCTACAATTTGTGTTTTTCTGAGTCCAGACTTGTGGATGGGAGAGGGAAGGACGACACCGAACACCGCAGGAGAGATACAGCAGGTGAATGAGTCAAGACGCTAGTTTTTCTCTCATGTAACATATAACCACTTCCTGTTGTCACTTCAGAATAACAGTGCAAAATTAGGTCCCTCCATTCTCCTCTAGATCTCTCTAGATCATGTTCATGATCCAGAGAGACACGGAATGTCAAGGAAGGCATACTTTTCTTCAATTCTATGTCATAAAATTCGATTTCCTGCAAATTCCCAGAAGCTCAGCACCAAAATGATCACAATTCAATCAAAACTCGACGTCCTGATTTCTTCTCTGCTGTTGAATTCAGGCCAGCTTGTGTGTGAGCGTTGGTCGAGTGCATCTTTCCTTTAAGATTAGAATCTGTGGCTACAGTAGAGGACACACATTTATATATACATAAAAAAAACATGTGAAAAGGAAAACAAATAGTAGGAACGTGTTGTCAGCCTTTCCTGAGACGAGATTCATACAATAATTTGTTCTGTGATTACAGTAAACTACATTTAAAGGATTAGTCAGACTTGGTTTGGTCAAATGTCCCTTTAAAAAGACAAAAAGGAGGTTGTTTTGAGCTAAAGTGCATTTTTATGGGATTATTTTTGCGTGATTTACACTGGCGGAGCTTCAGCTGGGCTGACTATTGATTCTGGAACTAGTGAAGAGATTCAGACCCACATTTGTTTGTGGCTTCAGGAATGGTGGAGATGAAAGCAACCCTGGTGTTACAAGCGGCCATGACCACGAATGCGATGCGGTCGGTAGCGCCAGCGGGCCGCTTAGAAGCCGGACGGCGTCAGGACGTTCATGTCCCGGTGTTTGAGCTTGTGCGGCCGCGCCCCCTGCCGCCGGCCGTCCACCGTGGGGATCTCCATCTTGGGAGGCGACGCCTTCTGGGCGTCGGGGACGTCGGCCAGCCGGGTGGCCGACGACTTCATCACCTCCATGGGGGTCGGCTTCTGGGCGCCGCGGTACGCCTGCAGCGCAAAGCCTTCTGGGAAAGAAAGCAAAGAAGGAAGGATTTGTCAACACTCGCTGGACGTGGAGGTGACGACCGACCGCTGCTGGATTTTCACTCCGTTTACAGGAAATCACATCAGATTTCTGGGGTTCTGAGAGGTCATGGAAACAGGATGTGTTTGGTGATAATCGACGTCCAACAGTAAGAAATCAGAAAAACACTTCATACAATGTCAAATCTAGATTAAAATCTATTATTGTAGTCAAAATTGAAGTCAAAAATGCAAAAATTTACAATTATTAAAGTCAAAACCACTAAAATGTACAATTCTTAATGTCAAAATCAGAAAGATGTATTACTCTTAAACTCATAAATACAAACATTTTAATTTACTCAAGTCAAAAACATTAAAATGTAACTTCTTGGTCATAAAAAAATTGCTGTTCCTAAAGTAAAAAATACTAAAACTTCTACTTCTTAAGGTCAAAAACGTCAACATTTACAATTTTTCAAAGCAAAAACATTTTAATTTACTATTCCTGATGTCAAAAACACTAAAACTTTCACTTCTTAAAGTCAAAAATGTCGAAGTTCACTTTCCAGTGAACTTCGTCAAAAACATGAACATTCAAGGAGGTTTTAAGCCAAATACCTTAAAATTCACTATTCCTAATGTCTAAAACATTAAACTTGAATATGCTTAAAGTCTGATTTAATTTTTTAATCAAGTGTTCTTCAACTCAAAAACATTAAAATTTACTATCCCTAATGTCAAAAACACTATAACTTCCACTTTTTAAAGTCAAAAATGTCAAAATTCACTTTTCTTAAAGTCTGAAACATTCAAATTCACAATATTGTAATCAAAAATGTCAAAATTCAGTTATTAAAGTAAAAAACAATTAACTTTAGTATTCTTAAAAGTAAAAAACATTCAAACTTACTATTTCTAATGTCAAAAACAATAAAACTTCCACTTCTTAAAGTGACGAATGTTAAAATGTACTTTTAACATCGAATACCTTAAAATAAACTATTCTTAAGTCAAAAACTCCAAAATTCACAATATTTCAACACAAGAATATTAAAATTTAGTATTATTAAAGTAAAAAACATCCAAATTCAAATTCTCACAGTCAAATATATTACAATTTATAAATCCAATTTCTTAAAAGTCAAAGAAGTACAAATTGACGTGTCTTACAGTGAGAAATCCGCCACTCACACGGTGTGACGTGTTGGTGCGTGCACACCAGAGGTTCAACTGTTTTCTAATTTCCCCGTTTTGGAAACACGAGAAACTGAAGTCAACAAATAATCTGATTCTGGCCTGAAAGACGAAAATCTTGTAACACATTGGATCTCATTAGTTATAAGTTCATGTAGCGCAGATTGTTTTTATTGTACAGCCTTATTTGTGACGAAAAAGAGAAAACGACAACCTGATCAACTGACATCATTGAGCTTCATAGTTCTTTTTGTAGAATTAGTACAACAATCAAATTATAAAGGAAATAGTACCGTTTAGTCTTCAGTCGCACTTTAAAATTCTTCTCTTTCACTCATAAACACACCTGAGCACGTCCAGAAACTGGATCTATTCTCCACGCGATCAGACTAATTCCCACCAAGGATTCATTGGAACCGACGTCCAGACGGACTTAATGGGATTCAAATCGGCAGTGATTCTCCGGAGAGGAAACGGGCGGCTGGGAAACTCCCGGGACACTCACTAAAACGCACGTTTCCCCTCGTCTGTGGCGTGAACGGGTTGGGAAGCGGCTCTGAGTGAACCAATCCTCCACGGAGCGACCGCGTCTCGACGACCTACCGAGAGTCATGCTGGGAAAACGACCCAGTGTCAGACTGAAGCAGAAGAAGAAGCCGCTCGTCTGAATCCTTCAGCCGACTTCATCACACCTTCTCACGTCGGCGGAGCGCAGGGACGTGAGCCCAGAGAGGCGTTTACTCACCATCTGAAGGTCATTCATTCACCCACTCATTTGTCCATTAACCTAAATGCTGGACTTGGATGTTTATTTTCAAGTTCACCTTTGGTCCAGATTCCGTGGGGCCCAAACAAACACAAGGCCGGCAGTCTTTATTCTAGTGTTTTATGCTCTAATGTTCAATATTATCAACATCTTTGAATTACTGTAGAGTCAAAAGCATTTAAAATTTACTATTAACTTCAAAAACAGTAAAATCTCAAGTCAAAAACATGCAAATGTATCATCTTTCGAGTCAAAAATTTTAAAATTCACTATTTAATTGTATATCAAAAAACATCCAAATTTAAGTCCAAGACAGTGATAATAGTACAAAATACTATTATTTAACTCAAAACGTAAAAATGTATCAATATTAACTTCAAAAACCTTAATGACAGTACATTTAAATGTTTTTGACTTTACATTTTAAAGTAAAGTATGTTAAATCAATACTTTTTAAATTAAAAAAAACATTAAAAATTCAAGTCAACACTAGGGATGTCCGATAATATCGGCGGGACGATATTGACTTAAAAATGTAATATTTGAAAATATCGGTATCGGATTTTTACAACCGATATCGGAACTTCCGAGTCTGCATGAACGCAGCATGGGACGTTTACGAGCGCGCGCTTGATGACGTTTAACAACAACAAAGACAACACGCTGGACTCGTGGCTAAGAAGAAGAAGCCTGGTGAATGAAATGTCCGTGGAGGACTGGAGGCTCAACCAGGCCCTCTTCCCTGCTGGTACCAGTACCTGACTGCACCCTGCACCAGTGTTGACAGTGAACCACTGTTCAGCACTGGTACCAGTACCTGACTGCACCCTGCACCAGTGTTGACAGTGAACCACTGTTCAGCACTGGTACCAGTACCTGACTGCACCCTGCACCAGTGTTGACAGTGAACCAGTGTTCAGCACTGGTACCAGTACCTGACTGCACCCTGCACCAGTGTTGATAGTGAATCAGTGTTCAGCACTGGTACCGGTACCTGACTGCACCCTGCACCAGTGTTGACAGTGAACCAGTGTTCAGCACTGGTGCCAGTACCTGACTGCACCCTGCACCAGTGTTGACGGTGAACCAGTGTTCAGCACTGGTACCAGTACCTGACTGCACCCTGCACCAGTGTTGACAGTGAACCAGTGTTCAGCACTGGTACCGGTACCTGACTGCACCCTGCACCAGTGTTGACAGTGAACCAGTGTTCAGCACTGGTACCGGTACCTGACTGCACCCTGCACCAGTGTTGACAGTGAACCAGTGTTCAGCACTGGTGCCAGTACCTGACTGCACCCTGCACCAGTGTTGACGGTGAACCAGTGTTCAGCACTGGTACCAGTACCTGACTGCACCCTGCACCAGTGTTGACAGTGAACCAGTGTTCAGCACTGGTACCAGTACCTGACTGCACCCTGCACCAGTGTTGACAGTGAACCAGTGTTCAGCACTGGTACCAGTACCTGACTGCACCCTGCACCAGTGTTGACAGTGAACCAGTGTTCAGCACTGGTGCCAGTACCTGACTGCACCCTGCACCAGTGTTGACAGTGAACCAGTGTTCAGCACTGGTACCAGTACCTGACTGCACCCTGCACCAGTGTTGACGGTGAACCAGTGTTCAGCACTGGTGCCCACATCATTGATGAGAAGAGAAATCTCATACATTGCTGAGATGCTGAGATGCTTGTATTCATACAGAACAATCTTCCTCTTACACATGAGGACATGGGAAAGAAATAGACCAGTTATATGGACGAGTCAACTTCAGTCTTTGTTTTTGTTGCACTTTAAAGGAGGGCTGTTTTAATTTTGTGAGCATTTCTGTGCCTTTCTTGTTTATATTTGCACTATTGTGTTACTCTTAAAAGAGATGGAGCCCAGTTTGAGTCTATTATTTGACAAGTTATGTCCAGTTATTCATTCATTGACTGTTTACAACTAATGGACTGAAGATATGCCTCTTCCTTTTTTTTATATTGTCTGTGGTGTTGTTGAGTTTGTTGTTGAGGTTTCTCTCTCACACTAAATAAATATGGCACTTTTTTCCATAATTTAAGTTGTTGTTCTCTTATTTTTCTCAGTGTGTACATTTGGAAAGCCATGTTTGATTCACATATGCATCCAGTGGGGCGTCACAATAAAATTAGGCATAATGTGTTAATTCCACAGTAGGAGATATTTTATGTTGTTGTTACCGAACAGTTTTGATGTAAAAAGCCAGCATATATCGGTATCGGTGATATCGGTATCGGAAATTAAGAGTTGGACAATATCGGAATATCGGTAGAAAAGCCAATATCGAGCATCCCTAGTCAACACCATTGATAGTAAATTATCAAATCGAAAACGTAAAATGTACAAATATTAACTTCAATAACAGTAAAGACTGCACATTTCAATGGTTTTGACTTCACGTTATAAACTAAAATATGTTACTTTCAGTATTTTTTAAGTAAAAAAAACCATTAAAAATGTAAGTCAAAACCATCAATAGTAAATTTTCAATTACAAAACTATAAAATGTGCAATTATGAACTTTACAAAATATAAAAATTCAAAGTCAAAAACACAAAATTAATTAAATTAAATTCAAAATTTTTAAGTCAAAAACATCCAAATTTAAGTCAAGAAGTTTATCAATAGTTCATTTTAAAGTCAAACCTCTAAATTCATCATTCTTTAACTGAAAAATATTACAATTTAAAGTAAAAAACTTGAAAATTTGAACTTCTTAAAGTGAAAACTATTAAAATTGACTCTTTAAATCATTTTTTTCATAATTTACTATTCTTAAGGCAAAAAGTTTAAAACCTACATGTTTATTTGTTTTTGCTTTGTTTCAAGGCTTGTGAGTGTGTGATGAAAGTAAAAACGTAATAATGAGACTGAGCCGTTACCTGCAGTGGTTTGATCTGATCCCAGGTCAGAGGTCGACTTGTGGACCAGAGGCCGAGGCCCGAACACACTCCACCTCTCCACCGCGCCTCCCGCTGCTGCGTCTCCTCCTCCCATGTCCACGCTGCTGTTGGAGGAGCTCATGCTGACCTCTGAACTCGTGCTGCCAAACCAGCCCCTGAAACACAAACAAGCAAATAAACAAAGAAACTGGTTCAAGGTTTTGTGTCGATGAGCTTCCTGTTTGAGATTCAAATAGCAATACCTGTGTGTGTGTGTGTGTGTGTGTGTGTGTGTACCTGCGCTGCTGCTTGGGCGAGGTGTGAGGAGTGGTGGACGGGGTGGACTGAGCCGAGGAACTCTGTCGATCCTCTCTGGCCTCCCAACTCTGGATCTGGATTTTCTAAAATCGCCACACAAGAAAAAAATGAATCTCAGTTAAAAGCTTTAATCAGTTAATCCCTTCCTGACGCATGGTTAAGCTACAAGGAGCTTAACCATTCTTCTCTACGCTCACTTTTCTCATTTTTCAGGAAGCGTTCACACATCTCTAGATTCCCATAATGAAGATGAAGATGAAGATGATGTTCAACCATGAGATGCGGAGCATCGGTCTGTGATTGTTGACATGGAGCTTCCTGCCGTCAGCCGGCCAATCAGACGGAGCCTCCCGACGGCGTGTCCGCAAACACACACACGCACAGTGTGTGAACTGACCTGCAGAGCTTCGGGGATGCGGTGGTGGTGGCGGGTCTCCTCCGCCGTCAGCCCCTTGTGGGGGGTGTAGCTGGCGTCGGTGAGCCCCGCCCGCTGCTCAAACTTGTACATGCTGTCTTGAGTTTGCTCTGAGTGACCAAAGGAGGAGGAGGATTAACATTTTTCACACAAATGATTCACTTTTCCAGGAGGACGCGTGACGTACTGGTGATGAGCGAGCTCATGATGATGGACGACGCCTTGGCTTTCACCACCGGCGCCAACTTGAAGGGGGCGCTGTCCTGCACGGCCGACGGGTTCCCCCCGCCGCTCTCGTCCTCCTGCTCAGAGAAAACTGCTTCAATTTGATGTTGGTGGATTATTCTCCTGACGACACACACACACACACACACACTTCCTCCAGGTGATAGGCAGGTTTTGATGACTCGTCCAATTTCAACACTGTGGGAGCAGAAAAGGCTGACTGGGTCTCTGGGGAGCAGAAGGACGGGAGTTTTGAACGGCAGCAGCAGAGCAGCCGGTGAGGAGGATTTAATGTGTGTGGAAACTAGTTTAGTATATTGGCCGGTGTAGGTTATCCAATAAAACCTTCCACTATCCACCGGAGCTTATGGCTGACGCGTGTTTAAAAAAGTGTGTCCTCCACAGTGGTCTCTCTTTTATGTTATTTATTCGGCAAAAAATACAAAAAGACAAGCACCTGTTCCACGCGAATTCCTCGAGCCAAACACTGTTCCTACACGGTCCTAACAGGTTCCTGATTCGGTCTTAACACAATCCTAACACGATCCTAACACGTGGCTAACACGATCCTAACACGTGGCTAACACGATCCTAACACGTGGCTAACACGATCCTAACACGTGGCTAACACGATCCTAACACGTGGCTAACATGAACCTAACACGATCCTAACACGTGGCTAACATGAACCTAACACGAACCTAACACGTGGCTAACACGAACCTAACACGTGGCTAACACGAACCTAACACGTGGCTAACACGATCCTAACACGTGGCTAACACGATCCTAACACGTGGCTAACACGATCCTAACATGTGGCTAACACGAACCTAACACGTGGCTAACACGAACCTAACACGTGGCTAACACGATCCTAACACGTGGCTAACACGAACCTAACACGTGGCTAACACGATCCTAACACGTGGCTAACACGATCCTAACACGTGGCTAACACGAACCTAACACGTGGCTAACACGATCCTAACACGTGGCTAACACGATCCTAACACGTGGCTAACACGAACCTAACACGTGGCTAACACGATCCTAACACGTGGCTAACACGAACCTAACACGTGGCTAACACGATCCTAACACGTGGCTAACACGATCCTAACACGTGGCTAACACGATCCTAACATGTGGCTAACACGATCCTAACACGTGGCTAACACGAACCTAACACGTGGCTAACACGATTCTAACACGTGGCTAACACGAACCTAACACGTGGCTAACACGATCCTAACACGTGGCTAACACGATCCTAACACGTGGCTAACACGATCCTAACACGTGGCTAACACGCTCCTAACAAGGTCAGAAAAACCGTGAGCTCCTCCATACAAGTCATCCACGTCGCTGCGCTCCTAAAACTTCAGAGTCTCAAAAACGAAACTTAACTCCTTAAAGCTACAGGCTCTTATTTTTATCCACGACACAAATAATAATGAAATATCAACGTTCGTGTGCAACATCAATAATAATGCAAATATGAATATTTTACAACTTAAATCAACATTTAAATACAATTAAATAATGAAACTAATATAAATCCAAAATGTATTGTACCATGAACTGAAATTACCATGAAATACTTAATAACTAATATGGCACCTACAGCCGGGATGCATTAAATGCTGAGAAGGTTGTGTTTTTGTCTGCCTGTACAATTTATTGAATTGTATGCATCTATTTGACCAACTTTTCACAAAAAAAAACTATTAACCAGAATTGCATTAAATCTTCTGGGATGATTTGTCGTCATCCAACAGCCAGTTGATTACATTTTGGGACGTTGACGGCTAACAATCTCCCAAAAATAAACACCCCAAAAACTGCAGAAAAAATGTCCCATACAAAGCGGATAAGAGACGCACCTCATGGATCAGAACATCTGTTGCCATGGAGACACTCCCTGCTCGGTGTTTCACAGTGACGCTGCTGCTTGACAGGCCAGTTAGCGTCCAGCTAAGGGCTAGCATGCTACCGACGCTAACAATCCAGCTGGTCGTCTGCTCACTATCCACTGTTAATCTTAAGAGCCCATTGTTCTCTGCTGCATGTGTGTGCTTTCACTACAAAAACAACCAACAGCACCCACTAGTGGCCCAACTGGCGAACTACAGTGTTTCCATACAAACACAAAACTCTGAAAACAATGCGTTTCCACTTGAAGCGTTGTCGTGTAAACAAGGACTTAAAAGAATAGAAATTTAAGTATGAAAGAAAAGCGTGATGCAGAGCCATTGTGAAACAACTGTACTGTTATTTGAAACACTTTTCAGACCATTTATATATTATGCTTCATTTATAGCAATAATGTTCATCTACACTGTGCAGAAAAAAACTGAAATTCATTGACTTTCTATTCAATGTGCCAGATTATTAGAAAGTATAATCAGCAATTCACCTTTTCCAAACTTTTTGTTGTTGTTAATAGGTCATTTGTACCTCTTTTTCTCCACATGTGAAAGCATGTTTACTGTTATTGCACCAATCTCCAAAAAAAAGCAAACCCAAAAAACCCAGCATGCTTCATGGCTTCTCTCCTCTGCGTCTCTCCCTTCATACAGACTGGTTCTCCCTGCAGACCTGTACAGGTACGGCTGGTTCAAACAGTATCTAGAAGGAGAAATAACAACCACGTCCTCGTGCTCACACAGGTTTCCTTTTCAAACGTGAGCAACGACTTCCTGACGTGAGCTTTTTCACAGACGAGTTTGATGAAAGAGGAGAAACCATAATGAGCATCAACGCCGCAGTGTGTGTGTGTGTGTGTGTGTGTGTGTGTGTGTGTTCCCACCTCAGCCAGGTGTGTGAACCTCCTCTCCGGGATGATGGGGCGTCTCCACAGCTTGTTGATGCTGATGTCGTGGGGGGGCGTGGACATGGGGGCCTCCAGGTTGTCGTCGTAGCTCAGCGCTCTCCGGGTCATCCCCACAGGAAGCCTCATGCCCCCCATGCCCGGACCCTCGATGGCTGCGGAGACCAACCACAACATTTCTCCGCATTCACTCTGATTCACTCTCAATCATTAACAGGAGCAGAGTCAACAGGCTGCAATCAATTATTCAACATTTATGCAAAGAAAACCATCTTTTATGATGACAAGTTGTACCTTTTTAATCCAAACTGTCTTTTAATATTTTACCCATTTTCACCGGTTTGACTTACAATTTGTAAATCTGCAGTTCAGTGATGATGTAACCTAACATGACGCAAAGAACCAGGAGAAAGCATTTGGATTTACTTTCAAATTGAATATAAAAATGCGATTCAGAAGCATCGTGTGGACATTTAAAACCAGGGGTTCATATAGCTTCATCTTGAGTAGACGAAATAGTGCCATTATAACTTTTACTTTAAATTTTAAAGTTTTCTTTGTTGTGGTGCAGAGAACAGATGTTGAAAATGTCTATATTTTCACCATATCAAGCAATTAAAACTGAAAATGACTCCAACGTCAATGTAAAGCCAATTATAATGAAACCTTCCGGTGCTAAATGAAGTGAAATGTTTCAGTCACGTTTCTTTATTCTTTTCCTTCCTGCTGAAATCTGTCTTTCCAGATAAGGTTTCCTAAAACACTTGAAATCAAATTCACACAAAGTTGGAGGCAATTCTAAAAGCTTCCTTTCATTGTAGTCATTGAGTCAGACCACAAGCCTTAATAAAAAATGTTTACTTTAAAAAAAAGGGGGGGCGAAATGGCTCCACACCCTGTCGTCTGACAGGAAGTACTGACCTGGTAAATCACCAGCACCAGACATGACTGCAGCGAGACAACAAGATCAACTGGGACTGGACCTGCAAACAAACAGTAAGTCTGCAGTATTAATAAAAAGAAGAAAAAAAGACAATTAAAGAGATGAATTCACTAGGTTCTGTGTGTCTTCTACACAAATCAGCACATTGTGATGACAGCAGCTACCTGTGTGATTTGACGTTTGGTGGAGTGGCGGCGACGGTTACACTGGTCTTTCTGATGCAAACAAATACGTCTTGCAATGCATTGTGGGGCAGCAGCAGAGCCGGGGGAGCAACTTAGGAGACAGGAAAGGTCAGAGGTCAACGAACTTGTCAATAACAGCCGGAGGAGACGAGAGGAGAGGGCAGGCTTTCCTCACATAAACTCTTCACAGGTGTTTAAAGAAAAACTATCTTCCTACAGATGACATCTTATATATGGAGCGACGTGGCCACTCAAAGAAAAAACACGGGAGTGCTGCAATCTGCCAAAGTTGATCAAATAACGTGGAAAAAAAGATATAATTTGCTGTTGGTGCTGCTGTGAGCTGCAGTCGCCTGCAGGATGACGTGTGAGGATGACATAATGGCTGCAGCAGCAGGAGACGCTGCAGCTCACTCAGTAACTGCAATGTGGCAAAAATCACACCTTCTTTTAAAAACACTACAGTTAATATGTTACACTGTGAACCACAGCTAAGGAATGTGGGTATGCAACACACTCAGATACACAATAACAAACACAGAATGACTGAAACGCACGCATACACACACATTTGCATATGAGTAGATCCATTAATCTGGATGATGTTTTATTTATAAAGAAGATCACATGTAAGGCGAAAAAAAATCCTGAATTAAACACATGAAACAAAACACACCAAGGTTATCGACACGAGGCCTCAGCCTGCAGGGACACAGCGACTCAGCAATATCTCCATCTATCACCATGTACCATTAGTGCACATGATTCAGTGAAATAAATTCAGAATGACATATTTTGGTTTGATGTAAAGGTCTGGATGTATAAGAGACATGAACACACATAAACAAAACACAAGGCGTGAGGGTCTGTTAGTCATCATACAAAAACATACATTTTGGGATGTATAAATACAAAAGGGCAGTTTGACAGCGTTTAACTTGCGCCGACCGCAAGGGAAGCTCACATTTATCTAAAATAAAGTCTCAATGTGAGGTTTAACAGTGACAGGGCCAAATAAAGGCGCGGTGTAGTTTTAATGATGTGTTTTTCAGACGAAGTTCTACGGAGTCAAATAGCGGAACCAGACGGTCCAAGATTCAACAACAAACGGAAACACGATCAGACATCGTCCTAAATAGCCTCGTTTTCTTCTCACCGGGGGGTAAAAGTGGCTTCAAAGCGACGACTGACACATCGAGGAGCCTCCAATGTCGACTGATCTGTGGGGAAATAAGCTAAATCGTCGGTTGGCGGCCATTATTATCTTCAATAAATTATTTTCCTCTTTTTCCTACGTGACGCCGCCAGTTCTCGAAAAGTATCGCGAGATTCGAGTCTCCTTCTCTGAACCTTGACGTCATTACATTCAAACTAACGCTACAACTTTATTAATATGAAACTCAAATACTTTTCCAAAAAAATTAACGAATCTGGACCAGTTATCTGCTTTATGAAATTGAGGTATACACAGTTAGGTTACATGAACATTAACAAATAAATATAATACATTTAAAACAATTGAGTAAATAAATCTTGTTTGAATGATACCATCAAATTAGACAGTATTCGTAAAGACATTACGAATACTGAATTGATACATAGATTTCTATCAGCCACTGTGGATATTACGATATTATCTGGGTATGTATAATATGTATTAAAAGTACATGTGTACACATATTATATGAATACATATACTAAATGTGCAGATATTTTGTACATGTCTCAGTGTTGTGTTACGTCCACTTTAATCAAATTTGTTAAGAAACGGGGGCATACATAATGATGAAGTCAATGGAGGTTTTTTGCTTTTAAATTATTGATTTGAAATAATACATCGAAGGAACTGTGAGACATGAACAATGAGTATGAAAATAAAGGCAGATTTCTTCTACATATAGCCCCACAGGAGACCGGACCGATTAGTTACCATGAGAGGAGAAAGACCTGAAAATTGGTTTAATCAGTTAAACAGGGTTACGGTGTATTAATTAATATCATTTCGAAATTCAGATCACAATTTTAGCTTGATTGGGTTATGTTTAGATCATTTTGTCAATGCTATTAAACGTTACATTAACTGTTTCTGTTGTGCAATTTTTACTTCGCAAAAAACTAAACTGTAATCAAATACATTAATTTAAATTAGTTTGTAAAAGTCAAGCATATTGAAAGGATGTTATAGAGGCTCAGTTCATCATAAAATGAAAGACACGAGTTGGTTTACAAAATAATAATTCCAGGATGAAGCGCTTCCGTTGTTATTTATGGGGGGCTGACTCCTATTGCCGGTGGAGGCAGCGTCATTCATAAATGGATGTGTCGCTCCACCAAGTGACGAACATTATTTTTACTCTCCTGATGAAACTTACTCTTGCTTTCGTCTTCCACACGGCCACGACTAATACATGCATTCCACAAATAACCACATTTATTGAAGGGGGAACTGTTTGTGGTGCAAAGTGCCCGTGCGTATTTTGGCACCAGGGGCGCACAAACTGCCCTCGCGGCCAGGATCAGGTTTTTAAAATAGTTTAATCTCACACGATTCGAGGTGCGAAGACATTTTCTGACCAGATGAATCGTTTTGACCTTTGTCAGCTGTGTGGGAAACATTCCCCCCTGAGCCCTCCCACACCCTGACGCGCTCTGCGGGATTTGCATACAGAAGCACAGAGCGCCTCCCTCCTTCATAGTTTGGCTTTTCCTTTCCATAAAGTTCTCCTCGGACCGGACTTTCCTCTCCAGTGGGCGCAGCAGAGGAGGAAGCTTACGCCGGGGTGGATCACCTTTCTGCCGGGATACTAAAGCCTCGCTGGGGGATTTCTTCGCTTTGGGGGAACTCCAAACGTCCCGCCGCTGTTTTCGCTTTAGTTGAGTTTTTTTCTTTTTCTTTTTCTTTTCTCACTGTGGGGGGTCTGATCCGTCCAAGATGTCCGTGAATACAAGTAAACAGACCACCACCACCACCACGTACCGCACGCTGAAGCTGGCCTCCCCCGAGCCGATGTCCCCGGTGTCCCCGGTGTCCCCGGTGCCCCAGGTGACGCGGCTGTCGCAGGTGTCTCCGGGGCCGCAGGTGACCACTCTGCCGTACTCGGTGAACGGCTCCTACGAGACGGTGCGCTACCTGGTGCCGGTGCAGCAGGCCGTCCAGCAGCCGTCCTACGTGCTCATGCAGCAGCCGATGATGCAGCAGATGGTGTCCCCCATGTACCTGCAGAGCATGCCGAGTCTGAGCGTCAGCAGCCAGGACTCCGAGCTGCTGATGTACCAGCAGCAGAGCGCGCTGGAGGTGAGCCCCGCGCGGCGCGAGCGAGGAGGGAGCCGCTTATAACAAGACGTCTCCCGTCACCACACTCAAAGTCAAAAATGACAACCAATTCTAACTGCTACACTAAAACAATAGAGTGTTCAAATGAACCACGAGGTCTGGAAACCTGTAGAACCAAAAGAGACATTTCTGTGATTTTCAACCAAATCAATTTTATCTGGAGCCGCAAAACATGTCGAACTTTCAAAAGGAGGGGAGCGCAGCCTAAAGTTGCAAATAGAAGGAAGCGCTCGAACGGTGTCTCATTTGGTAAACATGTCATTACCTTTTCAGCTGTTTTTGTACCTGATTTGAGTGTTTTCGTCATTCTTTTCCAGCATTGTTTGGACAAATCTGACATTTTAGAAAAGAATAGAAATACTTTTTTTCGAGGGAAAATTCTTGAACAATTGCTCCACACAGAATAAACAGAAAGTTGAATATCAGTTAAGACAGGATTAGAATTAAATAAGTAATTTTAAATATTAACATGTACGAGGCTAAGCGTGATTGATATCAGCACAGAAATGATGAAATTAGCTAAAACACAGTACATATTTACAGGGAGAAGGTATGGAGTCTCATTGACATGTGGACGTTGTAGCAATGTTATCTCTTTTATAACTACTTTTGCTTTTTTTTTTTTTTTTTCCCCTTCAAGCTTTTTTCCCCTTTTAGAAATTCTACACATTTGTTTGCATTCCACCCATTTTAAATTATCCAAAAGATTAAAGTCATTTTGAAAAGGATTCTGGTGTGGAAATGTATTAAAAACAAGATTACAGGTTTATTTAGATGTCCTCTAATGAAAGCTTCCTGAAGCTGCTGCAAAACAACCAAAGAGCCACATGTGGCTCCAGAGCTGCAGGTTTCAGACTCCAGAACCAGAATAATTTATGACAACATAACTTAAATCTGATTCGTTTCTGGAGTCAAATCTTTCTCCTTACCAGCCAGGACAGAAGGGGAAGTAGTGAGTACATCTAAACAGCAACAAGTACACAAATATAGTTGTATTTATCTTAATAAATAAAGTAAAACATCATTTTAATCATCAATTTGAATTTGAATTGAATCATGTTGACACAACTTATTTACGTTGAGGTCATGCTACCGTATTCTTGATTAAAAAACTAAAACTAATTTGAATTTGGTGGAAATACTTTCCATTATATTATGTTCAGCCAGCAGCTATTCTTTTGGGGAGTACACATGCAATTTATATCTTCTGAAATACAGGTGATTCGCTTTACCTGTTCAATTCCTATTAAAAAGTAACTTGGTGCCTTTAAAAACTCAAGTAAATTTATTGAAAACTTGATAAATGAAACCACAATGTCATTTGAAGACTCTCAATTGTATTTCATAGGATTAAATATATTCATCCAAAGTGTCTGAAACCCGGTTGTAATATGAAAAGCAATGAGAAATACAAAGAAAGATCAATATGATCTAAAAATAGACTGCTCAGTGCAGCGTACACTTGACAATTGAAGTTTTAAATATTCTTAATCATTTGTTGAGGCTCTACAGATATGAAACAGGAATATTCTCTGGTAAAAGAAAGAAAAAAACCACCCAGTGCAGAGGCAACTTAAAGATTCAAGTTTTACACAAATGCTGATGAAAATGCTTGATTAGGTTATACTGTTGGTGTGTAGTGGCAAAGCAGATTCAATGTGAAGGTTGTGTTAAGTTACACAGCTGAAACAGTACTGGTACTGGTAATTACAGTATTGTGACTCTGTAATTACTTACTTTTAATGCCACATTTACTGGTTTGGCTGCGCATTTCTTCTTTTTTGAGTGTAACTGAGTTTTTTTTTCTTTTTTCTTTTTTGCTTCTCTGCATCAAACGGTCACAATAAGCATCTTTGTCGTTTGACCCGTGAGTCATGTCGGGGTCGTGGTTGCCCGCTAATCGTCTCACATGCTCCGTCGCTGCTCGGAACGCTCGGCAGCGTGAGCAGGTTTCCCTCATATTACATGAGCTCATTGTTTCTCACACTGGGCTCTGACATTTCACAGTCTGAGATCCCAAATAAACAAGTGAGTATGACGAATGATGCTGAGACAGGAGTGAAAACCAGAGTCTGGCATCAGGCCCCATCATGTGATATTGTTGGGCATAACTACACAGATGAATGCAAATTACAATTCCTCAGCTTTACATTTATATGCAATAAATTAGGGAAGCGCCGATCGTTTTTTTTTTACTTCCAATTCGATCCCAATACCCAAATTAGAATATCTGCTGATACTGATACTATTCCGATACCAGAGCTGTGTTTGCTTTAATAATATTATCATTATTGTTGATTTTATATGAGGCAGTAATAAACTCCTCTCTACAGTAAAGTATGAAATGTATGAATATATGCATGTATCCTCTCAAAAGACAACTTGAGGTTAGTAAGAGGTCAGAGAAGGAAGCAGTACAAAGTATTTTTGTTTACTTTGGACAATGTGGGGGTCTGTGTGACGTCATCGTCTCATAATAAACCAGTTCTATCTTTAAAACCTCAGAATCACTTTAGTAATCCCTGGAGAAATTATTTAGCAACACAGCACCAACTGCAATTTTTCCATCTCTAGCGCAACACAAATGATTGGGACTGTTTCCGGGAGTTTAGTGTGGAGGAGGACGCAGCTTCACGGAGGCGTGTGAGCTGGAGGTTTAAAACGGTGACGTCTGGCTGCAGAGCGCCTTTACAAACATTCACGTCGATACTTTGCGTGTTCAGCGACATGTTGTCAGGAAAAGTCGGTTAGCACAACGGCGCTAGTTCCATAGCATACTAAGCTGACTCCAAACTGTGGAATGGATTTCATGACTCATTACTCCACGTCTCATTGAGACCCGCCTCCGTTCAGGAAATCCATTCCACATTTAGCAGCGAGCAGAGCAGGGCAGCTGGAACAGAGGTTGGACTCATTTCAGCAGAAGCACAGATGTGGCTTCATAGATTGGAAACTTCCGCAGGTTGCATCGGAAATTTTCGATCCGTGAATTACGTTCATATCGGAACCCGATGCAGGATGGGATCGGCCCTATCCCTACAATAAATAAATAGTGTTCACATGTGGATGATTTCAATCCAAGCAGGAAATCAACACGACAACGTTTTAAAGTGAAAACACAAGTCTTTCATAGCAATTTTGCAGGTTTGCTTACATGACAACGGTGGTCAGAGTCACGGAATACACAGCTTTTTGAAAATGCTCCAACTCCATCTCCATGTGAAAACACAAACTTCCCTGAGTTATATGTTGACAGTCTCTGTAATAACAATCCAGCTTGGTCGTCTGCTCACTATCCACTGTTAATCTGAAGAGTCCATTGTTCTCTGCTGCTTGTGCTTTCATTACAAAAACATTTCCATACAAACACAAAACTCTGAAAACAATGCGTTTTCACTTGAAGCGTTGTCGTGTAAACAAGGACTTAAAACAATAGAAATTTAAGTATGAAAGAAAAGTGGTGCAGAGCCATTGTGAAACAACTGTACTGTTATTTGAAACAACACTTTTCAGACCATTTACATATTATACTTAATTTATAGCACAATGCAACATCTCATGTTGAACCGATAAGGCTGTATTTCTCTTTAAATAGTGACACATACAATCTCAGTGCTGCTATAACCTGCAACTCAGGAGGCACAACATTAAGTTTTAAAACAAAAATGGAACATTTTCAGTCACTCCAGCAACAGTTTCCACTCTTTCTTCTGGACGGCTCCCTGAATTTTTTTTTTTTATTCCTTTAAACTTCTGTTTCTGCCCCACAAAAGAAGATATACTTGAACATGCTGCATGGCTCAGAAACATTTCCAAACAAAACCCATATTTACTCAACTTAAATGAGTTTGAATGTTGCTTTAGATTTTAATCACACAGCTTCTATTTGGAGCAATAATATTCATCTACACTGTGCAGAAAAAACTGAAATTCATTGCCTTTCTATTCAATGTGCCAGATTATTAGAAAGTATAATCAGCAATTCACCTTTTCCAAACTTTTTGTTGTTAATAGGTCATTTGTACCTCTTTTTCTCCACATGTGAAAGCATGTTTACTGTTATTGCACCAATCTCCAAAAAAAGCAAACCCAAAAAAACCCAGCATGCTTCATGGCTTCTCTCCTCTGCGTCTCTCCCTTCATACAGACTGGTTCTCCCTGCAGACCTGTACAGGTACGGCTGGTTCAAACAGTATCTAGAAGGAGAAATAACAACCACGTCCTCGTGCTCACACAGGTTTCCTTTTCAAACGTGAGCAACGACTTCCTGACGTGAGCTTTTTCACAGACGAGTTTGATGAAAGAGGAGAAACCATAATGAGCATCAACGCCGCAGTGTGTGTGTGTGTGTGTGTGTGTGCGTCATTCCGGGTGTGGCAGGACTCCATTATGGAACGTGCTCTTTTTGTTTTTTGAGAGTTGAAATGAGTCCCAGAACGTTGTTGTGTGAAAAGGTTTCACTCAGATGTGTTGAGGCACTTCTCCAGGAAGTGATGAACAGAGCTGGAGAGAAATAAATCAAAAGGACTAAAAGCAGGTGAACCGGAGTGGAACTTGGCTCAGAAATCTGCTGCTCACACTCGTACAGGATGAATAAAACCAACTTTAGAAAGAAGAAATGTGGGTGTTTCCCTGCGATGCAACGAAAATCTGTGATTCACGTCAAATTAACAGGTCGGTGTCAGAGCGGAGGTGTGTGGGTTTAGAGTCATGTTTCCCCTTCAATGTGTCAGACCTGAAGGCTCTAATGTGTTTCTACTCACTTGAACTAAAACACATGATAAGCCCAGTTTGTTTTATGTTTAAAAGTCATAAAAAAAAAAAACTTTGCATGAATAAATATCGTGTGTGTTCAGAGGGTAAAAAGCCAAAGAGGCTGAGTTCCGTTCAGCTGACGTTTTCAGCAAACCTGCTTCAAATAACTCTTTTCTTTTCTTTAAATGTAATATAACATTTGAACAGAAATGCTTTTGTTTCGGGGAATGTTGAAACGCCACAGTTCTGTTTGCGTTGGTTAAGCCGTGAGCCGCTGCTGACACCAACAGTAAATAACCTGGAGTGTGGGAAGAGAATAGCCAGAGAAAATCCAAAACATGCAAACTTTGCATAAACACGAGGAAACTGCTGCACCAAGTGCTGCTTCTATAGAGCAAACACCAAATCACTTCATCAACTGTGGTTCCTTTACATTACGGATCAAGTTTACATGCGTTTTGTTTCAGAAAAAGTTTTGGATTTTCTGAAAGCAATGTCTGTTTCCATGGCAACATCCGTCCATGTTCTCCAGAGACTGGGTAGTTTGATAGTTGACAGTCTCTGCAATAAAATTCTAACGTGGCTGTCTGGAGGCAATCGATCTTGTCGTCCGTCTGCTCGGAAAGGTCATTTATCGCAGGTCAAACAGTCTTATGTGAATAAATATTGTGCATGTTGATACTGTGAGGAACTTGAGGTTTATTTTGCAGAACTGTTGTCACACGATGTATGGCAGTAGAACATAAATGCAAAGTATACGTACTGTAGATTTTGATGATATGACTTGAGATAAACCAGTTTCCCCCCCCCCCCCAAAAAAAGTGCCGTTTAAATGACTCAAAATGATGTTGTACGTATGCCAGGCCTATAGAGGGTGCTGTAACTGCCATAGAAATACACCAAAACTTGAGAAGAAGACACGGAGCGTGAACAAATGATGGTGTTTGACCAATCCGACCTCTGGCCTTATTAAAGCGATGGCATGAGCAGCTTCTGCGGCTCCTCCTGCAGCAGGCCGTCTCACTGCTGTTGTTCAGTGACATCGCAGCGTTGATGACATCATCGTTTTCAGCTAATGTATATCTTGTCTGTCAACACGCAAAAGCTGAGGTGGCGCTTTGAAGATTTCTCCACTATGCAACCTGTTTTCAAGTTTGAAATTGTTGAAGACAAATCTTTTCCAAAACTCTGTGTTTTTATTCATTTTCTCTGTGGCACGGGGCTTTTGAAGGCTTCATCTTACCTTACATGACACCATGGCCACATTTGCTAGGTTCTTCTCCTTAAAGTCCAAATGTGGAAAACAAAAAGCTTTTTAGGTGAAATATTTTGGGTCAAAAAAGAGCTTCAACATGGTCTGCAGGGTTTTCATAGCACTGCAGGTGATTTCTACTGCCTGAACTCGGACACATCTTTTTTCTTTCTGCTTTTGGTTTCAGAGCATCAGCAATCAGTCGTCGTCTCTGTTCAGCCAGTCGTCCAGTCCGATGAAGAGTCCAGAGCCCTGCACAGAGGAGGAGGAGGAGGAGGAAGAGGAGGAGGAGGCAAGGAGTGCACACAAAATGACATGTTCACCCTATGACTTCAAAATTGCTGAAAAACATTTTTGACAGCTTCCTTGACTTTTGGGCGTGACAATTCAAGCAATAACTGCTTCAGAATGAGTCAAATGTTTAGGCAGAAGCACACTAAAGTGCTAAACGTGAACTTCCCACGTGCGAATTAAAAAGGAATTACAAGTTGAAACTTCGCCGATGGACGCTTCGGTTAAAAAAACATCGTCATAGTTTGTGGAAATTTATACTTGTTGCAGCAAGTCGTGGACAATCCCTGCTCACTGTAAACATTTAAGTTCCTCCAAAGAGTTAAAAGAGAAGCAGCCCAGCCGGTCTGACCAGAAGAGCATGTTAGATAAACTGGAAACTGATACTGAGCAAATTTAAAGACAAACCCAAATCAACTGACCAGATATTGATCTCATCCAGGTGGAGCAGCATTTCTTCCAAAGTGAAGCATGCGGACAGAAGCAACTGTCGCCATGTTGAAAAACAATCAGATTGCCACTATTATATGTTCAGAAACTCTGTCTACCTAGTGATGATTAAGAAACAAAAAATGTTTTCAAAAAGTGTGAACATAACTAAAATACAAACAAAGCTAGATTTAGCAGTTAGCAATTAGCAATTTTATCGAGGCGAGGGTGAATGTTGAGGCTAAAGCTAGCCCGAGCATCGACAGGCTAACTCAAACCAACAGAACTACTTTAGACAATGAGAAGTTTGTGAGTTGTAGTGATTTGTTCCACTTCCTGTTTGAACTTTTTGAAGTCAAAATGCTAAACCTTTTGGATTTTGGTGTCCGTTTCCACGACAACCGTGTTTGCAGTGCTTGGAGCCACTGCAAATGCAACTTTTGAAAAAATGCCCCGACTCAATCCCCAGACTTCTGTAGATGGCGGAAACACTGCTACTGCGCAACAAGTTGCTCTGCACACAGTTGTTCTGAGACGGTCTCCATGGAAACAGTGGGGAAATGCAACTTTCTGAAAACGGTCCAAGTCCGTGTCAGTAGAAAACAAGTTTTTTGTTAAACAGTTCTTCTGCACATGCTCAGTAGTTCCAATCAGAACTAAGTTTCCTCCATGGTGTCATGACCCCCAGTCCACGTTCTCCTGGACTTGGTACTTTTATTTTGACAGTCACCGTAATAATAATCCAACTTGGTGGTCTGCCACTAGAATGTCTGTGTTCTCCTGTTGTTAATGTTTAGAGCACTTTGTTCTCTGCTGCACGTGTGTGTGATTTCATTACATAAATGACCATCAGCACCAACTAGTGGCCAAACATGAAAACTACATCGTTTTCAAACCATTGCTGTATAACCACGTTTTTAATAGAAGCTGAACCAGCTCACTGTCTCGGCTCCCTGAAGACATTCAAACAGAAAGTGTGATTTGAGTCGGGGTGTGTCGTGGGTCTGTCAGCAGGCCTGGACACGCCCATAGCTCAGCAACATGGGAACTCGGCGGTGTGCGAAACCTCGGCCGGGCTTTTATTGATTTATTTTTCCAGAAGGTTTAGTTTGAGCCGAGGGTGTTTCCGTGGAAGCAGCCCTGCCCTGCTGGCACATTCACACTGTTGCAACAGCACTTTGTTCATAATCACAGGACATTAAACTGTCGCCGTGGCGAACCAATCGCAGGCTGGGTGTTCCAGCCAGGTGTGTCTGGCCTCCTCCCACAATGCTTTGCTGCATCTGGGCGCATTCCTTTGAATGTTTTGAACCATATGAGCGTCTGAACTGAGAGGTTTTCAGACTCAAAACGCCTCTTTTGTTTCGATTTTTCCATCGACCTTGTTGGATTTACAGTATTTGTGTTTCACAGTGAAAACTGTGTCTGCTCTTCATCCTTAACAGAGAAATGTTTGAAGTATCTGGAAGTATTTATCAGTTTATCACTCAGAGGAACCAGGATACAAAGAGATTCACTACATTTGAAGTGGAAAGATCTTGAGTTTCCTCCAGTTTTAGTCTCTAATGAACTGCTGACGTCTCTTCTTCCTTTACTTCGTCTCTTTCTTGTCTGTATTTACCTTCATCTTGTTCTTTTTCTTTTCTCTTTGACTCTTTCTTCTGCTTTTTGGATGTGTTCTTTCTTCTACATCTTCACCCTTTTCCTCATGTTTATCAGCATCTCCATCTTCTTCTCTATCTTCATCTTTTCTTTGTTTTCTTTTTGTTCATGTTCGTCATCCTCCTGTATGTTTCTACATCTTCATCTTCCTTTTCCTCATCTGCTTCTGTATCTCCTTTGTCATTTTCTACTTCTTTTCCTTCATTTTCGTTGTCATCTTGTACACTGTACAGTTTGATGTTGTACACTTCATCTTGTACTTTGCGTCTTTCTTCTTCTTGCTCGCGTTCTCTGCTCTTCTATATCCTCTTCATCTTTTCTTCTGCATCTCCTTTGTCTTTGTCCACTTCTTTTTCTACAACTTTGTCTCCTCCACTGTATTTGTCTCCTACATCTTCATCTTTTCTTCCTTTCTTCTTGTCTTTCATCCTCCTGTACTTTTCTACAGCTTTGTCTTCTTCCTCATCATCTCCATCCTCTATATCCTCCTTTTCTTCATCCGATCCCTGTTCATCTTTCCTTCATCTTCATCCCGTCATCTTCTTCGTCTTGCACATCTTATACGTCCTGTTTCCCTACGTCTTCTTTGTATACCTTTTCT
Organism: Blennius ocellaris; assembly: GCF_963422515.1. NCBI lineage: Eukaryota > Metazoa > Chordata > Actinopteri > Blenniiformes > Blenniidae > Blennius > Blennius ocellaris. The sequence continues at coordinate 4,487,354 of NC_137663.1, read as the reverse complement.
TTCATATTCCACCTTTACTTCTCTTCTTTCTCGTTCTTTGTCCACATTTTCCTGTTTTACACCTTCTGTCAGTTCTGCTTTTTTCTCTTGGACCTTTTCGTCTTCCTGGACCGTGGATAAGTTTCCAGTAGAGGAAGTGGAGCCTCCTCTGAACCCCTGAATTCGCCTCGCGTCTCCTTTAGGATGACTTGAACCCAAAAAGTCCCCTCTTCTCCTTCTTCTGCTGTAGATTATCTGCAGATCATCCTTTAGATCTGCTTTCGCTCAGACTTGCTCGGGATGCGTTTGCTCTTTTTGTGTACTGACTTGGCCCGTTGTCAGACTCCAACCACTGATTCTCCAATGGACCCCTCTTGATGAGCGTATTGTCAGTGACACAGTCATATGAAACAGCCGGCCACACCGGTCGGCCGGGGCGACCACGCCTGTCTGAGGTTAGTCTGCTGTACGAGGGGCGTTTCTCCACAGCAATCAGTCGTCGTCTCTGTTCAGCCAGTCGTCCAGTCCGATGAAGAGTCCAGAGCCCTGCACAGAGGAGGAGGAGGAGGAAGAGGAGGAGGAGGAGGAGGCAATGAGAATGAGTCAAATGTTTAGGCAGAAGCACACTAAAGTGCTAAACGTGAACTTCCCACGTGCAAATTAAAAAGAAATTACAATTAAACTTCGCCGATGGACGCTTCGGTTAAAAAAACATTGTCATAGTTTGTGGAAATTTATACTTGTTGCAGCAAGTTGTGGACAATCCCTGCTTACTGTAAACATTTAAGTTCCTCCAAAGAGTTAAAAGAGAAGCAGCCCAGCCGGTCTGACCAGAAGAGCATGTTAGATAAACTGGAAACTGATACTGAGCAAATTTAAAGACAAACCCAAATCAACTGACCAGATATTGATCTCATCCAGGTGGAGCAGCATTTCTTCCAAAGTGAAGCATGCGAACAGAAGCAACTGTCGCCATGTTGAAAAACAATCAGATTGCCACTATTATATGTTCAGAAACTCTGTCTACCTAGTGATGATTAAGAAACAAATTTTTTTTTCAAAAAGTGTGAACATAACTAAAATACAAACAAAGCTAGATTTAGCAGTTAGCAATTAGCAATTTTATCGAGGCGAGGGTGAATGTTGAGGCTAAAGCTAGCCCGAGCATCGACAGGCTAACTCAAACCAACAGAACTACTTTAGACAATGAGAAGTTTGTGAGTTGTAGTGATTTGTTCCACTTCCTGTTTGAACTTTTTGAAGTCAAAATGCTAAACCTTTTGGATTTTGGTGTCCGTTTCCACGACAACCGTGTTTGCAGTGCTTGGAGCCACTGCAAATGCAACTTTTGAAAAAATGCCCCGACTCAATCCCCAGACTTCTGTAGATGGCGGAAACACTGCTACTGCGCAACAAGTTGCTCTGCACACAGTTGTTCTGAGACGGTCTCCATGGAAACAGTGGGGAAATGCAACTTTCTGAAAACGGTCCAAGTCCGTGTCAGTAGAAAACAAGTTTTTTGTTAAACAGTTCTTCTGCACATGCTCAGTAGTTCCAATCAGAACTAAGTTTCCTCCATGGTGTCATGACCCCCAGTCCACGTTCTCCTGGACTTGGTACTTTTATTTTGACAGTCACCGTAATAATAATCCAACTTGTGTTCTCCTATTGTTAATGTTTAGAGCACTTTGTTCTCTGCTGCACGTGTGTGTGAGATTTCATTACAAAAATTTCAAAAAGTGTGAACATAATAATAATGATAATAATAATAATAATAATAATAATAATAATAATAATAATTATTATTATTATTATTATTATTATTGTTGCTATTATTATGATTATTATTATTATTATTATTATTAATATGGAGGACACCCTATAGAGAGAAAACAGAGATCCACTTCCACACTCATTTAATTCTCCAACTGAACACAATTTTCCTTCAGAGTCACCACATAGGTCAAAGGTTAACGCCGGCCACTTGAACTCATCCACCTGAAGTGCCTCTCCTCTGTGCAGCTTCACCTTTCCCCCGCCTGCTTCTCATTCACAAACATGCCTCCTGCATACCTTTTACTGAATGGATGAGTGGAACTAACGGCACGAGGTTCCACAAATTCATTGTTATTTTCCTGAAACAAAAACAAGAATTGCAGTGTTTGAATCTTACCTTCGATCATCATCTTAGAAAAAACGACAATCGCAGCTCCAGCTTTGGTTGTGTTGTTAGAAATCAGCTCAAACAGTGCCGTTGTCCTAAAAGTCTTTCTTGTGTCTGTATTGTATAAAGCAGTCAGTAGAACTGTTGCCAGCCAGCGCACCACGAGCCTGAGGAATGAGGATGAATGGCTGAATGGAGGGCGCGTTGAAGCCAAACGTCTGACATGAATAACCGACGCTGCTGGAGCTCAGAGAGCCGCCAGAGATTAAAGCAGCAGTTTCTCCACATGAGACCAAATACAAGACTTACATGCATCCAATTCATGGATCAAAGAGAAAATGAAGTAGAGATTGAATGTTCTCGTTCAAACAAATCATCTCTGCTTTGTGTCACTTCATCTGTCTTTACAGGTTTATGCAGGTTTCACACAGCTGCGGGGTATTTATGACTCCTCACTGAGGATCCTGGTGCAGTAAAATAATCATTTCACTGTCATAACATCAGAAGGGCTGCAGCTTGCACGCTATGTCTGCACATGTTTCTTAAAACTTCAATCCAATGAAGGCAGTAAAGCTTTACATGTTCTCTGCTGTGCTCTGCTCTCTCAGCTAAATAGAATTCAACATTATATAGCAACACAATACTTGAAAAGCTTGAAGCAAGAGTTAAACGATATTTCGGATCAAAACAAAGAAGGTAACAGCCAGAGAATACATTAAAAAATGCAAAACGTGAATCACGTGGTGACTAGTTTATATCTTCATATTTTCTTTATATTAAGTTGATTTCACCTGTTGATTAAAGCTGCAGCAAATGGCATTGAAATTATTTAAACGTGGTGTTTAAAAGCAGATCAATCACATTTCTACATTACAGGTGGAAATGTTTCAGCACAGCTGCTTCTACAGAGGCTTTTCTCACCACTGCAGGGCAAGGGAAGCATTCAGGTATTTACAGGACGGCAGAGGAGGCGTCACAATGAGCCCAGAACGTTAACCGGGACGTCATGTGTAAACAGGGCCCTGTTTACAACGCGTTATGAAAAACACATTAAAGTTTCAACACAACAATGTTCTTAGGCCCCGGCAACACTTCAGTGTTGCCTTTACACAGCAGCGGCAGACACACTGTCAATGGTGTAGTTAGCATGCCGGGCCATGAGGGGGCACTGATGCTGGTTTTTTGTAATGAAACCACACACTTGTGCAGAGAGCATTACGCCGTAAACGTTAACACAATGGAGAGGACCCAACATTCGTATTGCTGTTAAACTACCCATATGGGCACTACGAAGGCCGCCGTGTTTGTTACTCGCACATGAGCAGAAGAACTGTTGACCGTGGCGGTGGTGCGCATTAGAGCCGTCCAAAACACTCAATAGATCGCTGATAGTAACGATTGCTTTTACCATTCAAATGAACGTCCCACAAATATTTTTTCAGTTGATTAATATTAAGAGGTGGTTGAAGGGCCTTTAAATTTGGAAATCTTACCATATTTGTGGCAATTTTTCAGAAGGAAAAAAGGTAGATACTTTAATTCCAAATAACCATCATCAACATCAATAGCTTGATTTTTTCTCTATTTCTGACCACCCTAGTTCGCATGCGCAGTAAAAGCACTCCATTGCCCCCCCCCTAAATACGACAAAAACAATGCCGCCATTCTTGTTATTGACCCACACGTGTGCAGAAGATCTATTGACTTCAGCCGTGGTGCACAGGAGCAGCAGCAGCCCCCTTTTCTTTACATGACAACGGAGCCCGGACATTTTTAAAAGGTTACACCTTGGGAGCCATTTCCAAAAAAGTGACGTTTTCACGGCTCTGAGCACCGTAGTCATGGAAACAGACCTACAAAACACAAGGAAAGTTTTACGTTTTCACTTGAAATGTTGTGTAAACAGGCCCTTAAACCCTTTTACTGGAATAGACATTTGCTTTGTCGCCTTCGCTGACTCTGTCTTTGCACCAGTCCTCATTCCAAGCTTCCCCTCTGCTGCCAGCAGGACTCACAGCTTTGCAGGTGAGATACAATTGGTTTATTTTGCAGCGTCAGCTTGTGTTTGGGTCTTTGTGTGAACAGATAACATGAACTCCTCTTTGAAACTCGACGACTGCACAGATAACTCAGCGGGAGTGTCTCGTGTAGAGACCGGGGGGGGGGGGGGGGGGGGGGGGGGGCACTGCCAGCAATAATGGACTGGTTTTTGACTGAAAAGGTTTGGAAAACTCAGGTCTGATACAAGCTGCCAGGCATAAGGCCTATGAGCTGAACCGTCCTGCAAAAGGCTCCAAAAACACCCATAATGCAACAGCTGACTTTTTTCACTGTATTTTCTTCATTAAAATTGGCTTCATGGTGAGATTGTAGGGATTTTCTGGACTATTGGTTTGGCTTTGTGAAAATATAGACATTTTGGCTGAGTCGGTAGAGCGGTCAGTCGTCCCTCAATCACAAGGTTGCAGGTTTGATTCCACGTCTCCTCCTGGGCACATGTCATCGTGTCCTTGAGCACGACACTGAACCTCAAAAACTGCTCCTAACGGATGGACTGAGTGCCTTGCATGGCAGCAGCCTCCACGGGTGTGTGAATGAGTGAGAATGAATGGGTGAATGTGATTAACGGTGGAATGTGCTTTGGGGACTGCACGTGCAGTGAAGAAATGCTAAATACATGAAACGCCTTTACCATTTTCATCATGTGTACTCTGCGCCACAGCAAAGAAGAAGTACTTTAAAGTTTTAATTCAAAGCTTAATATGCCAGTGTTTTACTGGTCAAGATGAAATGGGAGTGTTTGTGGCTCCTGGACTAAAATGTGTTTAGTCTGTGTTTTACTGCTTTGACAGACTTATAGAAAAAAAAAAAACACTTTATTCTCAAAATGCACAGTTTCTTCTCAGTCCAAATAATCCTGCAGGAACTTTTGAACTCCAGCTGGATATGAAGCCTGCATCCATCTCCTTTATCCAACTCAAGGATTCATGACTGTGACTTCTAAGTAGACTGAACCACATTTTGTGGTGAATTCATGCAGAAACATGCAGAAGCATCCATAATGTTTCTATCTAATGCACACACCCTGTTTTCATTCAAAATCAATTGGCTGAAACGCGTCTGTGTCTTCCTGTCTGATAGTATCTGCAGGTGTTAGTGAAAGTCATCGATGCTCCTATTGTTGAGGCGTTTCAGCCTTTTGAATGATTTACCCTCCTGCTGATGGACCTCGACAAACAGGCTGCATTCCTCACTAATTACCTCTGATTGAACTTGGCCCTTGTTCACATAAGCAGTTTCACCTGAGGGCAGCACGGCCAAGCAATGTTCAAGCTTTTTCAATCCTACAGCGGGAGATGACTCCTGTGTCATTTCTGCATTTCTGCTTCGGGCTGTGTGCATGTGAAGGAGCTTTTTTTCCTCATTACATGCAACTTTGTCAACGGTTGAGCCCTGAAACACATTAAAACATAATAGAATGAGAGCAAAATGTTTTTTTCTTTATCTTTTTAAACATCTTTATACATCTGTGGATGCTTCTAGCTATCTCGATCTCGGTCACGTCCCAATTTCAAACTGTTTCAGTCCAAAAAGAAGAATTTTCTGAAACCCACAGAGATCAGAAAACGTGTGCCGTCGTTCCTGGAACCCTCCAGCCCCCGAGTCAATGTGTCCTGAGGATGTTCCAGGAAACGTGTTTCTGTTTGCTAAAAGCATCACATCGTCAGCAAATAAGGCGGCTTCAAAGAGGAAGTGCAAGTTATGATGACAAACAGATAAACAAACTATGTTTAAGACAACAAACAGCTGAACAAAGTAGGTCATTCATTTGTTTTACGGACCTCACGAAGCAAAGAAGCGTTTTCTCAGGTTTCCTCTTGTGTGTTTTTTGCACTTGTTCTGCAGTTGATAATTACTTTCTAAAAGTATTATTTGTATTGTTTTCTGCCGTTTCTCTTCCTCCTGCTGGATTTGAGGGGCGTGGCTTAATCCAATGGAAATGGTCATTTTAACTTCTAATGCAGTGTGAAACACATGGACTGTGATTGGATATGAGAATGGCAATTAACGCTCTAACTTTAAAGTTGTTTTTTTTATAGCTGAAATATGCAAATATATGGAATGAAATATTACCAAAGCCGAATAGTTGTTTGGTCTTTATAGCGTGTAAAATGTAAGTTATAGGATGGCAGTGAGTCACTGTCAACTACAGAGCTTCAGCGATTGTTAGATTGAGAGTTAAATCCTTCATTGTGCTTCGTTTGATCATATTTGTGAGTTTGTGGCCTGATTCTACATCTTTATTCTCCTCACTACACAGAACAGAACAAAAACATCTCCTTATCCTACAAATCTTTTTTTTTTCAATGTTTCACAATGAAAATATTCCATAATGTATTTTCAAACGCAGATCTCTGAAGCATTTGAAGCTCCACAGGATATTTTATACACATGATTCTCACTGGTCTTGAACATAAGCTGCTCTAGAGCAGGGGGAGTTTTGAGAATTAGTTCCAAAATGGAAAAATACAAAATGGTTTGAATGAAAATTCTAACTTTTTGTCCCTAATGTAAGTTCTTGGTGCAGCTTTAAGATATGTTCTGACTTCAACATTGAACTTGTCCCATTAGGTCCCCTCAGAACAGTTTGATGTTGTGACCACGGAGCCCTGAGGATCTCATCCAGATGTATATTGACACAGCGTTAAACCTGCACTAGTTTCATATAAAATCATATGAGAGCCTCTTCTTAAATATGTTGCTCTCTATATGGCTTTTAGTCTTCATGTTCAAACTGATTGAAAACCACAAAACGGGCTCATAATGACCCAGTTATATAAGAACGCCTTGAAGCCTGCAGGCTCACCTGTCCCAACTTCTTCTGCTAATTCCTAGAAAGTGGATGTCAGGAGTGATTCAGGTGAACTCAGCACATTGATGTACGTCCGCCTACACTGGACAAAAAACAGGGAAATAGAGTCTTTATTCCAGAAAGTGCATTAAAATTCTTCTGAACAGTGTGAAACACGGGGTTACAATAGGCTCAGGTTGGCATTGTCCCTGTGCGCTGACACACTGATGGTTTTCAGTGCACACACATAAAGAGGCAGTGTGTAAGATGACTCTTCTCTCTCCAATAACAACCTCTAGTGTTACCGGTCACACACTGACCTACATCCACTCGTGCAGGCAGGAGGAAGACCAGGAGCTGCTCTTCAGATGGGAACATTCACAAACTGCTCCTTAGAGTTTCTAGTGCACACAAACAAGGTACTTTCATGATCACTCAGTGAGGGCAGGGATCTCCTCCACCCCTGTCCTCCTCATCCTCATCTTCATCCTCTTCAGGCCTTGAAAATCATGTCGATACTGGATCACGAAATAGTAGGGATTGATTCCACGACAGGAACAGAAATGCGTGAGAGGGTTTCAGAGCTACGCTCAAATAAAGCTAGTTCAGGCTGCAAGCTTCCTGTGTGAAGTTCCGGTCAGGCCTCGTTTACGCGACAACGTTTCAAGTGAAAATGTCATTTGTGTGCGTTTTCGTTTCAAAAACAGTGCTTGTTTTTTGCATTTATATGGCAACATTTTAAAATAATACCTCAGTATGAAGTAAGAAGTATTTCTTCCCCTTTCCACGGAGACATGTTCGAAGTGTTTTGAAAAAGTTGAGTTTTCCACCATTTCAATGGTGGAGACAGCGTCGGAGCGTTTTCAAACAGTTATGTTTTCAGCAACTCTGAGTGCCGTTGTTTTGGAAACAGACACTGTTTTTAGTCGCAACGATTTGCGGCCCTCCCGCTTCCAGGGAGGGGGGTAATCGGTGGCGAGGGAATTCGCCTAGCTTCTAACTGCCAACGCCCGGACGCTAACCCCGTTCACCGCCACGACCGACCCGGTGCCGAGCAGCCTCAGCAGCACGGTCGGTCGAGCGGCTACGCCCGTTAACGGCAGCTTCCCTCTGTTGACTATGGCACTTGGTGAATGTGCTAGGTTTGTAGTTTGGAGGTTGTGGGAAAACCCCAGGGATTACTTATTTGGAACCAGGATGACCTGCGAGAACCTGTTGGGTGATGTTACGGAGCACGGCAACTTGGGAGAAAATACAGGGAGACTTCACTTTAACTGCAATGCATACATTTATTTTGGGAATTATAGTCAGCATGGGTTAGGCAACAGCAGCAGCATCAATTGTTACATCCGATTAATAATAATAATAGCCAAACAGTCTGCTCTGCACTAAGATTATACGACCTGATTCGGGGTTGAGAGAGAGTGGGAGGTGAGGCGAACAGCCTGCGCTTTTAGCTGCCAGTGCCCGCTAGTTTCAGTTCCTTCTCCCCCCCCCCAACAGTCCCGGTGGTGTGTGCTGTAATCTCAACACACAGCCAGCCCCACTTGACAACACCTAAAACACAATGAAAGTATTTTATTCACTTCACCTTGTGTATTATTGCTACAGAAACAACTCCTCCAGTATTTGTTAGACTCATTTATTAATCTCCTCTGGTTTTAGATCCACGTGACAGACGAGGAGGTAATGAACCGATAAGATTATTACTGACTATCTTGACTTGACATGACTTGTTGGTATAAATGTTACAAACACTGACGAAACCTTGAGCGGCAGCAGCTCGTTCAGGTTTGTGTCCTGACTGCGTCTCGTCCTCACTCTCCTTTTCTGTGTTGGAATGACAGGCATGTGAATGCAGCGGCCACAGCCCCGCAGACACACCCACCCTGGCGTCATCCCGGGCATAGTTTCCCTCGGCTGCACCTTCTGCTATCCGTCTGTTTGCGTTTTTATCGACAGCGAAGCCAGTAGACGCACATGCACACGCTGTGACCTTTGATCTCTGGAAGGTTTCACTCTGGCTTTATTGTAGCCAGCCAGTCTGATAGCAGAGGTGTGTGTCGTTGGAGATGTCCTTCACTGGGTGTGTGTTTCACAGTGTGTGAAGTATCCCTCGTCACCTGCTGTTAATCATTTGTGTTTATGGTGCGTCCACGCTATCAAATCACTGCTTCACTGGTGTAAAGACCTGAAGTGACACACACGATCCAAGATCAAATTTACCATCAGAGTCCATTAAAATGGACTTTTACTTTGTAAAGATTCAAAGAAGTGGTGGTGTTTTGAAGGAGTGTCAAACATGGGCCAGAGCTGGACTTCATCAGGGGCTGCGTGAGGATCTCGCACAATGAAAAGAGATACAAAGAACACATTAAATACAGCTTTTGAATGAAACTGTTGTTTCATTGTTTCTCAAACATAAGGCCCGTGCTCAAAAAATTGGCCAATTTAATACCTATTCTCAAAAATTTCTAAGAAAACATTGATTATTCTAAAGAAATATCTTTAGTAGACTCGAGCTGAGATATCATGATGCTGCCATGACTACCAGCTACGTCGTTGATATCAAACTAGCCTCAAAGCCATTCTGTCCACATGTAAAATCTCCCATAATGCAACAGCTATAGGAGAAGTTTTGTGGAATTTTCACTGTATTTTGCACCAGGTTTCATTAAAATTGCCTTTATATTGAGAATGTAGTAATTTCCCATAGTAATTGTGAAAATATCGAATTTTTTTCAAGTATACTCAGCACCACAACAACAAGAAAAGGTTTAAAGGTTGTTATGGAACTATGTTACTAATCTGCAGCCCCTGAACTGAAATGTGTTTGACACCTCTGCCTCATCGAGTGACGTGGGAGTTGAAAGTATTTGTTACTATGCTAAAAGAGGTGGAATCAGTTTGACACCTGCAGGTAAAAAGCCATTAACATGGCATGTGTGTGTCTTCTTACAGTGTTGTTGTCGGTCCTGAGCTTGTGTGCTTCAGGCGGGGAATCCAGCGTGTAATCTTTCAGCTATTTCACCCCCTTCGTCTCTGTGAAGTCTCCTCAAAGCCAAACCCAGCTGAGATTACACCTCCGTTTAGTCTTCTACATGTCGGCGCTGCAGTCGGGTGACATGGTGCGCCCAGGGCCAATGGCATGATGGGAAATGTACTATTTCATAATTATGAAAAATTTCGTCTGAATCGAAACCTTCTGTCAAACTGAGAATTTCTCAGAATGAAGGGCGTTTTAATACGTGCTAATTAGACATCAGCCAAAATGACATCTCGCTATGAGTATTTCTCTGTAATAAACCTTCTCTCCAGCAGTTTTCAAGAGAAAATAATAAACAGATTTTCTAGATTGTCTGTGTAAAAGCCAAATTATTCAATCACACTGATTTTACAAGCATAGTTTCATAAATATTTAAAGATTAATGACGCCATTGTGCTGATTTTGTGGGATGGACGAAAGCCCTGTTTACACAGCGATGCTCAGACTATTTGAAAAATCAGCTTTTTCAAAAATGGCTCACAAGGTGGAGCTTTTTCAAAATTCTTTGACTCCGTATCCATGGAAACTGGGAAAACACAACTTTTCTGAAATGCTTCTACTGTGCATGTGCATCACAGTAACCATTTGTTCTGCACATGCTCAGGAGAGACAATAAGAACATAGCGTGGTCTCCCAGTCCATATTCTGCTGGACTTGGTACTTTTATTTTGACAGTCACCGTAATAACAATTCAACTTGGTGGTCTGTCCACTAGAATGTCCGTGTTCTCCTTTTGTTAGTGTTTGTCGCGGATTGTTTTCTGTGCGGAGGTGTGTGATTTCAAAACGTTGCCACGTAAACACGAACATTTTCTGAACCCGAAACTCAAAAACAATGTATTTTCACTCAAAACATTGTCATCTAAACAGGCCAAATTCTCACTGAAGGCTCTAGTGAGACGTTTCTATTCCAACCTCCATTTGCATCACTAATACAACTTAACCAATAAATGTGTCCATCTGTGCGCTTCATTTGTTCATTTTCACTCCTGACCATCCCTATTCCATCGAAATACAAGAAGAAAGTTATTTGAAAACTTCCAGTTGGTTTGTTGAACCAAAACGTCCCAATATAAAACACACCAGAAATGTTCCCAGTGGCTCACGTTCAGTCTGAATGGTTTAATCAAAGATGTTGGTGGTTCCCCAATGACACTGTCGTGTAAAATTCACCCGGTGGGAAAAGCTGGCTTGTAATGTTCCCTCTGACTTGTGGAATCTGGCTCAGTCGCTCTGCACAGCCACAGTTTGAATATTCAGGTGGGCGTCTCGCTCTGCTTTCTCGACCTGTTGGTTTAGCACCCTGAAGATGGAACTAAGCTCCTCATTATGAAGCTTCAGCTAAAGACTCCCGCTCCTTCTCTCCGGGCAGATGCATGCTGGGAAGTCAACGCCCTGCTTTTCAATCCAGAGCGAAAAGAATGCAATAAATTTGTTGTCAGGTTTTGAGCTCGTATATATCTTTTAGGACTCAGATCAAAAGAAGAAAAGCTTGCGATAAGAAAACGCTGCATGACAGCTTTCATCACATCTTTCTCTTTGGAGTGATTCCAAATACACCTGTGCGAAAAACCACTGCACCCATCGTGTAGGTGCGAGTGTGTCGCTAAAAATAGACAAAAAGAGGTGGAATGAGGCAAGGCATTTCAAACAGTGGTGTCCTGGACCCCCTGTGTGTTTGCAGAGAGTGAAGGTGCTCTCAGCTCTCGGCTCTGCTTGGATTACGTAACCTGTTATGCAACACCTGCTCAACTCGTCTCTGCCTCTACCTGCAGATAAGAGGCGCTGATGGGCGTGTTTGACTTGGATCAGTTGTTGAGTGGCGTCAAAATGACTTGATTATTTTTAAACCCTGAGCATCTTATCAGGGATTTAATCTCTTCAGTTCATAAAACATTTCAGTTTCAATGCAAGAATAAATTTTCAGTGCAGCATCCAGTATACTTTTTAATATGTTTTTATACACCTTACTGTTGTGGCAGTTGAGCACTCCACCGCCGAGTTCACCCACAGAGGCAGGGAGTCAGAACTTTATAGAACCATTACTTTTATTTAAATGAATTCAAAACTAAAACTGAAAACACACACAGCTCTCTCGCTCTCTCTCTCTCTCTCTCTCTCTCTCTCTCTCTCTCTCTCTCTCTCTCTCTCTCTCTCTCTCTCTCTCTCTCTCCAAGTTTTTCTTGGTTGTGTTGCAGAGTATGCCTGAACAACAAACAATTACTTCCTAAAATTACTCTAATTTCAACATAAAGCAAATTTTGATAAAACTCTCGGTTAAATTACAGTGAAATGTCAAACAAAACAAAAACAAACCTGTTGCATTATGGGTGTTTTTACACCCGGACAGCCTGGCTTTGAGGCTAATGCTGGCTTGCTTGCCTTCATGGCAGCATCATGATAAATCTCACTTTGGGTCTCAGAGTTGTGTTGTATCACTACTCTTAACAAATATTGTCTTGTACAATTTTACCATTTTCTTGGTAGTTTTGCTGAATTGCAGCCTCTTTGCATGCTGCTTTGGTCCACGGGCCTTTTGTTTGTCACCTCAGCTTTAGAGCCTTAACAAGCTAACCATCATTCTACATGAACTGTTGAGGTGTTCTCAGGTTTGTACATACTTGGTGGAACAATATTGGTGGAGAGGGGCGAGCTACACTAAAGCAATACACACTGCATGGTGAGAGAGGGGCGAGCTACACTAAAGCAATACACACTGCATGGTGAGAGAGGGGCGAGCTACACTAAAGCAATACACACTGCAAGGAGAGAGAGGGGCGAGCTACACTAATGTAATACACACTGCATGGTGAGAGAGGGGCGAGCGACACTAATGCAATACACACTGCATGGTGAGAGAGGGGCGAGCGACACTAATGCAATACACACTGCATGGTGAGAGAGGGGCGAGCTACACTAATGCAATACACACTGCATGGTGAGAGAGGGGCGAGCGACACTAATGCAATACACACTGCATGGTGAGAGAGGGGCGAGCAACACTAATGCAATACACACTGCATGGTGAGAGAGGGGCGAGCGACACTAAAGCAATACACACTGCATGGTGAGAGAGGGGTGAGCTACACTAAAGCAATACACACTGCATGGTGAGAGAGGGGCGAGCGGCACTAAAGCAATACACACTGCATGGTGAGAGAGGGGCGAGCGACACTAATGCAATACACACTGCATGGTGAGAGAGGGGCGAGCGACACTAATGCAATACACACTGCATGGTGAGAGAGGGGCGAGCGACACTAATGCAATACACACTGCATGGTGAGAGAGGGGCGAGCGACACTAATGCAATACACACTGCATGGTGAGAGAGGGGCGAGCGACACTAAAGCAATACACACTGCATGGTGAGAGAGGGGCGAGCTACACTAAAGCAATACACACTGCATGGTGAGAGAGGGGCGAGCGGCACTAAAGCAATACACACTGCATGGTGAGAGAGGGGCGAGCGACACTAATGCAATACACACTGCATGGTGAGAGAGGGGCGAGCGACACTAATGCAATACACACTGCATGTGAGAGAGGGGCGAGCGACACTAATGCAATACACACTGCATGGTGAGAGAGGGGCGAGCAACACTAATGCAATACACACTGCATGGTGAGAGAGGGGCGAGCGACACTAAAGCAATACACACTGCATGGTGAGAGAGGGGCGAGCTACACTAAAGCAATACACACTGCATGGTGAGAGAGGGGCGAGCTACACTAAAGCAATACACACTGCATGGTGAGGGAGGGGCGAGCTACACTAAAGCAATACACACTGCATGGTGAGAGAGGGGCGAGCTACACTAAAGCAATACACACTGCATGGTGAGGGAGGGGCGAGCTACACTAAAGCAATACACACTGCATGGTGAGGGAGGGGCGAGCTACACTAAAGCAATACACACTGCATGGTGAGGGAGGGGCGAGCTACACTAAAGCAATACACACTGCATGGTGAGAGAGGGGCGAGCTACACTAAAGCAATACACACTGCATGGTGAGAGAGGGGCGAGCTACACTAAAGCAATACACACTGCATGGTGAGAGAGGGGCGAGCTACACTAAAGCAATACACACTGCATGGTGAGAGAGGGGCGAGCTACACTAAAGCAATACACACTGCATGGTGAGAGAGGGGCGAGCGGCACTAAAGCAATACACACTGCATGGTGAGAGAGGGGCGAGCGACACTAATGCAATACACACTGCATGGTGAGAGAGGGGCGAGCGACACTAATGCAATACACACTGCATGGTGAGAGAGGGGCGAGCGACACTAATGCAATACACACTGCATGGTGAGAGAGGGGCGAGTTACACTAATGTAATACACACTGCATGGTGAGAGAGGGGCGAGCTACACTAATGTAATATATACTGCATGGTGAGAGAGGGGCGAGCTACACTAATGTAATACACACTGCATGGTGAGAGAGGTGCAAGCTACACTAATGTAATACACACTGCATGGTGAGAGAGGGGCGAGCGACACTAATGTAATATATACTGCATTGTGAGAGAGGGGCGAGCTACACTAATGTAATACACACTGCATGGTGAGAGAGGGGCGAGCGACACTAATGCAATACACACTGCATGGTGAGAGAGGGGCGAGCGACACTAATGCAATACACACTGCATGGTGAGAGAGGGGCGAGCGACACTAATGCAATACACACTGCATGGTGAGAGAGGGGCGAGCGACACTAATGCAATACACACTGCATGGTGAGAGAGGGGCGAGCGACACTAATGCAATACACACTGCATGGTGAGAGAGGGGCGAGCGACACTAATGCAATACACACTGCATGGTGAGAGAGGGGCGAGCGACACTAATGCAATGCACACTGCATGGTGAGAGAGGGGCGAGCGACACTAATGCGTCATCAGTGTGGATCAGGAGAAAACACAGCCTGAAACAGCAAGAAGAGACCAATCACCGGAGAGTACTGTCCTCACACAGTAATTATGTGCAATTTAAGAGGAAGTTTTATTTACAAGCAAGAAAATGTAGAACATACTTTGCTTGCAGTCCTTTGTGGTGACACCAGCCCCCCTGCCCCTAATGACTAATTGCTCCTGCAGGTATTTCAGATGCGCTGTGAAGCGAATTCAACACACTTTTAAACTTCAACCCAGTTCAAAAAGGCCAAAATGCAAACGCATGTTCCGGAAACATCAGCTGAATTCACAAATCTACCTGCAGGAGGAAGAGGAGGAGGACGTGGAAGTGGTGCAGTTGGAAGAGGTGGAGATCATCAACATCATCCAGCAGAAGCCGCCGCCGGCGATCCAGAAGATCTCCCGGACGGAGGTGAGGACGTCGCTCAGGGAGATCCCCGAGCCCACCAAGCTGGACACGCGCTACTTCGGGGAGCTTCTGGCCGATGTCTACAGGAAGAACTGCGACATCCACTCCTGCATCTCCGACCACGTGTCCAAGATCCGAGGACAGTAAGTGAAGAGAAAACGTGTGTTGTGTTGTCCTTTCACACCCTGATGATTCATTCAGCTGAGTGTGTTTGAGTGTGACGGTAATCCTCCTTTCAACTCTTCACCTCTGCCACACCTGAGTCCGTTAATCACTCAGTCACTGACTTCTGATAAAAACTGAACCCTCAGATTCAACTGCTGGTGGCAGAAAGTGTTGCTTCAAGCCGTTCACCTTCTATTTAAACTAGAATCAGCGGGCGCCAGGTTTGAGATTCAAGTTGTCAACACTACACGCTCTTCAGGATCAGACATGACGTTTGGGTGCAGGGCAAACATCCGTCACGGCTCCATCCATCTGATAGGAATGTGGGAAAAATCTGAAAAACACAACCAGAAAACCTCTCGAGCCAAAATGATCCAAATTTTCTCCCCGTCTTTCTTCAAAGGTTTCCCGTCCACACGAGAAACACCTGCGTACAGACATGAAAACTACTCAAGCTGATATAGTACTATAGGTCTATAGGTGGCGCTGTAATATTTCCACTGAAATAAACCACAAACATGAAGTGTGATTGACAAATCCACCATGTGGCCTTATCTGCACCTGCAGCAGGATGTCAGCCATGTTGTTCCACACAAGTTCCAACAAGGCCTGATCCTGTGTGTGTGTGTGTGTGTGTGTGTGTGTGTGTGTGTGTGTGTGTGTGTGTGTGTGTGTGTGTGTGTGTGTGTGTGTGTGTGTGTGTGTGTGTGTGTGTGTGTGTGTGTGTGTGTGTGTGTGTGTGTGTTTTGCAGGAAACACCAGCTGGATCCGAGCGTGGACTACAAGGTGAGAAACCAACTCTTCTGACAAGAAGGTCTGAGACACAAAAAGTTTTTCATATCTTTCTATTTTGTATATTTTTCTGATAAAAAAAACAATTGTCTAATAGTCTGCAATAATAACTCAATAATTAATATTCTGGACTTTTATTTGTGTTTTAGTTCTTCTTTTCTTTTCTTGTTTTCTTTTTTACTCTTGCTTAATTTTCTTTCTTTTGTTTTTTTCATTACTTTTCTTTTTGTTCTTCTTTTTTCATTCTTTTGTTTTGTTTCTATAATTGTTCTCCTTCTCTTTCTTTTTAATTTCCTTTTCTATTCCTTTGTTTTGTAGTGCTCGCTCAGACCTCCCTCTCATCTCCCCACACTGAACCTAAACTAAGATCTAGAATATGAAGTCTGATCTTGCAGAATCTGGTGATATTTCAATAAAGAGAAAGTAGAATTTCTTCCTCTGAGCTCAACATGCAGCACTTTGTGTCAGAGGGTCTTTATCTGTCACTGCTGTGTCTTTTACCTTCTGCACTGCAGCTTCAATCTGACTTATTGCTACAAAAGAAGGAAAGTTTCCTGAGTTTGTTTCTGCTCCGTTGTAAGAGATCAGAATCTAAATCTTGTCTTTCTTGTTGATATTGCGTCGTTGAGGTAGAGAAAGAGGAGGTGGAGGCTCTGCTGCCCAAAGGAGCCACTGAACTGACCAAACAACAGATCCGCTACCTGCTGCAGGTCCGTCACTCCACAAACTCTCCTCTCACACTGAAATGCATCACATGTCAGTATTTCCTATGACAGGCATGCAGGGTCGTCGATTTCATGTTCATTATAATCAATCAAACGTTCAACCATCCATATGTTAACGGCTCAATGTTAAAAACTGCAATGGAAGTTTTCCTGCAGATTAATTCAAGTAACCCCTTTCAGCCTTTAAGACATTTATCTGAAATTATTATTTTGAACTTTTATTGTGAGTCTGCATAAAACTCAAAAACATTTAATTCATCTCGTAAACTGTGTGTGTGTGTGTGTGTGTGTGTGTGTGTGTGTGTGTGTGTGTGTGTGTGTGTGTGTGTGTGTGTGTGTGTGTGTGTGTCCCAGACTCGTCTCACTGCAGATAAGAGCATGCGTCTGCTGCTGTCGACCTTCAGCAGCCTCCGGGAGGAGCTGCTGCACATGTCTGAAGATCTGAGGGTAAAACTTCCTACTTGAAAATGTTGAAATGTTCCTCCAGTCTGCAGTCGAAGGAATATGACTCCAGCACTCCAAAAACACATGGCTTTTGTGTTTTCATTTTCAGAAAAGTTTCACATTTACACGGCAACATTTTTGAAAAAGATCTTTCCTTAATCATTGTAAAGTTCTAAACTTTTGCATCAGTTTCCAGTAATAATAGACTAAAACAAATGAATGACTTGGTTGGTTGTGTTTATTACATCATATCATTGTTACATGTCATTCCATTCATTCACCTGATATCACCGGCCCAGCCTCTTTTCTCAGTTCAGAAGCATCTGGACTACATTCCAGCTCCTGAACTACTTCTGAGCTTCATAACATGCTGCAAATATCAATCAGGATTTTAATCTATTGAGGTAAAATACGTCATGTAACAAGGAGGTTACGTAACGACCCGATTGACTGTTTGATTTATAATCATAATAAAATACACATAGTCTTGGCTGAAGATGTTTCCAGCTTCCTGCTGCAGGTTGGAACAGCATGTCCCTCAGTGAACGTATGAACATCGTCACACAGGGGTGTGTGTGTGTGTGTGTGTGTGTGAGGCCATTTAAATGCTTCTCTCGGCAGGAACGAGCAGGCTTCAGGTAGAAAACTGTCTTTTATTGTCAGAGCCGGTACATCCGTTTTACTGTGGCTCTGCATTCCAACAGGAACAATTACAAGCTCAGGTTTTGTGTTTTTCAATCTTAAACAAAAAATGAGTGTCTAGAACAGGGCTGGTCCTCGAGAGTCCTGCATGTTTTAGATGTTTCCCTGCTCAAACACACCTGAGTTCTCATGATGAGGCTCTGTAGAAGCTTGATCACGAGCCACTAATTGCTGTCAGCTGTGTGGGTGTGAGGACACACAGAAAGCGTGCAGGGCTGCGGCTCTCCAGGACCAGGGTTCCCCACCCCTGGTCTAGAAGCACCAGAGCTTGTTATAACGTCTGAAAGATGTGAGTGTGTCACGTAAAAGAAGAGAATACTGTAAGAAAAATGAGGTGTGTTTGTTCACAGCGTCTGGAGAGCGAGAAGGAGGCTCTGGAGAGAGATCTGAGCTTTAAGGCCGACCAGGCCAAACAGTATGACTGCCTCCTGGAGGCCGTGAGGGACAACAACAGGCAGCTGCAGGTACTGCGTGTGTGTGTGTTTGTGTGTGTGTGCGTGTGAGACGTGGATACTGAGTGTCCAGATGTGGTGCAGCTGTCCCTGAAGGAGACGACGGCCGCTCAGCGCTCTCTGGAGTCGCAGATCAGCAGCAGCCGGAGCAACGACTCGGGGAGAGAGTTCAAGATCAAGGAGCTGGAGGGGAGGATGAGAGTGCTGGAGAAGGAGAACGAGATGCTACGACAGAAGGTACACACACACACACACACGCACACACACACACACACACACACACACACACCCTGTTGTCAAGACAAGAAATGAATCAAGTGATTTACAGGTGCAGATCCTTTATCCACTCATTGGACGTTCGCTATTTTTCTATTTTTGGATTGTTGATCATGATAAAACACGAGTAATCTGATTATTGACCTCAGTTCTGTGTTTGCTCCGTCAGCTGACGGGTCAGGTGAGCAACTCCACCCTGCACATCAAGACGGAGGAGCTGTCGCGTCAGTACCAGGACCAGTTGAGCACCATGAGGAAGGAGAAGGACCAGGAGATCCAGAGGCTGAGGGTGAGGGGGGGTGAGGGGGGGGGGGGTGGAGGTGTGTGTGTGTGGGGGGTTCTACTCCCCAAACAGAAACCATCTTCACATGTCAATAAGATGCATTAAAATCCATGAGATTAAAGCTGATCCTCCCCTGGTGCTGATCCCAGACCCAGATCACAAGGATCACCACAGAGATCACCACTGACCGCTCGTCCTCGGACAAGAGTCTCCAGCTGAAGATCTCTGAGCTGCTCGCCATGCTGGAGCAGCGGCAGACCACCATCACTCGACAGGAGGAGGTGACACACACACACACACACACACGCACGCACACACACACGCGCACACAGTAATAAATACACATCTTTTATTCTGAATTATAACCACGATACACTGTTATTGATATTTTCTTTCTCTGAAAACACATTTTATTATTCTCAATACTTTTAAAAGTTAAGTACTCTTGTTCATCTCCATCCCGCAAAACATGGGAATCTATGAAACCTTCACCTGTCTGTAACAACCTTGTATTCAACTCTCATTGCTTTTCCTGGATATTCCTCCATTACAATATTGGATCCTAGGAGCTGCATTCAGAATCTGCTGTGTCTGTGTGAGCTGGACTGGCTCCGCCCACACATGCTCATCTTGGGAAGAGGGGGAAGTACTTCCTCTCGTGGTGCCATGTGCCGGAGCAGAGCTGCCTAATTGTGGGAGGAGTTAAAGGGAGGAGCCTACCTTGATTGTGATTGGCTAAACCCCTGATGACACTTTATAGGGTTTGATTTCTGATTGGCTGGTTGGAGCAACACACTTTTTAAAACCTGAAATAAGCCAGGGAGAGAGTTTTGTCGTGGTGCAGAGTATATGTGAAGAATATATCTAACTCTATGAAAATCAAACAATCACTACAGAAAATGACACCAATCTCAACATAAAGCCAATTTAGATGAAACCTTTTTTATTTGTTTATTCATTTCAGGCATGTGACATTTAATGCATTTTAACATTCACACACACACACACACACAGTTCTGCTCTGTCATGTTAAACCCCGGTTTGATTCCCTGCAGGAAGGACGTCCAAAGTAGAAAATGTACTGAACAAGACTAATTTCCAGTATATTTTATGTTACTTTGGTCATATTTTTGGCTTTTAGTTGCATAGAAAAGTTTCAAAGTCATTACGAATACACAGTGTGTTGGACGGCGAAGCCAGAACAAGCTTGACCTCAACACAGTTCACCTCTCACATTATCGTCACCTTGATGCATATTAACAGCTCTTTTTACGTTGACCTCTGACCTCCTGTGGCCCTCAGGAGATCAAACGACTGATGCAGGAGAAAAGCAACGACAGCTCCAAGAGCGTCACCAAGACAGTCATCACCAAGAGGTACACACTCCTGAACATCTTTGACTTTCTATCGTCTCTCAGCTAAAAACTTCCAAAATCTGAAAATTAATCAGCTCAGCTGGATAAAAGGCAGTTTACTGATGTGATCTTGTCATTATTTTCAGGCTTTTTAAAGACAATTGAATCAAAAAAAAAAGATCAACTCATCAGTTTATTGATTCACTCTAAAGGAGTGTCAACAGATGATGTGAGTCGCTGATCTGAAGTGTGTGACTGTGTTCAGGTACAGGAACCAGTACCCCATCCTGGGTCTGCTCAGCGACGACTACCAGTTCACCTCACCCGTCAAAGAGGACAAGACCATCGTCATCGAGAGGACCGGAGAGATGATCAAACAGGTAAGAGCAACGGAGGGGGGGTGGGGACTTTTGGACTGAGGGGCCGATTACAAGTAAAAACACAAAACTTTTTTTTTAATTAAATTAATACATTATCATATTATTATTATCATTATTATTGTTATATAGTTATTATTATATTATCTAGTTTTTGGAATTTTGGGAATTCACTGGAACTCATAATTATTATTACAAAAATAATAATTAATTAGAGAAAATAGCTCAAAATTATTTTCCAAAGATTGTATACTTTGGGATATTCTGAACGTATTTATTACAAATATAACGACTTGCTTCTGATGGCGTCACTGTACTTTTAAGATCAAGTGGGGGACATATAGCTGATCAATCAAATATTCTGCTCAAGCAAAAGGAAAAATGGGACATTTTTGCTTTTTGTTTTCATCATTTTGTAAACCAGTGTTCTTGATTTGTGTGTGTAAAAAATACACATTTTAACATCTGACCTGTGTTTCTTTCCAACACAGGAAATCATTCTAACTCCTTAAAGACACACAATGCTTCTCTCCGACAGGAATGATCCTCCCACCCGAAGACCCGACGCCCCCCACCCCCTCGCTTGCATGCTCCTCCCCCTCCCTCCCAGGGTTGGTGGTGGTTAAATTATCCCCCCCCCAAATGAAAAAAAAAATGATTGGGGTCCTTGCTTTGAACCAAATTGAGCTTGTTGCAGTTTTTTGGGGCTTTTCTTGTTTGTTTGAATCAAAAAGATGAATGAAAGTGTGGAGGTGGCGCTACAGCCAGGTCTGGATTTCAATCATGACAACTGGGAGCTTGGCGACATTAATAAAGTCAGTTTTATATGGAAAACATCTTGAGCTGTAAATGTGCATCGTACTTTGTAAGTTCTCTGCAGATGACCACAGATCAGGGGTGTCAAACTGATTTTTGTTTTGTAGTTCAGGGGCCGCATTCAGCCAGACCTCATCTTGAGTGGGTAAATTCAATTTAAAAGTTATTCTTTACGCAGATGATGAAATTATCTATATTTTAACAGATACGACAAAAAATTACTCCAATCTCAACATAAAGGCAATTTTAATGAGACGTCCTGGTGCAAAATGTCCAAAAACGTCTCTTGTTGCTGTTGCATTATGGGTGTTTTTGGCTTTGAGACTAATGCTAGTTTGCTGGCGATGATCTCAGGGTCTCATTATTGGGTTTTGTTTGCTACTCTTAAGAAAAAATGTGTGTTTTCTTTGAATTTTTTCAAATTGCTTGGTGGTTTGGCTGGATTGCTGCCTCTCGAGGGCCGGTTTATGTTTGACACCTCTGCCATAGAGTACGGCGACGTTATTTTAACGTGTTGAGATCAGAGCACGGTAGGAGTGGGACCTCTGCTGTTACTCTTCCCGCAGAATCACCAAACGTGTGATTCTGTGATATACTGCAAAACAACCCTCTGTGATACGTCGTTAACCACGAATCAGCTGAAAACCTGATCTGTTGCTTTCATTTAGACTTAAAAAAAAAACACCAAAATAAAACAGTATCACAAGATTGGATTGTGATATATCATTGGTTTCTGGTCCCATTCCTGCTGTGCAGGACATAGTGAGCCTGCATGAGACGCCACGGGGATGTTGTCTTCCCTTCAAAAACACAAAATTTCAAAAGAAATGTACATTTCTGGAGAAATTGAGTGTTTCCGTCTGCGATGTCCCTTGATGACGGCAGAAATGCCTTGACAAGGAATCCACAGGAGCCCCAAGGTGCATGGGACACATCCAGTTCCTATCATGTTGGGATGCTGCATTTGTGGGATGAGCCGCATGCTAAACAGCTTTTCTCCGCTGGTGCTTGTCTTGCTGTTAGCTTCTGCCCCCCACCCCTTCAGGTGCAGACGGCACGATTCGAACCTTATGGATCGGATTGGAGTCAAAAAAATAAAAGGTAACAGTGTGGAGAAGGTTTGTCTTCACTGAGGACCTTTTCGACCTGTGGAGATCGGATGTTTTACAGTGTTCGACCGAATGTCCCCACAAACAGACTGAAGCTCTGGAGACACAAACAGAATGAGGAAGAAGCTGAAGACAACATGTCTCATCAAACCAGAGGCTTTCAATTCAATTAGTTAGATTTTTTTTTTATAGCACCAGATGCGAAAGACACTTAATGAAACCTACAGCAGCTTGACAAGAAAGCGTTCCAGGGCGTCCTGAAGCAGCGGATCTTACCGTAAGCTTAGTTAAATAGAAATGTGTTGAGCCAAACCTTCAAATAGAGACTGTCTGCCTGGATGCTGGTTCCTCATGAGAGCTGAAAACTCTGCTCCCTTTCTACTAAAACCCAGGAACCTCCAGGGGGCAGCACTGAGAACCACGCGTAAGTCTTTTAACTTGATGGACCCTGGTTATTAAGAGCTTTAGAGGTTAAAAAGATTTTAGCCCCTTGATGCCTGAATTCACTGACAATTGTATATATATATAAAAAAAAGTGTTTTGCTTTCAAACTGATGGTAAATTAAGTGGACATTGTTAATTTGCCTACAAAACACAGTATAGCTATACATTTAAGTTAGGATGAGAGCACTGATGCCACAACATCCTTTATAACTATTTACACCACAACAGCAAGAGACCAACTTGAATCATGAATCATTTCAGCTGGTCCATCAAAAAACCAGTGCTTAGAAAAAGTTTCCAGGTACGTGTTGATTAGGAACAAACCGGTGATGAGGGAGATGCTTAGAGTAACTGGGCTGCAACCTGTGTCAATGCTCATCACAGACAACAGGCATCAAGGGGTTAAATTCTATTGTAGCTTGAACAGGAAGTCAATAAAGAGAAGCTCATACTGGAGGGATGTGATCTCTCCTGCTGGTTCCTGTCAGGACTTGAGCTGCAGCTTTGGATCAGTTGAAGACTTTACGCAGTTACTGTGACTTTCTGGTCAACTCTGGAAGTGACACATGCATGGATTAGCTTCTCTGAGTCACACACACGAAGTCAAGTCACCTTATTTTCATGTTCTTTGTTAACATATTTATTACCTTTGCCAACAAAAGTTGGGCTGAACATTATGTTTTGGTCTCACTGTGCTTATTTATTTCTTGGTTTGTATGTAATATATGTATTTTTAATCATAATGCAGTCAGTTTTAATGTAATTGATGTCAATTCAAGGCCAAAACATTCCGTTTTAATTATCTGTCTTCAGACATGCCACATGATGCAGTGATGTCATTACCCTGGTTCTCCGCAGGGGTCAGGGGCAATTGTCATCCTAATGGGGTCGGGATAGGGAAGTGAAAACAACGTTTTGGTCTTGATATCAAAAGCTGACCATGAGGACAAAAAATATGTTTTTGACCCTTCCATGACATAGTACCACAGAATTGAATGGAACAATCCTTAGATACAGACATACATGCATACATACATACAAACCAATAAATAAATACACACATTCAGACAAAAACACAAGCTTCGTCCCTAACTTCATGGCAAAGGTAATGGATATATATTAAAACAGTACACAAAAATACGGTGACCTGACTTGGCCTATGACTTGAGTCGCCCAAGATAAAATGTGTTCCTAATTTACGAGAAGTTGCTTTCTCCATTTGTTCTCCATCTGTCACTCAGTTCCACGGCTCATCCCACAAATGCATGTTTACAAATTGAAAAAGGAAATGAACATGTTTTTCAAGACGAAAATGTCCCCACTTTCTGTTTCTTTATGTATTAAAGCTGCTTCATGGTAGAACTGTCTGAATTGATCTCTAATCCAAAGAAAACCTTTGTAGTGTGATTTGCTCTCAAAGTTCGGCCCAAGTTTGTTTAGAGCCACTAAAGTACACTTTCTGAAAGGTTAGATTAGATTCAATGAATGAATGAATAAGTACATAATGTTGGGTGCAGTTTTAGCATGTTCACATTATTAAAAACATCCAAACCCTTTCACAAACTGACTACATAAATGCAGACACTACAAAAGAACGGTAATGATCAAAAAACTAATAAGCGAAAAATATTTTTTTAAAAACATCAAACTTTGAAGATGTGTCTTTAGACCAGCAAATACAACACAACACTGAGACTCACATTGTGAAAATGCAAACTGGTATTAGCCTCAAAGTAAAATCATGCAGAAAGCAACAGCTATGATCTATATTTCACTGTATTTTGCACCAGAAGCTTTCATTAAATTGCTTTTATGTTGTTATTGTAGTCAATTTCTAGCAGTAAGAAAAAGAAAAACTTTTGAAGTTTAAATTCAAAGGTTTTTATGGCTAAAATGTCTTTGACACCCTGGACCTCAAGCTTCAAACTTCAAGAAACTGCAAAGAAACATATGATCCACATTGACAACAAGCATTGGGATCTCATACCGACTCCTACCTACATGCAAGGCAGACTTTGAATTTGTGAATATTTCAGAAAAATGTGACTTATTGTCCTACTTTAATGGGATTTGCCTTCACTTCCTGTCCTGTCTCGGGTAAAAAGGGGGGACGACATGTTGCCGTGCAGCCAAAGCTCGCTCAGCTCCCAGTTGTCACTCATCCAGCCAGCGCTGGCTCCATCCATAAAACCACCGCCGCCCTCCCTGGGGGCCGAGGAGGAGGTGGATGCAGCTCTGCTATTGTACCCCTGCATGTAAATAGTGATGTATCTGGACCTGTGTGTGTGTGTGTGTGTGCGTGTGTGTGTGTGTGTGGCAGTATGTGGGTCAGGGAATGATGATGTTTCACATCCCTCAGGGGAGAAAGGATGAATAAAGGGTTGGTGTGCATCCGTACACGAGTCTTAAAGGGTGGAAGGATTCATGTGTACAAACTGAAGCATGTTTTTCATTTTTATCGAGGGGACTTGAAGGTGAAAGGTTCTTTTTTAAAGCACAATAATGTGTAAACTGTATGTTGAGTCTGGATTCTTACGGTACATATGTTGATTTCTTACATATGTTGATTTACATATATGATTCTTACATACCTGCTGGAGGGTTTGTGTCCACTGAGGGGCAGCATGAGAGGAAATAACACTCAAACATCTAACTGAGCTGCTATTTATTGTTTTATCAGAGTTTAAACTGCTGAATGAACACACACACACACACACACACACACACACACGGTAATAAATACACATCTTTTTTTTATGAATTATAACCACGACACACTTATTGATATTTTCTTTCTCTGAAAACACATTTCATTATTCTCAATACTTTTAAAAGTTAAGTACTCTTGTTCATCTCCATCCCACAAAACATGGGAATCGATGAAACCTTCCCCTGTCTGTAATAAGCATTCAAACTAATCTGGGAAATACATGTTGGGCGCACATGCTCCTTTAGTCTATTAATGATTTCAGCAAAGTTTAGATGCTTTAGCAGCAGAGCTGCATTCACATGTTTGCACCAGTTTACTTGAACTTCCAGGCATTGTTGTACATATTTCATCCGGCGTGTGTGTCAAGCGTTTGCTGATGTCCTGGATGAGTTTGACACACAGAAAACACATATTTTAGAGTGTGTGAACAGCCTTCACATATCAAACCGATCCAGAGCTGCCCAGTGGACACAGAGCCCCCACCACAAAAAAAAAAATAAATGTTTGTGTTTGCTTTGTTTACCATGCTCAGCTAATGCTAATGCTAATGCTCAGCTTGTGTGAACCCGACTCCACATTTAACGGAAAGGTGAGAGTCCTGCAGCTGATTGAGTAAAGTTCTTCATCTACTGTCTTTCTGTAGGATCTGTCAGAACATTAAATGTCTGTTTAGCTAAATTAACGTGGCGCTAATATACAAATAGATATTTCTAGATATATTTTCATATGGATTTCATGTTAGTTTTCAGTGTATGAGGAGCTTCTGTCCTGAGATAGATTGTGATTAAAATCAGTAATATATGTTTGCAAAGATGCTCTTGTTGTGTTTTTAATTCACAGAGTTGCTCTTCGTCTATAAAGTGATGCTCAAGTGACGGCGGCCTCCGTGGTGTCATGACCCCCAGTCCCTGTTCTCCTGGGACTTGGTACTTTTATTTTGACAGTCACAGTAATAGCAATCCAGCTTGGTCATCCGTGTTCTCCTGCTATTATTGTTTAGTGTCGATTGTTCTCTGCTCCGTGTGTGTGGTTTCATTACAAAAACAACCAACAGCACCCACTAGTGGGCTAACATGTGAACTACACCCAGAACTACATAGGTTTCAGTTGAAACAAGGTCTAAGAAGAACTAGTATGTTGTGTGTCCATACAATATTGTGCACGGTTGATGAAATTGAATGAATGTTTGTACCTGACTGACGTGTTTCGACCTCATCAACCATCATGTGATGCTCTGAGAAAGACTGCAGACACAGTCCAAACACGTCAGTCAGGTAAAAAACATCCTTCATTATTTAATTATTGGTCAAACAGAAGCAAGATAACGAAATCCAGACAATAAAATGAACATATTTCAGATACATTTCTCTTTTTACGTGATCAATCACATTCAAACACACACAGCCGGCAGCAACAGCTCATCCAGACCTTTCAACTCAGGAATCCAACCACTGAACTTGATCTGTCCTGTTTTCCTCATGCGACGAAATAAATCTGAAGTCGTCCTGCATGGGGCTGTGGGTGTGGGCGTGTCCAGCAGGGGGCGCCGCTGCACAGGGGAGCCGATGGAGCAGTCTCAGACAGAACGCTCCACCATCAGCAGACACCAGGAAGTAACTGATTACATGAGAGTATGGATTACATCACTCACCTGTATTGTCTGATTTGAACGTTTTAGAAGGAAAATCTATGCAATTAGACGCTTTCCTTTCTTTCTTTCTATATATATATATATATATATATATATATATATATATATATATATATATATATATATATGTATTTCCAGTACTTTCCCTCCCATGCACATTGCAGGATGTTCTCCTCCAGGCTGCACTGGGACACGTTCGTGGTTCTGATCCAGTCAGACTCATTGTGAGCGGGTTCTCACCATCACACCCACCATGAGGTTCAGGCCCCTCCGCTCGCTTCCTTTTCTCCTCACTGACACATTTCTTGACTGAATCGATTATGCAGGCCTCTCTATGGGGGCCTCATGAATTAAGTATGAAGGGATACAGAGAAAGAAAAATACATGTTATGGAAACCTGGACGCAGCCATGTCTCTTTATTGGCTTTGATTTCTAAAGGTTGTAACCGGGCGGCTGGACAACGATCCCACGTGTTGAGCCTCGTTAGAGACGACTTTCTGGATGACGTCATAGAGTTTTAGAAAGAAATGTGGATTTAACAGGAATTAAACGGGATTCGTCGGATCAAGCTTAAAACCTGAAAGATTCTCAAGGTATTTATAATGATCCGAATCTATTTCACCTCCAGGAAGAGAGTTTTGTCGTGTGAACGAAGCTTCAGTCATGATGGTTCCTCTTTCAACCACAAGGAAAGTTTAATCGACCAATAGGGATCCATCCACACAACATCTCATGTACAAACTCTGATGTCCGTTTCCATGGAAATAGCAGTAATGACATAAGGCAAGGCAAGGTGCATTTATTTATATAGCATGATAAATTCCTGCATGTGCAGAGTAAGTGCTTATCAGTATCACTCCAATGATTAAGCTGCGATTAAATTGAAGGAGAAAAGTTCATCAAGTTCATCACTGTTGAAATGAGAGCAGAAGGGATTTAATTAGATGTAGTTAGTGGGTGTTGTTGGTTGTGTGTAATGAAACCACACACACACACACACACACACACACACACACACACACACACACACACACACACACACACACACACACACACACACACACACACACACACACACACACACACACACACACACACACACACACAGCAGAGTTAATCAAGCTCTAATCATTAACAACACCAGAACACGGACATTCTAGTAGACAGACCGCCAAGTTGAAGTGTTATTAGGGTGCCTGTCAAAATAAAAGCACCAAGTCCAGGAGAACATGGACTGGGGGTCATAACACCACAGAGGAAACATTGTTCTGATTGTCTCTACTGAGCATGTGCACAACTACTGGTCACAACCAATGTGGTTCTCATGTGCAGTAGCAGTGTTTCAGAAGAAAATAAGTTTTCCCACATTTCCACAGAAATATAGTCAAATTCTTTTCAAAAGTTGCTTTTTCCACCATTTCTCCAGAGACGGACCATTCCCCCAAATTATATTTTTCCCGCTTCTATGGAGACAGAGTCAAGCCCTCTTCAAATGTCACATTGACCCAGGTTTCCATGAGTATGGAGTCGGCGCATTTTCTAAAAGTTCAAAAAGTTAAACAAACGTTTTCATACAATCAGTTTTTCTAATGTTTTTATCAGAATGGTTTGTATGTATGTTCCATCAAGTGCTCTATTTCAGATTTACATTTATATGCTCACATCTACAAACACTTTCATATTTTCAAGCATCAAAACATTTTACTGAATATCTTTCTGGTTTTCATTGGAAAATGCTCCAATTTTGACTTGATTTAAAAAAAACAAGTATTTTTGTAGATTATTCTTGAAAAGAAAATGTAAAAGTCAAACTAAATGTTGGTAAAGCCAAACACTGAATTCAAAGTATTTAAAACCAGTTGAAAAAAACAACAACCTTAGACCAGATATAATTGATATCACAGTGAATTTTGCCCAGTATCAGTTTGCCATTTTATCAATATATTCATATTTTATACGCACATACATACAAAACACTTTTTTAAAATTACAAACTTATGTCTATTAACATGAAAATGCCATTCCTCTCTCTCTCTCTCTCTCTCTCTCTCTCTCTCTCTCTCTCTCTCTCTCTCTCTCTCTCTTTCTCTCGTGTGCACGCACACACGCAGGCACACACACACACACACACACACACACACACACACACACACACACACACACACACACACACACACACAGTAAACCCAATATCCTCTCAGGCCCGGGGGTTTTAGAGTGTACAGGCAGGAAGAGAGAGACTGCATTATCCACATCAAAGAGCAGAGTTATCAGCCATAATCAATTCTTCCCCCATTACACACTCCAGTCTCTCTCTCTCTCTCTCTCTCTCTCTCTCTCTCTCTCTCTCTCTCTCTCTCTCTCTCTCTCTCTCGCTCTCAAACAAAGTTTGAACATTATTATTGAGAATCCAGCAACTAAACACTTCATTTATCTCAGAGGAAATTTATTTGATTAGATATTTCTATTAACAATATTCTATTTACAGCTAAAGGCTGAAAGTTCAGCAAGTTTTATTAAATCATGTTCCTAATGTTTTACTGTAACACACATTTCAGTGAAAGTAGATTATGTTTTTTCCTCATTTGTTACACTGAAGTGTGTTTTTGTCTGATCAATTACGCACATTCAATATTATTGATTCCAAATGGTAAAATTTCCATATATCTTGTAATTGCTTAGTAGGAACTGAAGTATTTTCCCTTTTTATTTCAATTTATTTTTCATAATTTCAGCCTTCCAGCCATGCAAATTGAAAATACTTTCACCCAATGAATTATTATTATTATTATTATTATTATTATTATTATTATTATTATTATTATTATTATTATTATTATTATTATTATTATTATTATTATTATTATTATTATTATTATGGTTGTTGTTGTTGTAGTAGTAGTAGTAGTAGTAGTAGTAGTAGTAGTAGTAGTAGTAGTAGTATTAAATTGCAATACATTATTTTTGTTTTGTTTTGTTATTTTTGTTTGTTAAATTGTTTTTCAATAAAACCAAAAAAAAATAACTATGATAAATTAAGAGTTTTAAGAACGAGAGCAATTTCATGACTTCATGATTTTATACATTTATTTTAAAACAATCTTCCTGGATCGTCTCCAGCAGGGATGTCAGACTCTGTAAAGATGTTTCAGGGGTTTTGCTCGTGACTGGATCTGGTAAATGTAGTCTTGCTTTTGTGCAACTAACAATGATAAAAATACAATAATGAAGGACAAACACTTCAAATAAAAACATTTAATATATGTTAATGATGCACTGCTCTAGTTATGACACAAGCTTTAGCACAAAGTGTAACTAAGCTAATTTTAGTTCAGGGGTCACATTCAGCCAGATTCCAGCTTGACTGGGCCGGACTGCTGAAATAGAGCAATAATAACCTTTAAACTTAAGCTTAACTTTTTCATCACACAGAAGATGAAAATTCTTTCCAGAGACTCAGAGGTGGTTAACTACTGGTTAATGCAAGACTTTGTGCTGCTCTGGTCCAGGTTAAGTGATAAAATGAGAAAGTGAGAGACCGACATAGCTGGTCAAATCAAATCCACGAGAGAAAATACAATTAATCCATCAAACTTTGTAACCCTTCAATCCTGCCTAATAAACATAAACAGTTAAATACCAGACAATAAATATGAAAAGAACTGTATATATATCATTTGCCGTTCACTTCTAGTTTTAAATTGTGAATGATTCATTGAAAACTTTTGTTCAGTATTGTATTGACCCGCTCCTCCTCCTCTCCTCCATCGATTCCCTCTCCCAGTAACCAGGCCCCATCCCCGGGGTCAGCGACCCGCCCAAGCCCCCCTGCTGGGCAGCGGGACGGGAAGTGTGTGCATGTGCATGTGTGTGGTGGGTACATTGTCCACACCATTGCCAAACTCCACCCAACCCCCCTTGTCGGGTCAGAGCGAGGGTGGAAGCAGGTCACACTCATGCAAACAGCAGTAAAACTTCCATTCAGGCCTGTTTCTTCATCACGTGCTGAACAGACTGATTGCAAGATTCAAGATGGATTCAAGATGACATGCACAAGTGAATTCATGCATCCATCTCGCACACACACACACACACACACACACACACACACACACACACACACACACACACACACACACACACACACACACACACACACACACACACACACACACACACACACACACACACACTGCAACTAGACCTGTGTCGGCTGCCTTGGCGTCCAGGTTGCGTCTGCTCAATCTGGAAGTCTCTTCAGTTTTCCACCAAGTCACGGCCGTCATCACTCTCCGGGCTTCACGCTTGTCCTGTGCCGCCGTCTCTCTGCCCTGCCAGGAAAGTGTTGACAGCTCTCATCTTTCATCCATTTGATGCAATTATGCTCCTCCATGCACATTGGAAGCCTCTCCATTCATGCCGTCTTCAGCTTCTCCTGATTCCACATAACCATCTCGGACACAGACAATGATTTAACGTTTCTAAATCATTTCTCATTCAGGTACCTGCCGGAGAACAGCAGGGAGTAAGAAATATGTGCTTATAAAGTGAGAAAAACATCAACAAAAACCGAAAAGTCAAGATGAGTCATCCTCTACAGACAATGAATACCACAAATATTAGGAAAGTCTATGGAAGACTAGGCTATGTTTATGTTAAAATGATCACATCTTGAATTGACGGCAGTGAAGAAACACCTAACGTCCATTTTTAATAAAACTTTACGGCTTTTCATGAAGGATTTATGTCAGAGGTGTCAAACACATTTTGGTTCAGAGGCCACAGACCACTAAAATAGTGGCATAATAACATTTAAATTTAAAGGAGTCTAATAAATTCAGCTTTTCAACATTTTCACTTGGGTGTCAGTCCTTGTATTCAACGTTTATTGCTTTTCCTGGATTTTCCTCCATTACAATATTGGATCCTAGGAGCTGCATTCAGAATCTGCTGTGTCTGTGTGAGCTGGACTGGCTCCGCCCACACATGCTCATCTTGGGAAGAGGGGGAAGTACTTCCTCTCGTGGTGCCATGTGCCAGAGCAGAGCTGCCTAATTGTGGGAGGAGTTAAAGGGAGGAGCCTACCTTGATTGTGATTGACTAAACCCCCGATGACACTATATAGGGTTTGATTTCTGATTGGCTGGTTGGAGCAACACACTTTTTAAAACCTGAAATAAACCAGAGAGAGTTTTGTCGTGGTGCAGAGTATATGTGAAGAATATATCTAACTCTATGAAAATCAAACAATCACTACAGAAAATGACACCAATCTCAACATAAAGCCAATTTAGATGAAACCTTTTTTATTTGTTTATTCATTTCAGGCATGTGACATTTAATGCATTTCAACATTCACACACGCACACACACACACACACACACACACACACACACACACACACACACACACACACACACACACACACACACACACACACACACACACACACACACACACACACAAAATTCACAAACAGTGCTCCCCTTCCCAATATGCCTGTAAATACCCAAACCCTATATTTAAAAATGTATCTACAATCACCTGTGTATAATCCCGTAAAATCTTCTTAAGCAAAATACAGTGAAATGTACCAAACACTTCTATAGCTGTTGCAATATAGGTTTTTTTTACAGACTTGTTTTAGAAAATCTGACAGCATGGTTCTCTGGATACTCTTGGCTAGCTAGTTGTGTTGTGTCTGCTACTCTGAAGAAATTTCCATCCATCCATTGTCCATTGCTTATCCAGGGCTGGGTCGCAGAGGCAGCAGTTTAAGCAGGGATGTCCAGATTTCCCTCACCACAGACACTTCTTCCAGCTCCTCTGGTGGCACCCCAAGGTGTTCCCAGGCCAGCTGAGAGACATAGTCCCTCCAGCATGTCCAAAATCCCCAACGTGCACTGGGAACATGTACTCTTGGATCCGAGGTTCGACTAACGGCTGGGTCTTCCTCTCCAGCACCATGGAATAGACTTTCCCGGGGAGGCTGAGGAGTGTGATCCCCTTGGAGTTGGAACACACCCTCCGATCCCCCCAGTCCAGAGGTACTGTCCCTGCCCACCACGCGATGTTGCAGAGACGAGTCAGCCACGACAGTCCCTGCACATCCAGAGACTTAAGGAACTCTGGGCGAATCTCATCACTCCCGGTGCCTTGCCACTGAGGAGCTTAGCAATTCCCTCGGTGACTTCAGCGTGGGTAATGGACGAGTCCACCTCTGAGAAATCAGCCTCTGCTTCCTCAACGGAAAACATAATGGTGGGATTGAGGAGGTCCTCAAAGTATTCCTTCTCCCACCCGATGACATCTTCAGTTGAGGTCAGCAGCTCCCCACCTCCATTGTAAATGGTGTTGGTGAAAAACTGCTTCCCCCTCCTGAGGCGCCGGACAGTTTGCCAGAATTTTCTTGCGACTGACCGATAGTCCTCCTCCACGGCCTCCCTGAACTCCACCCAGACCTGAGTTTTTGTCTCCACCATGGATGCGGTGTACTTGTCCTGCCGGTACCTGTCAGCTGCCTCGGGAGTCCTATGAGCCAACAACGTCCGGTAGGACTCCTTCTTCAGCTTGACCGCATCCCTTACTTCCAGTTTCCACCACCAGGTTCGGGGGTTGCCGCCACGACAGGCGCCAGAGGCCCTGCGGAATCAGCTCCGAGCAGCAGCTTCGACAATGGAAGTCATGAACATGGTCCACTCGGACTCACTGTCTTCAGCCTCCTCCCCATCCAGCGCATCCAACTCATCACCAGATGGTGATCAGCTCAGTTGACAGCTCTGCCCCTCTCTTCATCCGAATGTCCAAGACACGTGGTCGGATATCAGGTGACACAACAACAAAGTCTATCATTGACCTCTGGCTTAGGGTGTCCTGGTGCCACATGCACTTATGGACACCCCTGTGCTCGGACATGTTGTTCATTATGGACAAAGTGTGGCGAGCACAGAAGTCCAATAACAGAACGGCACTTGGGTTCAGATTTGGGAGGCCGTTCCTCCCAATCACCCCCTCCAAATCTTGCTATTGTTGCCCACGACAAGGGACGTGACCCTCTTATTCACCGGGGTGAACTTGACCACATGGTGGCTGAGCTGTGGGGCAATAAGCAAGCCCACACCATCACACCATTTCACACCTCTGGCAACTCCAGAAAAGTGGAGTGTCCAGCTCCGGTCGAGGAGCTGGGTTCCAGAGTCCAAGCTGTGCATGGAGGTGAGTCCAACTATATCTAAACGGTATCTCTCAACTTCCCATACAAGCTTGGGCTCCTTTCCCCCCAGTGAGGTCACGTTCTATGTCCTGAAAACCAGATTCTGTGTCCGGGGATCGTGTCGTTGAGACCCCTGCCGTCGACTGCCACCCAATCCACACTGCACCTGACCCCTACGGCAGCCTCTGTGGGTGGTGGGCACACAGGAGGAAGAGGAGGAGAGGTCTGCGTCGTCCCTTCGGGCTGAGCCCGGCCGGGTCCCACGGGCAAGAGCCCCAACCCCAGGTCTTGCTCCAGGATGGGGCCCCGGCTGTGCCTCACCGGGCGACGTGTCTCCTCTCTTTTGATGTTTGTCCATGGGGTGTTTTGAACTGCTTTTAGTCTGACCCATCACCTAGGACCTGTTTGCCTTGGGAGACCCTACTGGGGGGCATAAAACCCCCCGACAACATAGGTCTGAGGATCATTCGGGTACTCAAACTCCCCCACCACGATAAGATAGAAGTTCAAGGGGGAGATTAAATTAAATAAGGTGAAATGTTGTAAACAGCAAATATTTAGACGTGGAGCTAACAGGTGTGGTGTGTGTGTGTGTGTGTGTGTGTGTGTGTGTGTGTGTGTGTGTGTGTGTGTGTGTGTGTGTGTGTGTGTGTGTTATTGTAGTCTTTTGAACACAAACACAACATCAGGTGACATCAGATGCCCTTTAACCTCCTTGCCCATCTGCATTTATCTTCTAAAGTTGCTCCTCTGGTTTGCCTCACTTTATTCTGCCTCCAACCATCCACCCCCCCCCCCCCCTCTTTTTCTCCCTCTCTCATCATCGGCCTGCATCACGTTGTGCCTCTCTCTGGGAGCTTCCTCTCCTCCTGATGAGTGGGTGAATGAGTGTGGCACAGCCACTGATGCACTCCTCCTGGTCATTAATAAAAGTTTTATACACAGTCAGGAAATGCATTTGAGCCCCGGTGGCTGGATCTCCTCTCAGACGCACAGGAAATGGGCACTTGGCTGACGGCCAACCCGGCTATTTCAGGGGTTCGTCCGGAGCCAATCAAACCAGGCCTGCCGGGTTAATGGATCAGTGGCTCTGCTCTACACCTAAATATCAGCAACAATTAGGAGTTGTGGGAGGGTGAGGTCATCAGGGTCTGAGCCCTCCATCGGGCACAACAGCACCACCGAAGAAGTACCGACAATGAATGGAAATGTATTACCTCATCCTTTTCCATTACATTTGTTCTTTAATCTGGAATAATTCACCAAAGCCTGCAACATTTAACAGATATGTTGATAGAGCAGCTGAACAGATGGCAATCATTCTCCAAATACGTTCTTTAACTCTTAATATACTGATGATGTGAGATCTTCTCTGCACAGCCCGTCCACGGAAAGGTGGGTTCAGGTTGGTTTGGGCTTTTACGACCAAAAGAAGAACAAACTGAGAAGAGCAATAATTCCTGTGCTTTTAGTTTCATGTGTTGGCATCAGGTAAACAAGAGACCGAGTCCAGACTAAGACCAAAGCATCTCAAGACGAAGTATAAACCAGTCCTGAGACCAGTCTTAAGACCAATATAGCTCCAGTGTTGCAGCGCCACCACAGGCCTGTTATCAACATGTTCAGTCCTTTCAGTTTCATTGGTCTCGTGTGTCAAACTCTTCAGGATTCTTCTGACTGTGGATATTCAGCTTCTTTCATGGTAACTTAATCTATTTGAGTCTGAAACAGGAACTATGAACTATGCCTGGAACAAGCAGCCTTGAAAGGTTTATTTAAAGCATTTAGTTTACGTTGCACATGCAGCAACGTCCAAACACACACCACAACGGTCTTAATGCTGGTTCTGACCACTGACAGCTGTTGCAACAAGATCGCTTCTGACGTCTACCACTGCTTCAAAAACTAAACCGTCAAATCTGGAAATGGATGAAACGCACCAAAGTTGTGTTAAATAGCAGCAGTGCACCTCAGCAGTAGAGTAATAGCAATAAATACCTTTAATAAGGAAATGGTCAAATCCAAGGCTGTGACCAGAAGCAAATACTCATCGTCATCTACCCTCCGTTATGTTTAATGTCATGATATAACGCTGATACGCTCTATTCCCGTCTTTTCTCCACCCAGTTTCCTTCCTTTCAACCTAAATTTAGGTTTCTGGCTCTAAAGCATTGCCGTCGAGGTGGTCAGTGGTAAACCCAAACTTCAAGTGGCTTCAGGAACCGCATGAGGAGCCACAAAGAAGCAATTCCCCCTGGGGCCGGGCACTTTCGCCGTTTCTCACCTTTAACTCTAAGAAAACGCGTCGACCAGAACCTCTAAAACGGCCTGTCACTCATTTCACCTCGACTCATCAAAGCTGTCGTCAGCACCAAGCTCTGAAATCTGCCCCGCACTTCCTGTTCAGGCACTTCAGATAAAAGCATCCAGAGAGGAAGTGTGTGTGTGTGTGTGTGTGTGTGTGTGTGTGTGTGTGTGTGTGTGTGTGTGTGTGTGTGTGTTGTGTAAGTCGACACCGTTGTACATCATGGGTGGGACGCCTCCTCCGCATCACATACTCGTTTTTGTTGGTTTGCAGCACAATGACACACATTACACAAGAATATGCATGAACACGCATATGCATGTGTGTGCGCACACACACATACACACACATACGCACCACACACAGAAAGAGTGCATCAAAAACAGAGAGCCGGCAGAAATGAATGACTTTGTCAGCTGTGTGGTGTTAACCAGGCCATTTGACATTGATCCCTGCCTGACCCAGAACATCTCCCATCACACACACACACACACACACACACACACACACACACACACACACACACACACACACACACACACACACACACACACACACACACACACACACACACACACACACACACACACACACACACACACACACACACACACACACACACACACACACACACACACACACACTTGCATGCACACAGGGCCTTAATTGCATTTCTTCTGTCACAGAATCTACACAGACTTTGACTGTTACATATAGGTAGGAGAGGTGTGTTCCTTTCATCCAATCACAATCACACCCTGTCTGATGGATATCATGTGATCTGACAGAGTTTACATGATGTGCAATGCTTCTTTAGATTCAATTTTGAAGTTTTATTATGCTACAAGGTTTTCCCTTTTATTCACTTTTTTGTAATTCCATTTTTAAAACTAATCTCATTGCCTTTGTCTTGACCCCCCAGTGTCTATCAGCAGTTTGTTTCATCTCGGAAACTTTCTTCCACAGGAAATGTAGCCCCCCCCCACACACCCCCCCATTAGGGACTAGTGTCCGGTTACCTTAATGTGTGTGTGTGTGTGTGTGTGTGTGTGTGTGTGTGTGTGTGTGTGTGTGTGTGTGTGTGTGTGTGTGTGTGTGTGTGTGTGTGTGTGTGTGCTACAGTGCATCTTGCAATAGTCCACATCTTGCTGAGTAAGGACACTGGATGACAAAACATGCATGAGCATCCTCACATGCACACAAAAAAAACAGTTCAGATTACAGTCAGATTCACCCTCATGGAGCAAGTGAATGAATGAATAAGGTCCAATCTCTTTGATGCAACAAGAGAATGTGCAACGTCACCAGAATGGTTTGGAATCAACAGATTAATGCATGAACAGCTCTATAACCTGAATGCCATCTGTTGTCAGTATTAGAGGAGGAAGACACTCTATAATCTGGATGTTAGAGGAAGAAGATGCTCTATAATCTGATGTTAGAGGAGGAAGATGCTCTATAATCTGGATGTTAGAGGAAGAAGATGCTCTATAATCTGATGTTAGAGGAGGAAGATGCTCTATAATCTGGATGTTAGAGGAAGAAGATGCTCTATAATCTGGATGTTAGAGGAAGAAGATGCTCTATAATCTGATGTTAGAGGAGGAAGATGCTCTATAATCTGGATGTTAGAGGAAGAAGATACTCTATAATCTGGATGTTAGAGGAAGAAGATGCTCTATAATCTGATGTTAGAGGAGGAAGATGCTCTATAATCTGATGTTAGAGGAGGAAGATGCTCTATAATCTGGATGTTAGAGGAAGAAGATACTCTATAATCTGGATGTTAGAGGAAGAAGATGCTCTATAATCTGATGTTAGAGGAGGAAGATGCTCTATAATCTGGATGTTAGAGGAAGAAGATGCTCTATAATCTGATGTTAGAGGAGGAAGATGCTCTATAATCTGGATGTTAGAGGAAGAAAATGCTCTATAATCTGGGTATTAGAGGAAGAAGATGCTCTATAATCTGGATGTGAGTCAGATTGATTGTTAAACCCTCACTCCAATGGTTTGGATATATGAAAACGTAAAAGCAGTGACATTTCTAAAATGTCTGAAGCATCCATATCATATGACCTTCAATACTTTATTAGGAGTTCTCAGCCATCAGAGTACATCAACATTTTTCATCAACTGAATGATTGACTGAAAAAACTCTTTAGATCAAAACATAATGGAAAACAGAAGCTGTAGTAGCTCATCCTGCTAATACTCCAAAGTCCAGCCACAGGCATGAAACAGCAGACCAGCCTGTTATCTGTTATACCAGCAGAATCAGATCAGACCGACATGGACCGGTCGAGAATAGACCAGACTGAGTAGACCAGCAGAGACCAGCATCACCCTGGGACTTTACATTAAAATATATAAAAAAAAAAAAAAAGGTAATAAAGTGAAAAAATTAAACTGACAATCATGTTCAAGTCAGCACTAATGATATGGATGGGCTAAAGCGCACATGCACGTACACACACACACACACACACACACACACACACACACACACACACACACACACACACACACACACACACACACACACACACACACACACACACACACACACACACACACACACACACACACACATTTCTGCTCTGTCATGTTAATACAGCTCTGAATTGAAGTGAATTCAATGATGGCAGAGGGAGGAGTTAAAGAGAGGAAGGGAGGAGGAGGAGGCATAACCAGTGTGTGTGTGTGTGTGTGTGTGTGTGTTGGAGGGGGTGAGAGTGAGCGAGGGAGAAAGTGCATGCAGCTCTCAGTCATTCATCCCTCAGAGAGAGGAGAGGAAACTACAGCAGAAGAGGAAAAGAAGCATTCCCCCCTCCCCCCCCCCGAGGACAAAATTTACTTCTTCAATCAGTTTGTGACTCCAGATGCCTGCAGCCCCTCCAGCTCCACTCTTCCCTCTTGTCATTGCTTCTTTTCACACAGACACGTTGTGCTGCTTGCGGGAGACTCTTCCTCCTTGTTCTCCTGCGTCTCCTCCAGGTCTGTGCCAGACACCAGAAGACTCCGCTGCACTCTGACTGTGTTCAAAACTTGGTTTGGAGAAGGAGGTGACCTCAGGAGGGCTTGCCTCGGATCACAGAGCTCCTGGAAGAGCTCCGAGAAGAGGAGGAAGAGGAGGAGGAGGAGGAGGAGGAGGGCGCGTCCCGCTGAGGAAGAGCATCCTCCAAGGCTCCTCACAAAAACACACTCTGAGGCGACAGGACTTCAGAAAATTAGATAAAACCAAGAGATTGAGACTTTGAAACTCACT
Source organism: Blennius ocellaris (assembly GCF_963422515.1). NCBI lineage: Eukaryota > Metazoa > Chordata > Actinopteri > Blenniiformes > Blenniidae > Blennius > Blennius ocellaris. Next base: position 4,446,896 of record NC_137663.1, on the reverse strand, counting down.
CAGTTCATTGAGGTTGAAATAGGCCCTCGTCCAGGGATTTCTTCCATAAATCTGAGTGAAACCCAGGACGCCCCAGCGCCGCCACGCAGAATGGACCTCCCACCAATCAGAGGTGAGCATGAATTCATCCTGTCGCCATCCGATCTGCTGATGAACTATTGATGATCTGCATGACCTTGAGACCACGGAGCTCCATTAGAATTCCTGATGAAATGAGAAATAATTCACCAGGCTCTCGTGAGGTTGCAGAGAATAAAGAGGCTTCCCGGGAAGCGAGTCTCTACCTTTACAATCTGAGATTTATAAATGTAGATTTCATGATGGAGTCGAAGAAGTTCATCATTTCACAGCCTAGAGTGAAACGAGTATGACAGAGTACCTGGAGATGTGGTGAGATGAAAACCACAATGTTTGAAATGTGTTTGGCTCTTTGCTTCAGTACATTGGAATGTTGGAAGACTTTCTTCTGCAGAATGATGAAGTGTTCAGTTCAGGTAGTTTAGAGCAGTGGTTCCTCAGTTTGAGCAAGTAAAGTCAGAGAGAACAGTTGAATCCGTCCAGAATGTAGCGTTAAAGCTTCCCACAAAGCCTCAGAGAGGAGCCTTACTGTTTGACTTGATCTGTGGCTGCGAATTCGCTTCGGGAGACCAGACCTTCCTTAGACGTGGAGGTTCTTCGGCTGATGGAAGGGAAACACTCAAGGATAGATGGAAACTCTTTAGGAATCAGTTACTATATATTAGGGTTCATCGTCCCATACCTTCATTGCATGTGAACATGTAATTCTCACCATATAAAGACCAGTTCTTCAGCCTCTGATGGACTCTGAACAAGGTTTTGATCAAAGTAGAAGTGAATCTGAGCTGCATTCCGCATTTTTAACAACTTTTGGAGGAAGTTTGAGTCTCTCAGTTATACTATAACATGCACATTGACAACAGGCTTGGTGTGTGTGTGTGTGTGTGTGTGTTTGTGTGTGTGTGTGTGTGTGTGTGTGTGTGTGTGTGTGTGTGTGTGTGTGTGTGTGTGTGTGTGTGTGTGTGTGTGTGTGTGTGTGTGTGTGTAGCCGTGATGGGGACATGTGGGGTTGAGATTGATTGTCCTCAAGGTCGGATGCAGGATGTCAATACCCATCTCCGCCGGGGTGGGACTGGAGGGGCAGGAGGACGAGCAGATGATGGGATGGAGAGAGGGAGGGGGGGGGGGGGTGGGGGGGGGGAGAGAAAAAAGTGAATGAGACAAGAGGAGTGGAGGGATTGACCGGGGATGGAGAGATGGATAGGGAGGGGACGGCGTGTGAGAACACAGCGAATAGATGAACACATGACGTGATGATGGAGGGAGAGAGAGAGGGGGGGGGGGGGGGGTGGGGGGGGGGGAGAGGGAGTAGATGAATGGAGTGTTTTTATGCCACAGTAGATGAACTAATGCACGACACCGCCACAAGCAATCACAGGTTCAAGAAAACATTTTCAACTTTTTCATGAATGTAACTCAAAAGTGTCATGTCATGTTGCTGAATAACTGCTAACAGTAAGCAAAACCAGATGAGGAATTCAAACAAAAATTGTGTAGTATAAAAAGTAGTGTAAAAAGTGTAGTACATGCACTCACCACTAGATGCCGTCTGTTTGTATGAAGACGCTAAAAATAAATAAAACAAAAACAGTGGCTTGCTTGTTTTGGAATACAGTTTATTGACTGACTGAAGGAGGACGTTCTGGTTGAGATTCAAAGATATCATGCAGGTTTTGTAACAAACAGAGCTGTGAAATGCAACGCAGTTGATGTGACGGTACAGTAGAGGATTTTGTACAGCTACGAAATGATGAATAAACATTAAAAAGTCACTACATCCATCACATCCACACTACGCTCACACTCCCACTGGACGTCAATGCAAAGCTTGTGTGGTGGATGCAGACGGCAGTAAACTGAACACACTAATGCAGCAGAGCTACAAGATTTTGATCTGAGTACTGAGTCTCAACAAACCCGGGAGTCAAATAGACAAACAAAATACAGATTTGGTCTGCGGGATGAGTTGTCTTTCACTTTGTGCCAAGGGACCCAACCTTTTTAGGACAGTGGTTCCGTTGACGGATTCAGACAAAAGCAACAGTGGAAGTTGTAAACACCCCCAAGGGCTGCAACACTAAAAACGATGTAGTTAGCAGGTCAGGCCACGGGTTGGCGCTGTTGGTTGTTTTTGTAATGAAACCACACACACCTGCAGCAGAGAACAACAAGCTCTAAACATGAACAATGAGAGAACACGGACATACTAGTGGACAAACCATCAAGTTGGATTGTTATTACAGTGACTGTCAAAATAAAAGTACAAAAGTCCAGGAGAATCTGGACTGGGAGTCATGACACCACAGAGGAAACTTTGTTCTGATTGGCTCTACTGAGCATGTGCACAACTACTAGTTGTGGAGCATGCACGCAGTGGCAGCATTTCAGAAAAAGTTGCACTTCCCCTGTTTCTACGGAGACAGACTCAATGTGTTTTCAAAAAGTTATGTCTTTCCAAGGAGACGGAATCAAAGCCACTTTGGAAAAGTTATGTTTAACCTGGTTTCCACAGAAATGGAGTCAGAGCATTTCTGAAAAATTCTACCTTAAGGAGTTGTTCTCAAAAAGTTGTGTTTTCAGTTGCTCTGAGCATCGTTGTTGTGGAAATGGTCACACAATGAAAAGAAAGTTTCTCGTTGCCTGAGGAAATGTTGCCTCAGAGTTCCAGGCCAAAATAGATGCACATCAGGGACTTTCACATTGGGATAATCCGGGACTATCCCGGGGAGGAGGGAGAGAATTCTTACACTTCATTTGGTTCCGTTGTGTTTCCGTTGCATTTTGAGAGCAGATCAAACCGCCTGGTTACGTGTAGTTACAACAGCTGCTGGTTTGGGGGCGCTGGCGCCACACATGTGGCATTGGCGAAGGAATGCACTCTACTGATTGCTCGTTCTAGTTTGTGTTAGTTTCTGTTGGTTTTTGTTAGTTTATGTTGGTTTTTGTTAGTTTATGTTGGTTTTTGGTGATTTCTGTTGTTTTTTGTTGGTTTCTGTTGGTTTTTGTTTGTTTCTGTTAGTTTCTATTAGTTTTTGTTAGTTTATGTTGGTTTTTGGTGGTTTATGTTGTTTTTTGTTGGTTTCTGTTGGTTTTTGTTTGTTTCTGTTAGTTTCTGTTGGTTTTTGTTAGTTTATGTTGGTTTTTGGTGGTTTCTGTTGTTTTTTGTTGGTTTCTGTTGGTTTTTGTTTGTTTCTGTTAGTTTCTATTAGTTTTTGTTAGTTTATGTTGGTTTTTGGTGGTTTATGTTGTTTTTTGTTGGTTTCTGTTGGTTTTTGTTTGTTTCTGTTAGTTTCTATTAGTTTTTGTTGGTTTATGTTGGTTTTTGGTGGTTTATGTTGTTTTTTGTTGGTTTATGTTGGTTTTTGTTTGTTTCTGTTAGTTTCTGTTGGTTTTTGTTAGTTTATGTTGGTTTTTGGTGGTTTCTGTTGGTTTTTGTTTGTTTCTGTTAGTTTCTATTAGTTTTTGTTAGTTTATGTTGGTTTTTGGTGGTTTATGTTGTTTTTTGTTGGTTTCTGTTGGTTTTTGTTTGTTTCTGTTAGTTTCTATTAGTTTTTGTTGGTTTATGTTGGTTTTTGGTGGTTTATGTTGTTTTTTGTTGGTTTCTGTTGGTTTTTGTTTGTTTCTGTTAGTTTCTGTTGGTTTTTGTTAGTTTATGTTGGTTTTTGGTGGTTTCTGTTGGTTTTTGTTTGTTTCTGTTAGTTTCTATTAGTTTTTGTTGGTTTATGTTGGTACATGTTGCGTTTTTTTGTTCATGTTGGTTTCTGTTAGTTTCTGTTGGTTTTTGTTTGTTTCTGTTAGTTTCTATTAGTTTTTGTTGGTTTATGTTGGTACATGTTGCGTTTTTTTGTTCATGTTGGTTTCTGTTAGTTTCTGTTGGTTTTTGTTGGTGTATCTTGGTTTCTGTTGGTTTTGTTAGTTTGTGTTAACTTGTGTTGATTTGTGTTGTTTTGACTTCAGTGTTGACGACTGGCTGAGATTAGTTTCTTCAAACAAAGTCAAATTCTTCCCCTTCAGTAATGTCTCCAAGTACAACGTCTCAATAAATGTGTTTATTCCAGCAAAGGAGACATAATTCAGTCATGTTCCAACTTTAAGAGGTCTCATCTCAATCACCCCCGTCCTGTCCTCAACTGTTGTCCCCTTCCTGCCCCCCCCCCCCCCCCCCCCCCCCCCCGCCTTGACTTGCTGGTCTGCAGTGTCTATTTCAGTCTTTCCGTTGGGCTCAGATTCGGCACATCCGGTATCTCGTCCAGTTTATTGTCATTCAATCCTGCCGTGCTCCCGGAGGGCGTTGGGGCGGCGGGGGGAAGAGGAGGGAGGAGGAGGGAGGAGGAGGGGGAGGAGGTGGGGAGGGGGGGGGAGGCCCCTGGGTCTTAGAGCCCGAGAGCAAACACAGTCTCACAGTCAGTTTACCTCCCAGTGTGTCATTTCCACCCGTCACATTCACCGAGGACGTTCCTCCTTCCAGAGCTGTGTGGAAAAGATCTGACACCAAGTCAGACAAACATCTTAATAATGAACCCGTAACCTTCTAAATATGTTCAACTCTGACATTTCTCAGAAAAAGTAAGACCCGGGTCCTGTATAGTGACAGACACATTAAAGCCAAAAGGAAGGTCCTTTCTAGTCTATATGAAGATTTAACAATGAAGAAGAGCTGCAACAAGCAAATTACTGAAGTTATTAACACCAAAGGTTCATCTGCAGACACTCAGAGAGCATTGGTAGAATGTGAAGAGTTTTTTCAAAACTTCCAATTGAATGATGTTACTGAACTCATCCAGAATTGAAATATCAGTACATTGCTCAAAACAATGGGCCTAAAAGCATTTAAATTAAAGATTAAAATGTATTGTAATAACCTGGTGTTTATCATAAGCTTGTGTTTGTATTTTAAAAGCGACAATCTGATCAGTTTTGCTGAAACATTAAGGAATTTAAAATTGTATTCCAGATAGAGAAAGATACAGAGGGGGACAGACATTCTGGAGAGGGAGATCACACATTGTGTCAGAGGCAGTACAACAGATGTTTTGGAAAATGGCTGTTTTGCCTTGTTTTGCTTGAACACTCTAATCCCTCCCTCTCTTCTCCTATCTATTCATTCATTTCCCTTATATTGTTTATATATGGATCATGTTTCTACAATAATAATAACAACAACAACAACAATAATAATTATAATAATTATTGTTGTTGTTATTATTATTATTTTCTTTGTTTCTTTGTTTGTTTGTTTTTGCCTTTTTTGTTTTTAATGGTGTGTCACTTGCCTCCCTTAAAGTGCAAGTGGAATTTGGGGATTGTTGGGAAAAATGCAAAATAACCTCTGTATGTCCTGTTTACATCTGTTACTTTTCATTTGTTATAATAAAATAAAAAAAGAGAGATTTTAGAGAGGGAGAAATAGAGACAAAGAAATAAACTAATAAACAAATACAGTGATATAAAACCTGAATTAAAACTCAGGTCCTCGACACGATACTATGAATAAAAATGCTTAAAATGAAATCCTATCATTTCCACTCATTGGCAGCGTTTTTTAACCACTTCATTTTTTAAAGACATTTCTTAAAATGTTTTTGCTGCACTGAACTCTGGAAAACTGAATCTTCTCTCTGGAGAAGTTTTAACTTCTGGTCAGCGGTTGAATCATTGTTAATTATTTCATGTGAAAATTAAGATCACATCTTAAACTGTGTGGCTGGAAACCACCAGGAGTTTTTATATTTTCTGCTAAACCCACAGAAGATCTGCTTTATATGTTTTTTTTCTTTTTAGTTTTTTTTAGTTTTTCCATGATGGAAGAAGAGCAGGTGGGAAAGAGGAGGAGGAGGGGGAAAGGAGGAGAAGAGGGGGAGGAAGAGAGAGTGGGGCTTGAATACAGGAAAGCAGAAGCTGAGAAAGGGCAGCTTCTCCTCATTCCTCAGCGAAGGGTCACTGCAGACACTTTTAAATAGCCTGAAAGCATCAAGTCATCAGTGAGGGAGTACGATCATCCATCAAAACACTCCAGAACAACAACAATAATAATAATAATAGTAATATAACCTGTTTAAGCAATTTGGAATTCAAAAACTGAGATGAACTTAAAAACCACACCATTCCAAAACGCTTTCAAGTTTCAAATGGGAAACTTTTGACAAATCTGTAGGATTTTCCCATGAACACTTACAAATAGTGCAAAGTTATCACTATTGCAATATCAACATGCATAATATACATTTCTCAAAATGTGGATGTTTGCCTTGCACCGTTCAGTCAAATGAAATTGTCAGTGTGAATGAGAAGTGGGATCATTTATCATTTGTTCATTTCACAAACAAAGACATTTTTGAATCATGTGACAGAACTAATTATTTCAGAAGGTAGAAGAACAAAAATGAAAGAACAAATAAAAAAAGCAATGAATTGCTTGTCTTCTGACATCATGACAACAGAACAAAACTGTCACAGTCCCTGAAAATTAGAGCGAAGACTTTACATTTTTACACTTTTGTCTTGAAGCTGCATGATGCATCCTGGTGACTGTAAAATTTAAAATCAAGTTATCTACAAATTCTCAAGAACAAGCGGTGATTTGAAGTATTGGACATGGAATGAAGCACAAAAATGTTTACATAGTTTTGCATTTGCATGGCAAGTGATCTCAGTTTCCATGGAAACAACAGAAATGCTGACCATGAGATAGTTCTCATGTTGGGCCACTACTGGGTGCTGTTGTTTGTTTTTATAATGAAACCACACACACATGCAGCAGAGGACATGAACAACAGGACAAAACAGACATTCTCGTGGACAGACCACCAAGTTAGATTGTTATTACGGAAACGGCAAAATAAAAGTGCCAAGTCCAGGAGAATATGTACTGGGAGTCATGACATCACGGAGGAAACATTGTTCTGATTACTCATTTTACTCAGTACCAGCGTGTTGACCTGGGCTAAGAGTGGCGTTTAAGAAAAGTTGTGTTTCCGAACCCGTTTCCATAGAGATGGAGTCCGCAGCATTTTTGAAAAATGTAATTGACCTGTTTCAATGGAGACAGACAATATGACGACTCTGGATTTTCCCTTACTGACGTAACTTTAGGAATTAACCCTACATTTTCCATACTGCGAAACAAACTAAATCACCCTGGAAACCTATCCTGAGTGTGAAACCGGCTCCCGACCAGGTTAAGATCTGGATACGAGGTCAGAGCTCCGCCTCCTGACCAATCAGATGGAGGCAGTCAGCCACAGTTTCGAACAATTGTAATTCTCAACCTGTTTCTATGGAGACAGACTTGGAGAGTTCCTCGAAAAATTGAGATTTCCCTTGTCTCCATGGAACAGAGATAGAGCATTTTTCGAAAGTTCCACCTCAGGAGCCATTTTCAAAACGTTGTGTTTTCGATGACTGTGCAATGTTGTCATCGAAATGGAAAACACTACGGAAGATTTCAGTTTTCATTTGAAAAAGTTGTCGTGTAAACAGGGCCTTCATTTCATGAACATTATATTGTTTAAAAAAAGTCTGATAAACACGTTTTTCTTCTTTTCTTTGATAACTTTCACATCTTTCACTGGGTGACAGTTATTTCATTGATTATTGAGTCTTGGATGCTATCAAAAGCTTGTGTTTTAATGTGCCATGCTGGTGAATCTTGATTGTGTTTGGCTGACTATCACAGGAAGTCATAAAAGCTCTGTCCCTCAGCTTTCTGCTTGTTTTCTTTATATTTCGTCATATATTACTCAGTCGATCAGGTATGTAAGTATTTCAACCAGGACAGGATGCAAATTCAGCCAAACTGCAAGGTAAATTGCAAAAACCTCAGTGAAAACATTGATTTTTTTTTTTCAACCCATTCCTTTAGAGGAACAACACAACACTGAGACCTGAGCGGAGACAATTGAGATGCTGCCATGAAGCCAGCGACCTTGTTGCTAATCAAACTAGCCTCAAAAGCATGTTGTCAGGAAGAGTTTGTAAAAACACCAAGAATACAACAGTTATGGGAGAAGTTTTCTGGACCTTCCGCTGTATTTTGCATCATTACAAATGGATTCATATTGAATTATTTTAAGCAGTAATTGTTTGGTTTTAGTGATAATATTGACATTTTCATCATGTACACTCTGCAACACAACAAAAATTAAAACAACTTTAGAGTTTTAACTTAAATGTTATGTCAATGTTTTACCAGTGAAAATCCAATAATTCCCCCCTAATATAGTGCTCCTTCTATGTTTAACTGCTAAAAAATATTACGACAGAGAACCACAGAGTTCAAAAGTCAAGTGAAACAAAAGAAGCATCAGATTATATATAATATGAGAGGAAGGCTGAAACCTGCAGTGACGACTGACCAGTGGAGACTGTGTGTGTGTGTGTGTGTGTGTGTGTGTGTGTGTGTGTGTGTGTGTGTGTGTGTGTGTGTGTGTGTGTGTGTGACTGTGAGTGTGAGTGTGAGTGTGAGTGATACTCCCCTTGCACAGGGAGTCGTCCTCAGGTTACCGCTGACGGACTCTGGAAGCAGCAGCTCTCTGACTCTCACTTTGCTTCTCTTCATTCACATCTTTCTCTCTATTTTCCACAATAAATACGCGTTTCACGTCTCTTTAAGCGTTTGACTTAAATTAATTTGATTTTCTAAATGTGGTGGGAAGTGTCTTTAACCCATGGACAATAAAAGGAAACGTGTATTTTAATGCATCATATTCAGCTCCTACAACTTTTTCCCTGAACCATCAATCACATTGCCATCATTTATCCATACATCCATCTTTTTGTCAATAAAACAAACTTTAAAGTGCTTCACAAGTGATCGATAAATAAAAAGAAAACTGTTTACATATGTATGCACAGAAAATATAAAAATGTAAAGAATAAATATATATTACATACAATATATCAAATATAAAATATACACAGCACTGACTGATAATGTGAAGCCTCACCTCTGACCATCCTTTAACACACACACACACACACACACACACACACACACACACACACACACACACACACACACACGCACGCACACACACACACACACACACACACACACACACACACACAGGACAGAGATCAGACACTGGCGGAGCCAGACAGAATGTCACAGTCACGTTTTTGGCAGCAGCCAATCAGAGAAGCTCATTCATCTGGCATACGGACGACGATGTCGGGAATCTCAAAACAGACATGTGTTTTTTTTGTCGTTCCCTTAAGATTACAAGAAGCAACGTCAACATGAAACAAAACTTGCATGTAGCAGATCAGTTTGTATGTTAGCTGGAGTGACTCAGTCAAACTGTTGGGCTCCTAATCGGAGATCAATGAGGAGGATGGAGGAGGATTATAGTCTTTCTTAGATGCAATATGCCGAGTGGCTTCAAGGAAAACATGGATGGAAACACTGATCACAAGTTTTAATTCAGTCCTTTTCTCTACAAAACACCAGAGCAATCAGTCCACATGCTCATGACCACGTCTAACAGCTCTGCAGGAAGCCTGAATACTTTCAAAACAAAGTCATTTGTCTCGTCTTCCATCTATCCAGTGTTTTCTATATCAGCTTGAGTCCGATCAGTGTGCAACCGAAAGTCATGAGAAACTATCTGAGATGTTGAGTTTGATCCGTTTGAATCGAATCTGTTCTCTCTCTCTGCATCGCGATGCACTCCAGTTGCTCCCCAGTCCTCCTGCTGAATCTGGCGGAGCTGCCTGCTTTTCACTGGGTTTTTGCGGAAACAACACTGGTGCTGCAAAAGTGTGTAAGCTGGACTGATGGGCACCATTTATCACGTTTTTCAACCAGCAACCAAAGTGTCACTGTGATCTTCTACATTTGGCTTTCAGAGATCTTCTTCTTCCAGGATTTTTCAGGCATTTTAACACATCAAAGATGAGTTCATGGTCCAAAACTCAATAATAAGAAAAATAACAAAGAGCGGCCAGATAGTGAAAGTTGAAGTAATCCAAGATAACTGACATGGACGAACTCACTCATTGCACTTTTTAAAAAAAACAACCACATAGTGAGGATTAACTTAATGCCTCGATGAAACAATATTCTCAAGTTAAAACTGAAAACCTTCGTAGTGTTTTGGGTGTTGAAGCCACTGAGAGCACAGGGAGGTGGAACTTTATGAAAACGGTCTGACTCTGTCGCCATGTAAACAGTGAAAAGGCAACTTTCTGAAAATAGCAGAATTATGTTAATTTTGCCAATTTTTACATTTATCTTTAAAAACGATCAAATCAAAATAATTTCTTTTTGAGCGTCAATTAGTAGCCAAAGATGGGTTTTAACCTGACATGTTTCAGCTGCGTCTCCAGTCTTCCTTTTTGAAAAGGTTTTGAAACTTTGAAAACAAGAATTTTGAAAAAGCCCCCAAACTCTTGTCTTTGTGCCAACTTGTGAAAATGTGACCTTTCTGAAATGCTGCTGCTGCACATGGGCACCACGGTCGATGCTTCTAGTGCCCATGCTCAGCAGGAAGACAATAATGAACAAGGTTTGCCTTCATGATATTGTTTCTTTTTACATGAAAATGTTATGTTTTACTTTTTTACAATGTTCATCACATTGAAGCACCAGCAGGTCTCACATTTATAACATCAAGTTTCGATAGGATCCAAAATGTAATAATCACATTTTTGTTTTTTTTACATGTCATTAAGTTAAGGCCCCATTTACACAATGTTTTGAAGTGAAAAGGGGTGGGGAACTCAACGTTTGTGCCACGCTGGTCCTGGTCATGTGCACCCCGGTTGGAGCAACTAGTAGTTCTGCACATGCTCAGTTGAGAAAATCAGAACAAAGTTTCCTCCGTGGTGTCATGACTCCCTGTCCAAATACTTTTATTTTGACAGTTGTGCTGTCGAAACCACACGCACGTCCTGCATGTGTGTGTGGTTTCATTACAAACAGCACACACTGGCATGCCAACTGCATTGTTTTCAGCATTTCTGCTGTTTCCATGTAACCTGGACTTTGTTATGAAAACATGATGTAGGGGAAGGGTTCGCAATGGCGAGCAAGTGAAGAATAGGAAGTCAAGGGAATGCTGGCGGCTTATGTGCAGAAGTGGGGATTAGAAGAAGACGATCCAATATGGCCACCCCGAACGGGAAAATGCCAACAGGAAACCTGAAGGTATCATGAGTGAATGGACTGAACTTCCTACATGACTTGCAGTCTTGGTTTGGGGTTGGGGAGAGGCGGGACCCGGCTGCAGCAGTAACAGTAAGTAAAAATGAGGTCATGGAAACGGACGGCAGGCCTCTTCTTTTCAACAATTAGATGGGCTGATAGGAGAGCAGAGTACGAGTGAGCTGCAGCCACCGCTCGGTCTGATGCGATTAGTCACCAGGACCACTCCTCTCTCCTCAGACTAATTTGAAAATACATCCTCATCTAACCAACCTGGCTTCCTTATCTGCTGCTGCTTCGTGGCCCGACCTCCGGACGGACACAGGAAAGCCTCAGCAGCTTTTTATTTCTCCCAAAGTTCCTCCTTGACCAACACAAAAGGACAGTACGAGTATTGTTCTGTTGTTTTTGTTTATCCAGTCCTGCTTGCAAATCACCTCCACCCCCTTCGCCCCACTTCCCTCCCAGTGATGGATTGCCATTCTTGGGTTTCATCCGCCTTCCTCCTCTCCACTTTGGTTTGCTCTTCTCTTGTTACTTTTGCGGTGCTTTTTCCAGAACCCCCCCCTCTCTCTCTGTTTTCATAAATGACACAACATTTAATGAGAAAATGAAAATAATCACAGAAGGAAACAATGGTGATGATTTTCAGTTATGTGGATGACATTGTTATGCTCTTCATCACTGAAGTAGTAAAATGATTCATTCATCCATTTGTTTTTGCATTTTTTTCCTCCCACATTCCCCAAAAACATGCACCGGGGGTCCCGGAGCAAGATCCTCAGCTCCCCCTGAGCACTGCTCTGTGTGGCTGCAACCGATGGGTCAATTCGGGATGAATTTCCCCTCGGGGATTAATACAGTGCTATAATATAAATATATAAATGTAAAAAAAATGTTAATATTGAGAGAAGCCGCTGATTCCACCTGACACGTTGCAAAAAGCAAACTTTTACAGGCCATTAAGTCACTTTTGTTGCATTTTGGGAATCAGTTGACATCAGGATCAGATTACTTTAATAATCCTTGGAGGAAATGTGTGGCAATACATGACAAAGGTGCACAGAGCTACTGGAAACTTTCTGAAAACACTCTGACTCCACCTGGAAACGGGTGAAACTTAGCTTTCCTGACTTTTCTGCTACTGGTCATACCAGGCCCGCCCCTCCCTACACGCAGAACACGCGCTGTGCGTAGGGGCCCCGCGATCCACGGGGGGCCCCATTTTGCGCAAGTGAATTGAATTTCCCTCGGGATCAATAAAGTGTCATCATTCTCTGCAAATGTGCAAAGGATGCGCTGCATTTTGCTGAGAGGCGCGTAGAGCACCGCCACCAAGTCAGCCTGAGGCAGGAGAGAGAGAGAGAGAGAGAGAGAGAGAGAGAGAGAGAGAGAGAGAGAGAGAGGAGAGAGAGAGAGAGAGAGAGAGAGAGAGAGAGAGAGAGAGAGGACGCAATGATTGAAAGCGCGAAGCGTCACCATCTGACCAATCAGCGGTCAGAAGGGCCGGCAGGCAGTTGTTTACAGGTAGAGAGGAGAGAGAGAGAGAGAGGGGTGAGAGAGAGAGAGAGGGAGAGAGAGAGAGGAGAGGAGGGAGAGGAGGGAGGCGAGAGAGGAGAGAGAGAGAAGAGAGAGAGAGAGAGAGAGAGAGAGAGAGAGAGAGAGAGAGGGAGAGAGAGAGAGAGAGAGGGAGAGAGAGGGCGAGAGAGAGAGAGAGTAGAGAGAGAAAAGAGAGAGAGAGAGAGAGAGAGAGAGAGAGTGGCGAGAGAGAGAGAGAGAGAGAGAGAGATAGAGAGAGAGAGAGAGAGAGAGAGAGAGAGATGGCTTCCAGACGTCAATATGATTCAGGATCTAGCAAAAGAAAGAAAAAGTCCAAACAGTCAGAGTCTCGTGCTTCACTTGAAGGGAGGGGATGTTGTTGAAATAAAAAAGAAAAAACTAAACTGTTTATGCCACAAAGTAGTTTTCAGACGTGTGGATCTGTAAAGTTCTTGTTCCACTGTTGATAGAGACTGTTCATTTGATTCGTTAGTAATTGTAATTTATTATTATGATGATTGATGATGATGATGATGATTATTATTATTATTATTATTATGTTATTGGAAGGGGGGCCCCAAAATAAAATCCTGCTTAGGGCCCCCCACTTGGCCAGGGGCGGCCCTGGGTCATACACTAGGTCTGGGTGATATGGCCTATAAACTATATCGCCACTGTAATCCGTTACTTTTCAAAAAATGTTTATCAGTAACTAAAAAAGTAACATACCTGAGTACTTTTAGTGACTTTTGGATTACTTCACCAGCAAACATAAAAAATAAGAGACAAGAAAGAATAGCAATGTTTGTCTGCTCAGTGTAGTGACACGTCTTATACACTAATTACACTGAACAAGTTTGAACTATCAAAACTCAGTAACCAATCAGGTGTCGAATACTGATTTTCTTTTTTCAAAGAATCAAAATTACAATACAAATAAAGCTTTTATTTTCTATTCAAAGAAATGTGCCCATTTTTTCCAAACTTTCTCTCTCTCTCTCTCTCTCTCTCTCTCACTCTCTCTCTCTCTCTCTCATCCCATTTCCTCGTTGATTTAATGTTTTTTTCCGGACTAAATATGAATATTTGATGAGAGGCTGTATCTGGCAGCATGAATCACTGATTGACAATAACTGAACAACCAGCTACTCAGTCAACGAGCAGACTTAAAAAAAAAAAAAATTGTTTATGGCACGTGTCGCCCCAATTAATCCCAAAAAACATGAGATCCTCTAAAAGTATTGAGAATGTCTTCCTACCATCAGCAACCAGTACTGGTATTTAGCAGGTTACTAGCAGGTTATGAGCTAATAAAACTAGTTGACAGAGTCCCAGGTGTGTTTCAGTAAAGTCAGCAGGTTTTATCCTACAGATGTTTCTTCAGGTGAGACGTCGACTTCCTGGACGTTCACGTCACTTTCACTGCTGGGAGGCGTCATTAGCATTGTACAGAGAGGTTAAGAGACTCCTCCACTTAAAACATAGTGATGAGAGCAGCTGGCTGCAGTATCCATGGCAACGTGTCAGTGCCGGCCAGCCTGAAAGCGTCAGGAAGTGTCGCAATGCCAGTGGACGTCGCATGTAACAGCTGCAGTTGTAGTTTATTATCTGATTTTCTATTGTAATCCTGCTCAGTAATCCCACTTTTTATCCAATATACCTGTAACGAGATCACACATTTTCTTATGTACTGTAACGGATTACAGTTACATTTATTTGTATCCTAATTTCGTAACGCCATTTACTAACAGTTAGTAAATGAGGAATAGTTGCAACTTTAGAATAACGTCCTAATAATGTATATAAAGTATTAACTGATACTTAACAAGTCATTAGTAAGTAGTTTACCAATGGCTTGTTCATGATGTATTACTAGTTTATAAGGTATAGTTATAAATCATTAACATACAGTTAACATGTAATTTATAAATTGTTAACTAAATGCTTGTAAATTATCTATTGCCAATCTATAAGGCACAGTTATAGATCCTTAATAAACTGTTAGCAAATATTCAACAAGCAATGTATAACTCATTAACAAATGGCTATTAATGGTTTATTAACTACTTATAACGGATAGTTATTACAAAGTGTTACCCAACCCACCAATGCCTGTCCAAGACGAAGACAAGTGAAAAGAAAAAGTCTTTTTTTTCCACACCTGAAAAAAAAGTGTGCCGTGGCTCAAAAAAGGTTGAAAAACACTGATCTAGAATCTAAATTAAAAAACTTATTTCAAGATTTAATTATCAAATAAAATCCACTTGCTGCATGTACAGATAATTACTCACGTTTGGAAACGAGGCCTGGAACATGCAGGACTGAGAAGCACCGGCATAGGGTCAAAATATTTATTAGCAATATGACCAAATTCTGGGAAAATTCTTCATCTGAGGGATGAAGAAGCACTAAGTTGTCTGTGGTGTGCTCATGTCGACAGACTGGACTGGACGTTTTCAGTGCTGAAACAGATGCTGTGGCTCAGAAAACCTGAACCATGTGTCAGTAAATGTTCCTGTCTGCCTCCTACCATGCTGCTACTGCAGAACATCTCAGCTCCCCTGCGTCGTACGTAACACTGAAAAATGCATACTGTCTGCACCCTCTACCAACAAGTACGACATGCAAGGTCGAACAGGCTTCACGTCACTGCATGGAGCTGAAAGGGTTAAGTTTGTTTACGATTCCCAGCTCAGTCTCACATACCTGTACACAAACTCTAAACGATCAAGTCTGCCCACTCAGGTTACCTTTGACCACCAGCATGGCTCATTGTGATGATGACATGTGCTGAGAAGTCCACTAGTGGAAAATCACAAATACAAAACAAAACGTAAGCATAAAGTTCTCAAAATAAAGAAGAAGCGTCCCAATTTTAGGAGATTATCAATTAATTAATTAATACTAGGGCATTTGCACGACAATATTTTACGTGACCACGCCTTGACTGTTAAAGAAAAGTGGTGCGTTTCCATTGCAGCAGTAGACACAGTGACAATGATATAGTTACCATGCTGGGCCATGGGAGGGCGCTGTTGCTTGTTTTTGTAGTGAAACCACCCAGCATTCATATGGACAGATGACGAATCAGATGCTATCAGGGGTGAGTCTCAACTATTGAACTACCGATACGGACTTAGACAACCAGAACAGAACTGGCAGTCACACCGCTACGGGTCGGCCACGTTTGTTAGTTGCACATGAGCAGTAGGAACTATTTACCACGGCAGAGACTGCATGCACAGTAACAGTACTTTGTGGCCCCGAGTCTCTGCAGGCGGGAATCAAAAAAAGTTTCACCTCGGGAGCAGGTATAAAACAAAGTCACCGTTGTAGTGTATCCGAGTACTGGGCCGTTGTCGTGTCAACGTGGCCTTGGACTCTACGAGCATGTCTTCTTGAGAACAGTAAACAAAACAAGCATTGGGAAAGCTTGCAGCCTCTAGCAGTTAAATTGTTGAAGAAACAAGGTAGTTCAGGAGCCTCTCCAGGATGTTGTCGTGATAAAGTTGAAAAGATTGGTCATCACTCATAACTCATCATTATTTAGATCCCACCTTTTAGGAGAAAATAAATATTATATAGTAGGTGCAGGGATTCCACTTTTTTTTTTAAAAACCCACACAAACACAAAACATTAAATTCTTCAAAATATATTGTAATATAACATTGTTTATAACAGGGAATATTAGAATGTACAAAACACAAAAAATAATGAGGGAATTAAAAATATAAAAAAAGCCTAATTTCTTTTTCCTATTTTTTTGTGAATGAGTCGTGTGGCTGAAGATGGTGATTGTCTGCTGTTTCCCTCTTTCCTCCCTCCCTCTGATCTAACCATCTGAGCTGCTTTAAACACATTTCCATTTGGCCTCATTACTCTGGGTGGACCCCCCCCCACCGCGCTGCCCTTCGCAACTTGGCACGGGTGTGTGTGTGTGTGTGTGTGTGTGTGTGTGTGTGCTGTCTTGATCACACGTTGAAATACAAATTAAGAATCAATTTTCCAACAGTTTTCGTCTCAAATCAAACAAGGTGCATTTCAGATTCAGACCAGAATCTATATTCAGTATGTGATTGTTAGAAAACCAAACAAAAACAAAAACAAAGCTCTGGACGCAAACGGACTCACTGGAGAAGGGGTCGAATTCAATAAGCTTCCTTCTCCTTCGAGAACATGTTTTAATTTTCAATGTTTTCATTGTACTTGTTATTTTATTTATTATATATGAAATGAAATAAAACGAATGAGCAAATGAAGATTTTGAGTTAAATTCACTAACCTTTTCGGTGCAGTTTCAGTGTTATTTCTGCATTAAGTTCGCGCCAACAACACAATTATACCGGATTATATGACGCTGTTGCACCTCATAGCGTGAATCTTTTGATTTCTTTTAAACGAGGTGCATAAAGCCTTACATTTAGGAAAAAAAATGGCAAAACCATAATATGAGATCTGACAAACACGTTTCCACTTCACAGGACTTTGAAACCAGCATCAAATAATAACTCAACCACTCCAAACGTGTTGAGTTAAAGAGGGAGAATATAGTTTTCAAGGATGTTTTCAAAGGAAAATGGAAAACTTTTACCTTTTATTTGCATTTTGTTCACACAGCGACTGAAAACTCAACCCTCAACTCAAAACGTTGCCATGTAGATGTCAAACTTTCCTAAAACAAATACACAAAAACAATCCAGTTCCCATGAGTTTGATCGGGAGCTGTTTGAATCCACAGACTGAAAATCCCTTCAGGTTTTATACTGAGCTGGTTTCTTGAAATAAGCCATTTTTCTGTATTGCAGAATTTGATCATTCAGAGGAAAGAAGATCTTTGTGCATACGGACAAAGAGTCAGCTTTAGAGGGGATTTGTGTGCAGGTGGGATTCCTCCGTGGCAGAAACAGCAGCTGCTGTGTTCAACAGATGCTAAATTACAGTGTGGACCTCCTGGTTCGATCCCTCCAGTCCTGGCAGCCTAATAATAGTGTTAGTTTGAGCGGAGGAGAGCTGCAGCGGTCATGATGACATGGCTGATGGTCATGTGGTGGCTCTGCAGCCAAACCCATCCATGATGGAGAGCTGCTTCAAAGCCTGCAGGCCAGTCTGAAGACTGTATCCTGCATTGGATGCCATCTTCTGCCAATCGTTCTCACAAAATGAGTTTTTTTTTATTTTTTTGTTTGCTTTAAGCAACACAGTTCACTTAATCTCTACTTCATCGGGCACACTGTGGAAAAGAGAGTTAAGGATAAATGAAATATTCATTTGATTGCTTAGTGGCAGGCTGTTTTGGTCGATGATCATGAACACAAGTGAAAACCTGTTTTGTTTGTTTCAGTCTTTTAAGTTGCATCAAGCAGAAGTTAAATCAAATGTCAAACAGCCTCTGACTTGAAGGAGGTCATTGGACATTTCAATGGTTTTTCTGCATCTTGCACCGTATTTTAATGAAATAAAATATTTCTTTGTTTACTCATGTGTTTTCATATTCCAGCTCACAAAAAAAAAAGTTTATGTACATTTGAATAGATGTAAATAAAATGCAGTGAATAAATTGAAATCAAAGTCTCCTGGTAGAATGGATGTGGTAGCTGCAGCGGGCATGTCAGTGGGGGGGTCTAGGTTGAGGTGGGCGGGACCGGACGGTCTGGGGGTGTGTGTGTGTGTGTGTGTGTGTGTGTGTGTGGTGGGCTCCCTGTGCTGCTTTCTTGCTGCTCCCTCAAATTTTTCCCTGGAATTTTTCACCCTCGATAAAGTTTTTTTTCCCCAACGCAGAGTGCACAGCGGGCAGTACGGTTTTTGTCACCTTTTACTGAGCCGAACTTAAAGTAATGTGGGTATTTTCAAGCCTTAAACGCTGCAGGTCTCTGCTGTGCTTCACTCTCTGCTGATCACAGGTCGCGCTGTTGAAACATAACACGGCCTACTTTCTGGAAAGTAACTGTAACTTACTGTTTTTGTAGAAGTAATACCTTACTTTACTTGTTACTTATTAAAACTATATTCTGATTGCTTCTACTGAGCATGTGCACAACTACGAGTTACTACTGCCATGGTGTGCATACACAGCAGCAGCGTTTCTTCCGTCTATATGAAGATGGAGTACAAGCGTTTTCAAAAAGTAAAATTTTTCCCAATTTACGTGAAGTTTGACTGTTGATGTTGAGCACCGTTGTCGTCTTAACTGGGAGGGGGGAGCTGAATCTAGCAGAGGAGTTATTCATGTTGTCGGACTCAAAGTTGTCTCCACTGTTACTAATCACGGTTGCTTCCTTGTGTTTGTGCAGGTTTATCTGATGTGCCGTGAGCACCTCGTCCCCTCCCCGGCTCCCAGCCCTGGTGCCATCCAGCGGGCTCACCAGGATGGACCCTACTCACTCCCTGAGGATGGAGCTGGACTCCGTGCTGTCGCTTGACCAGATACGTGCCATCCGGGCCAACAATGACTATGTGGACCGGCCCGTGGCGCTGGAACCTGCAACGCAATCTGGATTTTTTTACGCCCACGATGACCGATACCCTCACGGAGTGTACTCCCACCACGCCCAGCCCTCCTTCCCCTCGGCCCTGTCCCGCAGCCAAAGTCAGCAGCAGCACGCTCACCTTTCCCACCTGAGCCGTTCCAGTACGATAAGCTCTTCCATGTCTCGGACCAGTGCCACCTCGGATCAGCGGCTACTGGCAGGGTTGACGCCGTCTCACTCCGGCGTTGGATCAGTGGTCCACTCTCAGCCGAAGGGGGAACTCAAGCCTGACACTTCCCTGGGTAAACGCCTGACGGACGGCGAGGCGGAGCTGGGCCTTCACCTGTTCATCTGTGAGCGGTGTGGTCGCTGTAAGTGTCAAGAGTGCTGCGCCCCCCGCCGCCTGCCATCCTGCTGGGCCTGTGGACAGCGCTGTCTGTGCTCTGCCGAGAGTACCGTGGAGTACGGTACGTGCCTGTGCTGTGTTAAAGGCTTGTTCTATCACTGTTCGGCTCAGGACGACGAGGATAACTGCGCCGACAGACCGTGCTCTTGCACCCCAGCTCACGCCTGTGCCCGGTGGGGCACGATGGGGCTGTTGGCGCTGTGTCTGCCCTGTCTCTGCTGCTACCCCCCTGCCAGGCTGTGCCTTGCCCTGTGCCAGTGTGCCCACGATCGGGCCACGCGGCCCGGCTGCAGGTGCAGCAACACCAACACTATGTGCCGCAAGATTTCCGCCTCCAACCCCAACCCTGGTCATCCCTCGCTCCGCAGCAAAGCTCTGGAGAAACCCTTATGACAGGCTTGGACGAGGGCCAGGCGAATCCGTTTTCCTCTTAGCCGTGGCCAAAGCAATGCTGTCGCCAATTCACAGCGCCACAGCTCACGCTGTGACGACAGTGCCATCGTGACCCACTTACCTACATATGATCAACCAACCAACCAACCAACCAACCAACCAACCAACCAACCAATCAACTGCTAAGTGTTGTTCACCTAATGTACCTTGAATTTTCTTCTTCTCCAGCTCAGGAGGGACCAAAGCTTTATTGTGCCTGTTCATGTCGGAGACTTCATTTCTCAAAAAAAGAACACAACAAAAAACTGAACTCACCTTGAAGTGTCGTGCTTTGCTGGACTGCCCTTTGACCTTATACAAGACTTTGTGAAAGACGTCACCTCTCTCCACTGTCAGTGGTGTAATCTGGGCGTGTTGAAATCTATTTATTTATTGTTGAACCTCCTTCCTCCCCACCCTTTGCAAGGAGTTCGCACAGAGAAGGGCGATGGACCAAATCAGGAAGGAAAGACGCCCGTGGCAATGTGGACGGTCTTTGCCAACAGCCTTTCCGCAGAACGAAGACCGGAAGGAGAGACTGAGGTTAAAACTCAAATGACAAATTAAAAAAAAAACAAAAAAACAGCACAAAATGTTCCAGATGAATGAATTCGGAACCCAGAATGGGTCTCAGCAAAGTACCATGACACAGAGTGAGAACAAAATCAAGGCAACACAAATAAGAACAGTTCAGCACCAAAAGAAGGGACCATGAACTGTACAAACTGAGAGAATTTCAAAGCTGTGGAGCTCATTTGTAACAGAAAAGCACTGTGAGGTTGATGGACAATTTCTCCCCACAGCCAAGAAGCTGAATGGGGGATTATTTAACCAGAGGGAGGATGCATCTATTGTGACTAGGCAGCGTGCGTGTGTGTCTGTATGTGTGTGTCCTCCTACTGTACGACCTGTGTTATGTATAGCCCAAGTATGTGTGTGTGTGTGTGTGTGTGTGTGTGTGTGTGTGTGTGTGTGTGTGTGTGTGTGTGTGTGTGTGTGTGTGTGTGTGTGTGTGTGTGTGTGTTTTCAGCAGAAGAAGCTTCCCTTGTCTTATTTTTAGCCAAGCTGCTTCGGCAGAGCTCTGAGGGCCTGGTCGGGTTTCCTCCCGAAGTCAGTCTGTCGCCAGCCTCCTCCTCCTCCTCCTCCTGCTGCTCCTCCTTTTCGTCCTCCCTCCTCTGACCGAACTCCTTTACAGCTCTGCCCACATACACCCAGCCGCCATTTCCCGTGCTCCACTCCTCTCTCCCATCCTCCAATCAAACACTCTCTGCACTGAACCATCACCTCTTCTCACTTGTCGCGCATCATCCATCCATCCATCCATCCATCCATCCATCCATCCATCCATCCATCCATCCATCCATCTTCATCCGTCCATCCATCTTCATCCATCCATCCATCCATCTATATTTCACATCTTCTAAGGTGTGAGAAGAATAAAAAGCTTGGTTGGACACTGAAACAATGTCTAAAAGAATTGTTTCCAGCAAAGAAAATCAATTCACACTCCAGGTAGAATCTGATTCTCCGTCAGTTCAGCCCCACTGTGTATCTGTTGGTGTAGAGGAGAGTCGATGTAATTCAACCGAGACAAGTCATTAGGGAAGCAACAATGACATATTTTTTAAAGGATGACTACTAACCTTTAGCTCCTTGCCGATACTGAATACCGATATGAATACTTGCCATAAAGTCGAATTTATGCTCCATAATTTACTGTCTTACTTTCGTCATTCACAATAATACTAAAAAGATCTCCAAGCTGCGGACACGGTGTGCATTTTCTCTGGTTTACCTGTGGCCGATGTTGCTGATGCATAGCGTCATATAATACTCTCCAAGTACGAGTACATGGAGAGTATGAGACAATGCATGAAGAAATAATACAACAGTACTAATTAAATGTACGTTTCAATCATCGATTCAACGTCCTTGTTGTCTGAAATGTGCATCTTAGATCAAACAGGAATATTCGCTGCAGTGTGACTTTGCACCTGCTCCATTCGCCTCGCTTCAAATCACCACAACACAAACAGGAAGAAACCGATTGAACTCCTCGAAAAGTGGCCGGAGCGCGGCGTATTATCCCCACACGCCCATACCGTACTGTACATCCCTCCTTCCTCATCCGTCTCTCCTCTTACGCTCAGACGGCTAAAAGCCTCCAGTTCCAGGTCCGCAGAGAGTTGATCAAACAGGCAATTAGCTTCATGATAGCTCTTAATGGGCCAGAGAAGAATGGAGTGTGGGAGGAACGGATGAGTGGGGCTGTGGTGTGCGGCAGATGGACAGCGGCAGCGGGAGAGGAGGGGTGGAGCGAGGAAGAAGAGGGTGGATGAAGGGAAGGAAAGGGGCACGCTGGAGAGAGAGATGGAATAGAAGCAAATGATTCAACTTGAATGTCACAAAACGGCTCGACTCTGGAGGGACTCTGTGTGTGTGTGTGTGTGTGTGTGTGTGTGTGTGTGTGTGTGTGTGTGTGTGTGTGTGTGTGTGTGTGTGTGTGTGACATTTCTAGGTCATGTTTGGATGCATACATGAATGCCTGTCAGGATACATGTACACACACATACACACACTGACCTGATATGTTCTATATTACTTTGTTCTATTTTTATATGTAAATATGGGCTGTTAACTGTATAACTATTTTTTATTCTGCTTTATTTTGTTTCTAATGAGATGATATTATTACAGCAGTCCCCCCCCCCCCCCCCCCCCCCCCCCCCATTATAGTGAACTTTTACCTATTTATTTTAAACTCGTGATCAATTCAGAAACATTTGGGGCAACTCCAGCTCACATTTCTGTTGACTTGAATGGGAACAAATTCAGGATCAATTGTATTTATTTTCAGATGCATGCAGCTGAAATCGATAAACAAGTGAACCGATGCACAAACCGATTTGACGGTTTACGAAATAATCAGAATCTTTTGTATAACTTCTGGAAACGAGACGATCAGCATAATATCTCATCTTATAGAATGACAGTGACATTTGTGTAAACCACTATATTGTTTCATTTAGACCACCCAGAGACCGCCCTCTAGTGGCAGTTGCTTGCAAAAACATTACAAAAACAATCAACTGCGCTAACTTCTGGACTTACACGATAATAACATTATTTTCAGTATTTCTGCCATTGCCATGGAAACAGATGTAATTTTCAAAATGTTTCCGTTTAAACTTTTCTGAAAGGAAAATGCATAAAAACTCCAATGTGTTTTCACTTGAAAAGTTGCACAATCGGGGCCTTCACGCCACCACGGTGTTGGTAGTTTTGCCCTCATTTACTGTTCAAAGAGTCTGACCAGTTCTTATGGCACAAGTTTCTTCAGACTGTTGGAGGGAGTGTGATTACAGGAGGAAAAGTTACAAATGCACAGGGAGGACATACAAAGTTGAAGGTCTCCAAGCCTGGAATCAAACCAAGGTCCTCTCAATGTAAAAGGAGAGTGCTAACCAGTGCTTACCGATTTGATTGTTGCCCCAAACGTTTCTGCGATCACGGCTTGATTTCACTTTAATAAGATGGTTGGGCACTATGGAGGACACACTCGATGTAAGTTACATTTTTTTTTTTTTTAATGTTGCAACTTTTTCCACTCTCAGTGTTACCCGCGACATGATGATTGATAATTGGTAGCACTGACAAACCAAAAACACATCGCCCACGTTAACGCCGCTGAGTCTGGACGGCACTTCATCAACTTTTTCTCCATATTCCTTGTTTCCAACCACCAAAAGAAAAAAAAAAAAAGAAAAGACAAAACAATGAAGCTGAAGGCTCATTTTTTCATACTTTGCTGGTACGCTATCCTGCATGCAGCTCTGAGAACGACGATGCTTCAAAGTTGAAATGGCAGCAGTCGGTGGTGTCGTGCAGGCACCTGATTGGAAACCAGGAGAAAAAGCTGGATGAACAGAGGAAAAGCCATCAGATTTACCGGCGTTAGAGCGGACGAGGCTTCACGACGGTGGAACACATCACGCACACTGTCTCCTCTGAACTGACTGAACCGCCGCGGTCAGGTCTTGGTGCTTGTGGAGACGACTTTAGGAACATTTACTTCTGGGGGTGGTGGGGGGGTCGTTTGTTGTCCTTTTTTGTTTCTTTTGTTTAACCTGAGCAGGACAATGTTGAGCATTTTTCAAATGTTTATGTTCAGAGTAGCTTTATAATAGTTCCAGATCTGTTTGCAGTGTTTTCATTGTGATGCAGATACACACAGGAACAGGGAGGAGGTGCAAACTGCCATGAGGAGGAGGAGGTGACAGTTTTTATATTGTTCATCTTATTTAACCCAACACGCGGAACACTGGCTTAAGTTTTGACCTGGAAGTAGGGAGCACGTCTTCTCCTTGACTGTATTGGTTTATTTAAATTTTGTTTGCTGCAATGTCTTTGTTACTCGTTTTTCCATAAATACCCACATCTTACATTTTAAAACATTATTTTGTTGATTCCAGCTTTCAAATCCAGGATCTGCTTGTACTTCTCTGTTGAAGGTAACAAGATATTAAAATGCTGGGACACAAAGCGTCCAACTTCCAGAGTAATTCATAGCACAAAGAGCCTCAGACTTTGACATAATTAGAAAAACCACAATAATAAGATATTTGGTTGTTGAAGACTGAGGCCCTGTTTACATGATATTTGAAGAGAAAAATGCAACCTTTTTTTCATGTTCTCGTTTTGGAAAAGTTTTGGGTTTACATTGCAATGTTATGAAAATGATGTCCGTTTCCACGGAAACGGCAAAAAAAGCTCAAGAAAATGTACTTGCCATGTTGGGCCACTAGTTGGTGCTGTTGAAAAGAAACCACATTCACATGCAGCAGAACATAAACATTAACAACAGGAGAACACAGACATTTTAGATGACAGAGCACCAAGTTGGATTGTTATTCTGGTGATTGTCAAAATAAAAGTACCAATTCCCAAGATAATATGAACTGGGAGTCATGACAGTGGAGGAAAACTTTGTTGTTGTCCAGCTACTGAGCATGTGCAGAACATCTAGTTACTGCTCTGGTGCACATGTAGATTAGCAGCAATTTCAATAAGTTGCGTTTTACTCCATTTGCATGGAGATGGAGTCAGAAAGTTTTCAAACAGTTGAATTTGCCTCCGTTTCCATGGAGACGAAGTTAGATAGTTATTAAAAACTTGCGTTTTCAGTGACCTGACTGTTGTCATGGAAACCTAACCCCAAAACAGACAGAGTTTTCCCTTTTCACTTGAAAACGTTGTCATTTAAACGAGGTCTGAGATTTAAGGCTTTAAAGGTCTCTGAATACTCATGATAGTTTCACTTATAACATTATATAAACGCAACTATTTAACTGCCCAACATTAAGCAGTTTTCTGGGGATTTTTTTCCATTTCTATGTGTACAGGGAGATCAGTTAGCAGGAACATCATCATCTTCCGTTGACATTCCGTCTTTGTTTGCACCTCACCTCTGTGACGACGCTGTGTGTATCTCTACGTACAGACGAAGTGGTCCTACCTGTAAACCCCCGGTGGTTTTCCCGTCCCTCCCTCAGGAGCTCATGTCAGGATGCTGTCTGATGCTGTACGTACGCAGGCTGCCACTGTAACCACACACTCCCCCTCTCGTGTCTCAGCAAGCATCGCTTTCAATACAAAATTGGCATCTTGTACGTTATAAAAGAATTTAAGGAGAGTATATGGAACAAATATATATAGAAATCTATCTAAAATGAATATATTATATATGGAACAATAAGCATTTCACACACATGTTCTGTTTCATTGCGGTTACTGCTTCATGGGTATTTATTTGTTGCAACAACAGAAGTAAGAATGATGGGGAGGACGGCGGGGAGAAGTATTTATTTTACGGGGATCAGAGGAGATGAAACGTGCACCCAGGTTGTTGCTGTTTGTCCTTTTTCTGTTTGTTACTTTGTTCCTCTCAGTGTGGTGTGGCTGCTGCTGCCCTCCTGGCTAAAGATGAACCAATAAAAAGGCGTTTCCAAACAGTGCGTGTGTGCAGGCTCCGTTACTCTTACATTTTTGACGTATTGGTGTCTGAATCCTGAGTGAAACTACAGCAGCATCAGTTCAACATCTGTTCAGGTCTGACTTCAGTGATTTTCAAGTGATCAGCGAGCAGTAAAGTAAGAAACAATTTGAGCTATTCCATTTTTACAGCCAGTAATCACTACAATAGTAGAATAATACTTAAGATCAACTAAATATTTAGTACCATCCTTGAGACGTTTAGAAGAACAGTGCTCGTCAAAGTGTTGGACACACCCAGAAGCATAACAAATCTGCAATATTGAAAGATATAAAAGACTAGAAGTGGCAAAAGCACATTTAAAAGTAGAGATACCTGTGCAAGGTTCTTAAGGCTTAATCCTTCATAATGACACAGATCATGAATCAACGTTTTCAATGCCCAAGATTTCAAAAGTGCATTAAGAGTCAGTTTTTGGGAGAATGAACTCATTCAAACCCTGATACCTGTCACACTGAATATTTTCATTATATTCCAATTTTAATAAGTCTGGAGGGCAAGTTTTTAAAACATTTGAAATGATTATTTGCCCACATGATAGCATCATCTGTGGTAAGAGGTGGGTGAAGTCAAACAACATTTTTCTAAACGAGGCCCCCCGGTGCTCCACTCCCCTCACTTTACTCTGCTGAGCCCATGAATAAGTAATCAAGGCTGGGTCACACTAATGGCTTCCCAGAGCAGTGAATACATGTACTGTGTGTGTGTGTGTGTGTGTGTGTGTGTGTGTGTGTGTGTGTGTGTGTGTGTGTGTGTGTGTGTGTGTGTGTGTGTGTGTGTGTGTGTGTGTGAGTGTGTGTGTGTGTGGATAAAGTAGAGCAGGAAAGAGCAACTAGAAAAAATTCTAAAATTACAAAAAAAATTAAACACAAAATCGAAAAACAAGACATGCGTGTGTGTGTGTGTGTGTGTGTGTGTGTGTGTGTGTGTGTGTGTGTGTGTGTGTGTGTGTGTGTGTGTGTGTGTGTGTGTGTGTGTGTGTGTGTGTGTGTTTCTGTCAGTGTACAGTACATGCATGGCGGAAAAAAACACAAGGTTTCTGTGTTCATCATCTCAAATCAAAGTGCCTCAAAGTAGAGCTCTTAGCCCCCAACCAACACACACACACACACACACACACACACACACACACACACACACACACACACACACACACACACACACACACACACACACACACACACACACACACACACACACAGAGTAGACGGTGTGTGTGTAATAAAAGTGTGATCGAGAACATGAATAATGTACGATCACTACTCTACACAAGCTCTTGCCAATAAATCCGCTCTGCATTTCCAGCTCTGTAACGTAAGTTGTGGCCCTGGAGCAGCACAGACCCCCCACAGGGCAGGTTGCTGGTTTGGTTCCCCTGTGGACACACATCCAGATCTTCACGACTCTTCTTTGACATCTGTCACTCCTGGCTGCTTGTTTACCTGCAGCTCGAATGTTGCTTTCTTTCTGCTGTTTTGTCACCCTTCAAGAACTCTCTTGTCCATTTAACTGTTTCTTCATCCATCCATCCATCCATCCATCCATCCATCCATCATTGATTGACCCACTAGTCCATCCATCCATCATCCAGCCATCCGTCCACCCATCAATCCATCCATCCATCCACCCACCCATCCATCCATCCATCCATCCATCCACCCACCCATCCATCCATCCATCCATCCATCCTCCCAACTACCCATGAATCCATCCATCCATCATTGATTGATCCATTGGTCCATATGTCCATCCAATACAAAAGTATTTTTCCTTCTTCATTTCAGACCACTAGGTTTTTACAACATACCTTTTGAATGTTATGACTTCATCAGAAACGTCATGAAACCATTGAAACACTAAAAGGTATTTTGACAAAAACTACTTGCCTGAAATTAACAAAGAAAATTAGTTGTGAACAAACTAAAGGAATTATGAACTTAATTGAACTAATGTGGCAAGCCTGTTTATATTTTTTTCTGATTTGGTCAGAATTCCACTGTTTGTAACTTTGTCAATATCAACAGAATGATATTGGCTAAATCTGAATGACATACAATACAATTACAATGTTGCATGTATAATGTTTAGGATTCCTAAAATTGAGAAATGGTACTTGTACTTTGCAACAAGCCTATACATATAAAACACTTTATCTGACATTTTGTGCTGACATGGCATCTCTCAGTCCCATTCGCTGCATCAGAAAAAAGACTTTCGAAATCCTTTTTACACCTATTAGATTGCATTCGTGGCACCTTTTTTTTCATACCAGAACAGTCCCACTATGTGTATCAGAGGTAGAAATCCATTTGGAAATGCAAATAAAAGTCTATGAAAAAGATTAATCCTGGATTATCCCTTAATACAACCCAAATGTTCTATTCCCAAGAAGTCCATAAAGACTGAGACGGGGATTTGGAGAGATGAACCAGAGTACTTTGTTCCTGTCTCTGAGGCTGATGAGTGATGCCACTTCCACTCGTGACTCCTGACCCTGTTGTTAAAGCAGCGGGCGGCCAGAGGTGAGGACCATCCCACCCCCGTGGCCCGACCCCCACCTCCAGCCATCTTTGAGCATCTTCAGTGTGGCCATCGTTGTTCCAATCCCGGTGCAGTCTGGGAGTCTCTCTCACCGCCTCGCCAAGACAAAACCTCCTGTCCGTCAAAGGCCCATACAGCCGTCAATCACCAGCCAAACCATTCTTAGCTGTTTACACAGACGATCCTGTCACTGTGCCTCACATGGACTCGGAGCTGTGGTTTATAGCTGTCAGTAATGCAAATTAACACAGGTCAAAGGTCAGGATGGGCTGGAGGGGGTTACTGACGTGCTCAAGGACACTTACGAAGCTGCTTACATTCTCCAACCTCACAATGACACTCTCAAGGAGGTGGTGGTCCAGAAAATAACAAAACTACCCTGAAAGTCACTGATTCATCACCACAAGAGTACACGCTAACCTCATTCAAGTCATTTTTTGCTGTGTTTGCACTTCAGTTTTGATAGTGCTCCTTTCTGATACCGTCAAGGTCTATGATGTAATCACTCAACACACAAATGGATTCAGACGGTCCGGGAGCTGGCAGGGTGTTTATAAAAGATAAGAGGTCAGAGCTCCTCAGGGTGTGTGTGTGTGTGCGTGTGTGTGTGTGTGAGAGAGAGAGAGAGAGAGAGAGAGAGAGAGAGAGAGAGAGAGAGAGAGAGAGAGAGAGAGAGCGCTTTAATAGGAAGTCAGGATTTTGTACGGGTGAAAGACAGGAAGCGATGAAGGCAGAGAGAAGATACTGGATGATACAGTTTCATTTTATGCAAATCATGCAGCTTTTATTTGGACTTTATCATCAGTTTGGTTCTGCTGTATGTGTTACACCAGGAAGTATTTGTGCATCGATATTTACATCACGTCTTGATAAAATCAACTTGGGAATTGGAGGAGAAGTAGTCAAAACAAGTGCAGCAGACGATCCACATTTTCCTTCATCAGGAATTAAACAAGTCTGAATTTAGATATGTAGACATCACCCAACCAACCAACCAACCAACCAACCAACCAACCAACCAACCAACCAAACAACCAACCAACCAAACAACCAACCAACCCCAAACCATTGCAACAACCATTATAACAACCAACCGACCATCATAACAACCAACCAACTATCATAACAACCAACCAACCAACCAACCATAATAACAATCAATCAACCAACCAACCAACCAACCATCATAACAAACAGCCAACCATCGCAACAACCGACCATCGTAACTACCAATCAACCGACCAACTTAAGGAGTCAGGATTCACATTCAATCTGTCCATCAGAAGGCAACTCACTAATACTCATATCTACAGTTAATTTAGACACAACAGTTCACCTCAGAGTTATGGTTTGGGCTTGGGAGGTCAAACATAAGCCGTGGGGACAAAACTAGCCTGCAAGAGGCTCCAATATGGCCAAACCATCCAGCAAATTGGAGAAATTTCAAAGAAAACATTTATATTTTTTTAGCTAATGAGAGTAGTGACACAAAACAACACAGAGACCCGAGCTGACATGTCAGTGATGCTGCTGGGAAGCTAGTAAACTAGCGTTAGCCTAAAAGCCATGCTGCCAGGGTGAGTTTACAAAAAAATATCTATAATTCAACAGCTATCGGAGAAGTTTTTCGGACATTTCACTTTATTTTGTAAGGCCTTTTTAAAATTGGTGTTGGGTTTATGAAAATACTGACAATTTCATCACGTACACTCTGCAGCACAACAAAGAATAAGATGATAATTGATGGTTATTAAGGGACTGTTTTCCTGATTCAGATGAATTTGTAGCTCCAAACAGAAATAAGTCTGACACATTTGGTTTGGATCGTGGAGAAAGTCAGAGGGACGTACCCAGAAAAAACACAGAGACGATCCCAGATCTTCTTCACGAAATGGACACAGTGTGTGAAGTGACTCTGCTGACCGCTACATCACTGTGTTACTCCTATAAACACACTCAAGCTGATCAAATGTGGTCCAAGTTTAGTGCTGGAAGCTTTGGTCTGTAGCAGAAATACTTTAATGGTGGTATCAGCAGCAATGTTAATTTGAATGTAATGGAACAGTCCAGCCCTGATTTCACATCTGAACATCCAGACAAAACCTACTACCTCTCAAAAATTGCTATAAATTGAGATCGAAAACTTGTGTTTCTGAACTGAATCAACTTTGTCTGAATCCCTTTGTGTTTCGTCAAGAGACTTCGAACGGTGAAAAGTCCGAGCTTCTTTACAGGAAACCAGTTGGAGAGAGAGAGACCCAGGGACCGAGGGAGGGCTTCACACAGCTGCAGCGATGGGGGAGGGTGGGAATGTTATCTGCACCGGTCAACAGGTCAGGAGAGAGGTTTTAACTCACTTCCTGTTTCTGCTGCTGGGATGACCAAACTCTGGAATTCACATCCATCCCTTCCTCCCACACTCATTCTTTCATCCCCAGTCTGATCTGCTGCCTTTTCTCACTGAAGCTGTGTCCACATTTCACATTTTCTCATCCATCTGTGCAATCGTCTGACCGGAGAGGAACCGGCCACGTGTGATTAAGATGGTCGTAATATGTTAAAAAATGTTAAAAATGACTAACATCGGTGTTGAAATCGAATGAGCTTTAAGTGACAGTGAAATATTTGTGGCCATTGGTTTTCCAGATGTTTGCTGCTGACCCAGTGGAGTTCACTCATTGACGCAGCTGTGTTCAAGACAAACCGTTCAATTCAACAAGTGTTTCCACCCACTTTATAAAGACACATTTGAGACTTTTTGCTCTTTATTATTGTTTGTTTGGTCCAGTGAAATAAATACCAAAATACGGTGTGGCTGGACGATTCAGAAACGCAGGTGTCTGTGGGCGGAAAACAGCTGCTCACTGCTGGAAACCAAACACAAACCATCTTGTGATTCATGAAAAGAACTTCGCAACTACAAATTCAAGTCCTATTTGTCTCCTCAGTTCTGACACTTGAAACCGTCAGCGACATGACAGAACAACAGTGTTGTCTGTTATAACATCAGATGAGGATCTCGGTGGTAGAAATCCAGAATTATGAATGACCTTCTGTACTACAAATTAATCCAATAAACCCAAACTTTTTAGCCTGAAGGGTAGCCAAGATTGTCTAGAAGACAAGTGGTGGACACCCTCTTTGATCTGTTCACTTTACAAAAACCAATGTACAAAGTGGGCCTGAGAGCGTGTCCACACAATGTTTCACCTGAAAACTCATGGTAACATACCGAAACCAATGTCAGCTTGCATGTAAAGGGTGTAATTATCATGCTAATCCACAAGCAGGCACTGTTTATTTCTTAGAACCACACACACACACACACACACACACACACACACACACACACACACACACACACACACACACACACACACACACACACACACACACACACACACGGACATTCGTATGGACAGATGACAAGAGTAAAACTACCAAGTTCAGGAGAAAATGGACTGAGAGTCATGACACTCTGGAGGAAGCATTACTCTGATTGTCTCTACTGAGCATGTGCAGAACAACTGTTTACTACAGCCTTTCCCACGGAGACAAAAGTTCCACCGTGAGAGCCGTTTTCACAAAGTTGCCTTGTCAGTGGCTCAGAGCATCATTGTCAAGGAAACGGAAAACACAATCACATTTCTACATTTTCACTTTAAAATGTTGGAAACTCCAACCTAGATCTGAAAAGTTACAACCAGTCGTTTGCTGCCAGAGTGCGATGATATCAAGACAAAGACGAGACCAGCTTTGGTCTCCTTTAAAATTCTGGAGAACATTTATCAGACAAGGAGTTGAACTTTATGTGATTCTACATTTGAAATCTGCTGCAACTCTGCTACGAGCAGACAAACCTAATGTAGGTCATGACCAGGGCTTCACAGTCCACACACACACACACACACACACACACACACACACACACACACACACACACACACACACACACACACACACACACACACACACACACACACACACACACACACACACACACACACACACACACACACACACGCACACACACACGCACACACGCACACACTTTCAGTGATTTTCTTGCAACACTTTGCATCCTGTAGAGAATGCAGGGAGGAAGTGATTGAATAATTCAGCATATTTCCTGAACAGTAATGGCCTGCTGCTGATGGTGGTGTGGTATTCAGCGATGGGGTTAAGTGCTGCATGTACTCAGCCAGCCATGCAACCAACTGGCCAGTCATTCATCCATCCAACCATCCTCGTTGGGTTTGGCTTGAGTTGAACAGGGTGAAGCTTAAAACATGGGGGATGACAGAAAAAGGGAAAAAAATTTAATAAAAATGAAGAATATTTTTGAGAAAGAAGTGCTTGGTAATTCTCTTTATATTATGTTTTGAATGAGCGATACAGTCCTAGTTTCTAAATCCTTGGGGAGACAGTTGATACTGCAGTAGAGTAAGCTTTACAATATGTTGTAAATATTCCAGTTCTATCCAGGTAACTCTCATGGGGGACTGGATGTGACTTTACTATATGGGATTGTAATTATTATATTCACAATTATGTTAGGAAACCAGAGAACCTGCACATACTCAGGGAAATCGTGCAGTCTCCACACAAGACACAGAGATAAACAGTCACATTCGCCCCGTCAATACGACAATGCCGTTTCATAACCGCATAGTTTTACCTAATCATCCCCATGGTGATGATTTAGGAGCCTGAAAAGTGTTTGTTTGAAAACAGGTTCCAGAGTGGAGAGATTTGCCTTTTGAATGGACAAGATGCACATTAGCTAAAAATGATGATGCCATCACCTCAACATAGAACCCCCACCCTTCCTGCGATGTCACTTGAGAACAACAACAATGGTGGACCACCTGCTCCAGGTGGCGCTGCAGAAGCTACTGATGCTATTTGCTGTAATAAGGCCACATGTTAAATGTGTTGATTTCTCCAGTTTTGTATGATCCATGTCTTCTTCTCTGTTTTTTGATGTATTGCTGTGGCAGAGTTAGAGCACCACCTACAGGCCTGGCATGTGTACTACATTGTTTTCAGTAGTTTACATGGTGTAGCGTGGGCACAGAGTTTTCCCGTGTGGATGGGAAACTCTTAAAGATTGACGGGGAGAAAAAACACGGTTTGGCTGGTGTGGACAGGGGCTTAGTCAACAATTAACCTCACCTGCTTTTGGATTGTGGTAAGGAACAAAAACACCAGAGAAGATACCGTGCCGGGAGAACATACAGGGACAAGCAGATCAGCACCTTCAAACCTGAGTTTCCCAGGCTCGTCTACCTGAGTGGAGGCCCCATACTTAGCCTGGGACCTGCAAGAAAATGAATAACTAAACATGGCTTGGTCGGGGAGCTGCTTGGTTCCCCCAAGAAGGGCCGGAGGAAGAGA
This sequence comes from Blennius ocellaris, assembly GCF_963422515.1. Classification (NCBI taxonomy): domain Eukaryota; kingdom Metazoa; phylum Chordata; class Actinopteri; order Blenniiformes; family Blenniidae; genus Blennius; species Blennius ocellaris. The sequence continues at coordinate 4,412,840 of NC_137663.1, read as the reverse complement.
GGGGGACAGAGATGTCCGTGTTTCTTTGCTTTCTAGACTGCCACCATGACCCCGTGTGGACTAAGATGGAGGGAGGATGTTTGGACAGACAGACTGGTGGTTAGTTCATTGCTGTGCTGGTCCTGGACTGAGACATTTCTGTTGTGACAAGAATAGCAGATAAGAGAGCAACAAACTTGGGAACAAAATCTCAGAAGGAACATGGCTGCATGTCAGTCTGGTATTTCGGTGCAAAGCGGGAAAATCCACAGCCCTGCTCACATTATATTTAGCTCTTCGGTCCAGGAAGCAGGATGGGAAAGGAGGGTGGCTGTTAGATATTAGCGGGCCTTGTGGGACGGACTGGGGTTCCCACTTTCCCACAGTCTGAGCTGGAAACGGTTGGACGGAGGCCCTGACAGCTGGCCCCACATGGGACTCTGGGTATCAGACTGCCCACTGCCTGTACAGGAAGGAGAGGTCACAGTGCAAACATACACACAAACACTGGTCTGTCTGAGCAAGATCTATGAATCCTGCCTCCAGGGGGTCTCTCCACCAAAATCACAACGAGAGAGAGCTCCGGCGAGGAATCGGAGGACATTTTGTTTTCACTACAACCTTGTAAACCCTATGACTGATTAACTCAAATCTACATCTTAAAGAGCTGTTCGTCTCGTTTTATCTACTGACGGTTCCTAAAGTATACAAATGTAGGACTGGAGGAAGATCTTGCAGTCATCACACTCTTCACTGGAAGTAGCTCCATATTTTGGTTGAGGAGGAAAACACACTTCTGAGACGAGAGTAAAGCTTTCTTCAGCTGGGTGGAGGTCAGACTGCTGGATCATCACCACAGTCCACTGGAACGTTTTCTGAGCTCAGCTGCTCTAGGTTTAGAATGCAGTGAGACTTCAACCAACGCAATGATCCTCCTGTCGTCACTCCACACACACACTCTGGCTTTTCTTTTTTCCCTCTTTCTCTATCCACTGTTTTCTCTCTGTCTTCTTTCTATCCCCCGTCTTTGTCTTTTCTCTGCATCCTCTCTCCTTTCTCAATTCTGTCTGTTCTCGCTCTGCCTTCTGTCTATCCTATGTCTTTCTCTTCTCTCCGCCGTCTCTCTTCTCTTCCTATGTGCCCTCTCTGTCCTCTCTTTTCGGTCTTCACCCTCTTCATCCTATCTCTTTTCTCTCTCTCACTCATCTTGATCAATTGGATGTTTCTTCTGGTTAAAACTTTTCCTTTCACAGTAAAACTTCGCCTCACATTTCTCATGCTGGATTATTGAGACTTTACTTTTTAAAATGCATCTAAAATGTCAAAAACAAAGTGATGAAACAAAATACAACTGGACAATTGAGCTTAAATTGAGTAGCAATCAATCTAGTGAAACAAAGCAAATGCAATTCCTTACTTTCTTTTGTTTTACACGTCATTGTAATAATTCAGAATCATCATCATCATCATCCCCCCCAAAAAAACCCAACAAAAAAACTCAACATTCAACACAAGACCTCCAGCTTTCTTCAACGTCTCAAAATTGAAGCTTGTTATAAACATCTGGGTCCCGAAAGCTAAATATATATTTGTCACCAGTTTGGTAAGACATAGAAAGGCATATACTTACATAGTGTCCATGCAAAGCTGCACTGTTGAAACTTTTTTAGTTTTGTTTTTGTGTTCAATTTTGCTTATTCGTAAATAATTTTGACATGCAAAAGAAAATTGTATTAAAGAAGAGCCAACTCAACTGAAAGTCGTGCAACAAAGAAAAGAATTCCAGGCGTTAAATATAAATTCAGAGATATAGAGTGGAAACACTCATTGGGACACTTGTATGCTTGTTATCTGACAATATTGGGGTCAAAATGAGAAGTCTGTTTAACATAGCACTGAGAAACATACATTACTACAGCAAGGCAAGCAAGAAGGATCACTGGTGAACCACCAGCTAAAGTGCTCACATTGAAAAAAACATTATTTGGAGGTATCTGCCTTAAACTTTAACTCCTAATCTCAGCTCTATATTGGAAAAAAGTTTAAGCTTCTGCGTAATCACTTCTTTATAACGAGCTCGAGGCTGAAGAGAAGGCTTGTTTTCTGTTAAGGGGCGGTGGTTCCCCCTTGTGGTTTTACTGACACATTGCCACTGAGAACAGAAGTGAAGAGACACGTTTAGATCTATTGGATTCATCAACTTATCTAGACGAGAGTTTTCAAAACTCTATGAAGAAATTCAGCATGATTAATGTTTTAAATGTTTGTGTTGTTGGCACTGGTTCATCAAACACACACTAAATAAAAAATCTGAAACAAATCCATTTTCTTGTTCAGCATTTCATCCAATAAATAACCCCTGACCCTCAACCGTATGTTTGTAAATTGTTGAGGTACCAGTGAGAAACCTGCACAAGCACAGGAAAGACAAGCCAACCCCACACAGATTCAAACCGAGGTTCTGGGGGGTCGTGGTGGTGGGGGTGGGGGGGAGGGGTGCTATCCACTACCCCACCGTGACAGAGAGAACATCAGCTGCTCCCAGCCGCCTTTAGTCGCTGCAGCACATCAGATTTTAAGTTGTAACTGTGTGATGCAACTTTTCATCATGCCTGTGATTCAAACCAGTAACCTTACTGCCTTGTTTCTCTTTCCATCACATGTTCATCCTGTGAACACCTCTTTATTGAAGGATCTCATTATGAACTCTCATTGCTGTCCATATCACACTTGTGTTTTCACCTTTTCTATCTTGCCATGCCTTTATGACTGAAATATATCTTACTTTTTATTTTATTTTCGAATTTTTTATAGAAATATAAGCTCAACAGAGGAGATAAAAGAGGCAAATAAGAAGGCCTTCATGCCGTCTTATGGGAATCACATGGATGCAGTACTGACAGAAACCACACGATGGCAGTATCAGAGCATAATAACGAGAGAGGAAAAGCTTCATTAAACTCTCCTGTTAAAATGAAGAGTCGAAAGACAGAAAGCAGAAGCTTCAGATTGTTTGCAGTTCATGTTTCTCGCGTTCCTCAGTTTCTTCAGGTTACTTTTGTTCCTCGTGTTCTTTGTCTTTCTGATGTTCCCAATGTTCCTTTTATTCCTCACCTTCTATGTTTTCTTGGTGTTCTTCATACTCCTCGTGTTTCTAATGTTCTTCCTGTTCCTTGTGTTTCTCGTGTTCCTCTTTATATAGCAGCTTCTTTGAGTAAAATGTGCTTTTATTTGGCTCTTTGTTGAAGGCTGTATGTGTTCTTTCTTCTGTGCATAAAAGCAGTTCAGCAGATACAATTGAAACATAACCTGTTTTAAAACAATGCACAAAAACAGCAAGATTGAACACATTTTCATTTTATGTTCATTTATCATCAGTTCCTTTTATATTGAAATTAGTTAGAAATTTTGAAATGTTACGTATTTATTATTATTATTATTATTATTATTATTATTATTATTATTATTATTATTATTATTATTATTATTATTGATCATTTGAATTTAAATCCATTTGTTTATTTTACAAGTTATGTCACATTATCTAACAGTATCATATACTACTAATAGACAAAAGCAATTGTTATACTTGAAACACAGAGAGATACAAAGGCAATGCAATGTAGTTTAGAACTGTAAAATAATAAACTGACATTTGCATATATTTCACAGGACACAGTCAAATCCACAAGATGGTATTGTGTCAGATAAATGAAGCATGAAGACAGAGTCATGACGTCGTAGTGTTGATGTTTATGATTTGTACTGTAGGCCTGAGCGAGGCTAACCAGCCAGCTCCAGCTTTTCCAGTAATCCAGCATCTCGTATTGGGATTATTTCAGCTTTGAATTTCGCTCTCGCAGTGATTTATGTGAAACTGGTGGACATCTGCTATGTGGAGTTCAAACTGAGGTCAAAGCCACAGTTATAGACCAAAACCCGAAGAAGAAGTGATAACGATCTGCATTTACAATTCTGCCTGAGTCTGTTGCACACACACACACACACACACACACACACACACACACACACACACACACACACACACACACACACACACACACACACACACACACACACACACACACACACACACACACACACACACACGCACACACACACACACACACAGATCAATACATACAGTTTAGCTGTCTCGCTGTCACTCACTGACAGTGGGTGTGTGTTGGCTTCACACTGGCCACCAAACAGTGAATCTTATTAGATTTGGATCTGATGTTTGATGTTCCAGTCACTTCCAGCCCTCACACTTCACTGGTCTCGCCATTTCTCTTCCGTCGGTGGACGTCCTGATCACAGTGTTTATCAGATTCATTAAACTGTATTTGTGTCACATTCCAATATCTTCATAAAAATACCTGTTTGGATCAATCAGACATACAAACAAGAAATACCGTGAAATAGTTACATCTATTCAATGAATGGTTTTGTCTTTTGGTCATTTCTTTTCTCGTGATGTAAAAAAATAAAATCCTTATGTCTCACAGACAATATCATGCACACATTGATGCACTTCAATCACAGTGTTTATCAGATTAATTAAACTGTATTTGTGTCGGACTGCTTGTTGTGTCTCATATATGAAAATACTTTCCACTGTACATCAACGTTTATGAGGTTTGATGAACTCAGTTATTAACAGTAACTGTAAAACTGGAGTGTGTGTGTGTGTTGGATGCCGTTCACACAACAACCTTTCGTGTGAAAACGCATCGTTTTCCTGTCAAAGCTTTGGAAGATGAAGCTCGTCTCCAGGGAAATGAAAAAGATGTAGTTGGCATGTTGGGCCACCAGTGGGTGCTGTTGTTTGTTTTTGTAATGAAACTACAGTTATCATGTAAATATTACACTGCTGTGTAGAAACCTGGAGCTCTTGGCCTCGTTTACACAATGTTTCAAGGGAAAATGCATCATTTTTACATTGTTGTTTCAGAAACGCTTTTGGTTTATGTGGCATAATATTTTAAAACAATATCTGCTTTTACAGCAAAACACTGAAAACGATGTAATTAGGATGCCAGACCACAAATTGGTACAATTGCTTATTTTTGTAATGAAACCACATAAACATACGCACACAAACAAATATGCAATAAACATTAACAACAGGAGAACACAGACATTCTTGAGGACAGACCAAGTTGTCTACAACCGAAAACGATGTGTTTTCACTTGAAAAGTCATGTAAGCAAGGCCTCAATTTCAAAGTCCTCTCTGACTGCTGGTGGCGTCAGTAAAATACATACCTGAGACCGGAGAACACGTTAAATTACGGCTAATCTGCAACAAATGTACGTGTTAATTCACAATGACTGTGCAGGTTTGGTTGTGTGAGATGAAGTAGAGTGCAGGCCGAACATCTCTCCATGTTGTTGTGACTGAGTATCAAAAAGCATTAAAAGAAGTTACTTCAGAACACATGTGACCTTCACGTCGTAAAATGTGTGAACACATGTGGTGATGTGTGACGAGGAGACGTTGCTAGACCTTAAAGTTGCTCTACGAGAACAAATCTTAAGATCTGCTTCCCATAAAAGTAATTTCTGCACAGAGAATAAAGCAAAACACCAAAACCAGACCATCACCACTCATTTCCAGAGCGCAGTTCCTAAACCGACCACACCAAACTCAATATGCTCACAAACAAACTGGAGTTTGTAGCCTTCAAACTGTGTTTATGTCTTGCCAATTGGCGTCATGTATGGAAACCTGTTGCAAGGGTTTCTGGGAAATCAAAGACGGCGTCATGGCAGCTCAAGCGAAAATATCAACATTTGACCGATTCAGCCTGGAAAAACAATCCAGACTTTCTCAAAGAAGAGTCTTCAAGCCGTGAGAACAGATTGAAGTGTTGTGAAATTGAGCGTTTAGATTTTCAAGTGTGACTCAAGCTCTCATCAGATCAGAACAAACTGGATGTTGCTTTAGGAGTTTCTATCACGCTAAAATACCAACAAACCTGGGATCTCTCGCAAAATAGAAATGATGGAAATTCATGTTTGTCTGAGTGTGAAGACAAATGTCCTCCAGAAATGTATTGAACACATATTAGAGATATAGATCAACAACTGAACTGGATCCTAATTGTTTTAATTTTTCCTGTGTGGAGTCTGGTGGAGGAAGTTTCAAAACTGAAATAGAAGATATTTCTGAATATGAATCGGTTGCGTCTGCGCCGGTTGCTTGGGGTTCTTAGTTGCTGTGGAACCGACAGGAGATGTCGACGTCGTGGTTTCAGACACTCTTCATTTTCTAGTGGAGGATTTTTAAACGGCGATATAAATTTGTTGTACTGCTACATTTTGTGGAGGCGCTGCTGCGGCATGTTTTGTGCAACACTGTTGTTTGTTCAACTTCTTCCTTCTTGAAGCCACACTTGAATCAAAACTACCGCCATACTCCCTGCTCTATATCCTTTGGAATTAATTCGAACACACTCACATCAGTTCATTCATTTGCTTCCTCAAGGTTTGGTTCTCTGGTGCTTCACTGCAGCTCATCAGCAGGTTCCAGGACCGAACACCAAACAGGAAGAGAGTCCTCAATCATTTTATAGTGAACTGCATGGAACATACCAAGTTTGAAGAGAATAGAGGGGATTCATTGTGTTCATCTGTGTAAACTCTTTGATTTCCCTGGATTTCTGTTATTTCAGGATTTTTGCTGAGTCCCCATTCGTCCTTTTGCCAGATAAAGTGAAAACAGGAGGGAAAATGTTGCTTCGCAGCAAAACATGGAACATCCAAATTGTATCAATGAACACAAAAAGGGAAAATCCTACAACTGTTTATTGACGAGGTAAATTCTGAGAAGACATACAGTTTGGTTTTGTTTTCCCATTTTTGTTTATTTGATGTTAGAAAAGAGCTGCAAAATGAGCTCCTATACACAAGGGTGTCAAACATAAGGCACGTGGGTCAAAACCAAACAACAAGAGGCTCAAACCTGGTCAATCCACCCAACAAATGGTCAACATTTCTTAGAAAACATTGATCATTTTGTTGTGTATAGACACAACCCAACACCAAGACCGAACTAATACCAATGTGAGTTTATCAAAACACCTATCAGGCAACAGCTATAAGATCATTAGTTTTTGGGATGTTTCACTGTATTTTGCACAGGAAGTTCTTAATAAATTTGACTTTATTCTGAGATTGCAATAATTTTTAGTAGTAATTTTGTGTTTTTTTGTGAAAATAAAGACATTTTCATCATGTGTACTCTGTGCCAAAACAACAACAAAAAAATGTAAAGTTGAAATCTAATTGTTATTGTGGCACTACTATACCAGTCAGGATGAAATCGGGCTCTATATGCTTGTAAAATGAGTTTGACACCAATGTCTCACTATATCTAAAGGGGGGCTTTTTGCTTCAGCTGTTGGGAAAAACGAGGCAAACTTTGTTTGCTCTACACACAAACATCATGCTCAAATGGATGTACTGAAGAATATAGATTTGTATTATTTAGTTTCAGACTTTCCTCCAGTTCCAGGTTTTGGAGGCTGAAACTAATAAAATAGTCTTTGTTTTGTTTGTTTTTTGTTTTTATAAATAACATATTCCTCTTCTGCCCTGATCAGCACAAACAAAACACATAAACACGTTAACTAATTTGTATTTCAGTTACTTACTCATGTGGTTTACTTAACTTCTGCTATAGTGATCACTGCTGAATCATATTAGCCAGAAATTGTGTTCACATTTCTTTTAGCTAGTTGATATTTCAGTAACTTGGATATATAAATAATAAATATATATTATTATATATTATAAATAAAAAAAAATAAAAAAAAAAAAATATATATATATATATATATATATATATATAATAGATATAATAGATTGGGGTTGTGTATGTATGTTTTGAAGTTAAAACACCATCTGACATAGAAACAGGGAGGATGATGGGAGAAAGACTGAGATTGTGATAAAGAGGTGTCTGAAATATGACATCAGAAAGATTTATTTATTTTCCAACAAAGGGAAAAAAAGAGCAGAAGAGTTTTAGACTTTAGCATTGAGGTGCTGCTCTGAGAAAATCCAAGGCCACAAACATCTGAAAACACAAAAGTAGGAAGAAAAAAGACTTTTTTTTTTTTTATATAGCTTCAATTTTCATCAATCCCCAAAACAAATATATATTTTTTCCCACAGAGAAAGAAGTGAGAAACGCAAAGGGATGGGGGGGGGGGGGGGGAAGGGGAGGGAGCAAGTTGATTTTTCTACTTCTTTTTTCTCTGTTATTTTCCTCTTCTCTTTTCTCCTTATTTTTCAACAGATGTAAAAATGATTGAAATCCCAGCAGGCCTCATTACCGTGGTCCTCTGGAGATCAGGGGCTGGGCTTAAGGTCTTCAAGTAACGATTGAAACATGATTTGTATTAAAGCCAACGATCTTCCTCCGCCACAGCATCAAATTAGCGAGAACCTCTGGTGAAGAAAGGAAGAGATTTCACCAAAATGTAATTGTCTCTGACGGCCCGAGTCGTGGAGAACGTTACGAGCTGAGACATGGCGAATGCGCTCAAGGAACACACACACACACACACACACACACACACACACACACACACACACACACACACACACACACACACTGGTTGTTTTAATGTCCAGGAGGATAGTGGGGATAAGAAAGCTGATGTTCAGTAGATGTTGGTTTCGGTGATATGAGCCGCTGCCCTTCATGCCGTCTCGTCTTCTCAGCGTCTGTCACAGTTTAAGACGTCCATTAAAGCAGATAAAGGAAGGTTGTTGTCTTCAGATGAGCAGAGCAAAGTCTTTGATGGCTCAGATCATGAGTCCCAGGAGAGCCTCACAGTGGCGTCTGTGTTTGAATAATCAAGGCTTTGTTATTCCTGTTTGTTAATGGCGAGGATTTAACCTTACAAATCCTCCGTCTTGTTTCACACAAGCACATATATCACGTGAAAATGTATTTTGTTTCTTATTTAGGTGGGATGATAAAAGAAAGCAAGAGGCTGCGTTGGTACATGAATAATTGATCATATTTGTAACTTTTTTTAAACAAATTTGAGAATGAGCAGATATAAAGCATTTTACCAGAAGCTTCACTGAAGGATTCTTGGAAATGTTACTGCTAACAAACAAGATTCAGAATTTTTCTGGCAAGTTTAACAACCTGTAGCCTTCAAGAACCAAAACCAAGTCAAGCCAAAGTCTAGACCAAGACTTTAAGGTTCCTAGACCGAGTCCAGCTCAAGACCCTCAGGGGCCTTGAACATTGGGATAGTCTGGGACTGGGTTCACTTGGGAGGGAGGGGCCGAGAATCTTCACACCTTCATTTGGTTTAAGTGGCCTTCAAGCAGCACTTTTGAGACCAACGCAAACTGCCCTGAAAATATCCTGCAATTACACCAGCTGCTGGTTTGGGGGCGCTGTTGCCCGAAACAAACGCTGAGCAAAGAGGAAGTAAAGAAGAAACAGGGCTCATTGATTGGCCCAGAAAACCTGAAGTCCCGCCTCTTTAGCCCATGGTGGCTCTGATGGTTAGGTCGTGGCTAATGGGTAGCCTCAATCGACTGCGATATTTAGTCTTCAGACCAGATATCAATGAGAGTCTTCCTTACTACTCCTTCCTCTTTACTTCTTCCTCTCTACTCCACGTCTGTCCACATCATATTTTCCAAGTTTCTCCAGTGAAAAACGTGAAAAACACAGTGAAAGTGGTTAGCGCTCTCACCTCACAGCAAGAAGGTTGTGGATTCAAATATGGCCTGGAATTTTTCTGTGTGGAGTTCACATGTTCTCATGTGTGTGTGCGTTTTCCTCGGGCTACTCCAATTTCCTTGCACATTCCCTAAAAACATGTACTGGGGGTCCCTGAGCAAGAAATTAAATATGTGGTTGTCTGAATATAATAATTACAGTACAGACTTTAAGATGGTGTTTAGTGTAAAGTCGACTGGTGGATTATCTCAAGGTCAGGTCTCTGTGAGTTTAATAGCACGTTGTGTCGGAAGGATAAAAACCAAGAATCTGAATGTCATTGATGTTGTTCTTTTCATGTTAACATCATCTCACACGTGAGAAGCCTGAGAGTTGTTTGATCACAAAGAGTCAACTCAGAACTTTACAGCACTTTGAAGCTGCTCAGCCTCACGGCTCTGTTTATCCCTGAAAAACTCCCTGCGTGCTGCCTGAGGAAGAAACCACGCTGGCAGGAAAGTTAACTTCACTTCTGCAAATAAAAAAGCAGGTATTTCCTCATTGAGATCCAGAATCAGATTCATATTGGATTTATGTGAAGGAAAACACAATTTGAAAAAAAAAAAAAAAAAAAAAAAAACCTTCCCAAAAAAAGGTACGGTATTACAATATGATGATATAAGTGCACGTGGCACCAGGACACCCTAGGCCGGAGGTCAATGATAGACTTTGTGGTCGTGTCATCTGATCTCCGGCCGCGTGTCTTGGACACTCGGGTAAAGAGAGGGGCAGAGCTGTCAACTGATCACCACCTGGTGGTGAGTTGGATGCGCTGGACTGGGAGGAGGCCGGATAGACTCGACAGGCCCAAACGTGTTGTGAGGGTCTGCTGGGAACATCTGGCCGAGCCCGCCGTCCGCGCAGCCTTCAACTCCCACCTCCGGGAGAGCTTCTCACAGATCCCGAGGGAGGCTGGAGACATTGAGTCCGAGTGGACTGTTGGGATTTATGGTTGGTAATTAGCATTAATAATTACTGTAAGTAATGGACTACTGAAAGTAATAGATTACTGATAGTAATTTAGGAAAAATTGGAATTACTAATAAAGTAAACGGTTAGTTACTCATCAGCAACTCCTAGAGTAATTGAGTAATTACTCAAAAGTTAATAAATTATCAAAAATAATTTATTAATGGAAAATTATTAATTTGCATAAATTGGTTATTTATCAAATAATAATTAAATCGGGGCACCACCAGCTAAGCTGGAAATAGCTAATACCAAATTTCAGTCTCGTTTGTCAAAAGGTTATTTAAGTTAGTTAATATTTCTGTGTAAATATAACAATCTTAAATAACAAGGAAGGTGTGAGATTCGAGCACAGACTGTTACAAACCAGTGAATTGTCAACAATAAATACACAATGATTACCAAGAATCGATCAATACAGTTAAAATGCGTTTATTCACAAAAAGTATTTATTCAAAAACAATTAATAAATTATTTATTAAAACAACACAATTAAGTAATAAACAATCAAACACGAAGATCTAATCTATTAAACAGCAAACACTATGTACAAAGAAAGAGGGTGTGTGTGTGGAATGAGTGTGTGGAAGCCTGAGTGGCGATGTAATGACCACAAACGGACACCAGAGGGAGGCAGGCGTCTGGTTCGAGGCAGTAACCAGAACGACCACTAGGGGCGCGGCGGCGCACGGAGGGAGAATGCAATGACTCGACTTGTCCACCGAGTGGCGGTCTTTCAAGAGATCGCAATCACCCACGCGGCCACCAGAGGCGCTCGGCGCACTCTTTCTGGACGGCGTGACGTCACTGTGCTCGTGCACGGCTCGTGAGCCTGCTTGGAGCGCGCACCTTGGGGCTCGTGGCCGAGTTTTCCCAGGGGGCAATGAACTACACACGGTCACAGAGCGCATGGGGGACAGCTGTAGCTGCTGCGATCGTTTAGTGAGGAGAAGAGAGAAAGGAGAAGAAGGAGGGGGAGAAAGGAGGACAGATTTGTCCAACTACACAGTCCGTGTGTGTAACTGTGCAGCTTTCCACCAGTCCAGATTTGAGAATGTGCAGGATCTAGACAGCGAGAGAGAGCGAAAGAGAGAGAGAGATGCACAGTGCGGGAGGTTCGCGTGGATGTAAATCCAACGCGCAGACACAGATTGGTTGAAAACACGGGATCGGCGTCCCTGAGTTCAAACACAATAATAAAACACACAGCAATATTACAGTCACGTTATTCTCATTGCCTGCCCAGACTCTAAGCCTTACTCAGTTTGACGAGGGTGAACGTGCTGCGGCAGCCGGGGAAAGTCCGTTGATTTCCCGGCTGCGAGCTTGTTTCTCTGGCGTCCCAGGTAAACAAGCTAAAACTGGTCTGTGGGCAGGAAAAGTCCACAGGATAATCCGAAGATGATCAAGAGCTTCTTTTGAGGAGGGGGAAGAAGAAGCGGCTTCAGGTCTGCATGCGGGAGGAGTGTGCGCTGCCAGCTGCACACTCGGACTCCGGTGAAGAAGAAAAAAGGAAAAAGGAAAAACGGAAGTAATTCCCCGGTGGTTCTCGGCTCGTCCGGCCAGGTGTGGAACTCCAGGGCCCGGTCAGCGTTAACACATGCAGTACTTTCTCTCCGTGCGAAGAGGTGCGTCCGGCGAGGAGCACGTTCGATTTGGAAGAGAGAGAAGTTAGCTTAGCGGGTGTTTTTATACCTCTTGTTTTGGTTCCGGGTCGTCGCTGGGGTCAGGGCCATATGGACCAATCCTGAGGGAGGGCCCGCCCTGGACATTCCAGCTGGTGAGGGAGCTCTCTGGCTCCCCCTGCCGTTGGCCTCCAGTATTGCACCTTGGACGGGGGGGATCCGGGGGGTGATCACGTGACCAATGGCAAACTTTTCCAGTTCTGACCATGTGGTCTCTTTGTCCTCAAAACGTGGTCCCCCCCTCCCCCCTTCCATGAGGTTGAGTGGCCCCAACAGGACCATGTTCTCCACTTCCATTGTCGAAGCTGCTGCTCGGAGCTGTGGCCGCAGGGTTTCTGGCGCCTGTCTTGGCGGCAATCCCTGAACCCGGTGGTGGAAACCGGAAGTAAGGGATGCCGTCAAGCTGAAAAAGGAGTCCTATCAGGCACTGTTAGCTCATAGGACTCCCGAGGCAGTCGACAGGTACCGGCGGGCCAAGCGAGCCACAACCCAAGCTGTGGTGGAGGCAAAAACTCGGGTCTGGGAGGAGTTCGGAGAGGCCATGGAGGAAGACATTCGGTCGGCCCCGAGGAAATTCTGGCAAACCGTCCGGCGCCTTAGGCGGGGTAAGCAGTTCTCCACCAACACTGTTTACAGTGGAAGTGGGGAGCTGTTGACCTCAACTGGGGATGTCGTCGGGCGGTTGAGGGAATACTTCGAGGACCTCCTCAATCCCACCACCACGTCTTCCATTGAGGAAGCAGAGGCTGGGTTCTCAGAGGTGGACTCGTCCATTTCCCAAGCTGAAGTCACTGAGGTTGTTGTGAAGCTCCTCGGTGGCAAGGCACCGGGAGTGGATGAGATTCGCCCAGAGTTCCTTAAGTCTCTGGATGTGCAGGGACTGTCGTGGCTGACTCGTCTCTGCAACATCGCGTGGCGGGCGGGGACAGTACCTCTGGACTGGCAGACTGGGGTGGTGATCCCTCTCTTCAAGAAGGGGGATTGGAGGGTGTGTTCCAACTACAGAGGGATCACACTCCTCAGCCTCCCCGGGAAAGTCTATTCCAGGGTACTGGAGAGGAGGGTCCAGCCGTTAGTCGAACCTCGGATCCAAGAGGAACAATGCGGTTTTCGTCCTGGTCGTGGAACACTGGACCAGCGCTATACCCTCCACCAGGTGCTTGAGGGTTCATGGGAAAATGGTGGCTTGCCCCCTCCAGGTCGGTGGAGTGCCCTTGTCCCAGGTGGAGGAGTTCAAGTATCTCGGGGTTTTGTTCACGAGTGGGGGAAAGATGGAGCGTGAGATCGACAGGCGGATCGGTGCAGCGTCTGCAGTTATGCAGACGTTGTATCGGTCCGTCGTGGTGAAGAAGGAGCTGAGTCAAAAAGCGAAGCTCTCGATTTACCGGTCGATCTTCGTTCCTCCCCTCACCTATGGTCATGAACTATGGGTCATGACTGAAAGAACCAGATCCCGGATACAAGCGGCTGAAATCAACTTCCTCCGTAGGGTGGCTGGGCGCACCCTTAGAGATAGGGTGAGGAGCTCAGTCACCCTTAGAGATAGGGTGAGGAGCTCAGTCACTCTTAGAGATAGGGTGAGGAGCTCAGTCACCCTTAGAGATAGGGTGAGGAGCTCAGTCACCCTTAGAGATAGGGTGAGGAGCTCAGTCACCCTTAGAGATAGGGTGAGGAGCTCAGTCACCCTTAGAGATAGGGTGAGGGGCTCAGTCACCCTTAGAGATAGGGTGAGGAGCTCAGTCACCCTTAGAGATAGGGTGAGGAGCTCAGTCACCCTTAGAGATAGGGTGAGGAGCTCAGTCACCAGGGAGGAGTTCGGAGTAGAGCCGCTGCTCCTCCACATTGAGGGGAGCCAGCTGAGGTGGCTCAGGCACCTGTTTCGGATGCCCCCCGGACGCCTCCCTAGGGAGGTGTTCCGGGCATGTCCCTCCGGTAGGAGGCCTCGGGGCCGACCCAGGACACACTGGAGGGACTATGTCTCTCGGCTGGCCTGGGAACACCTTGGGGTGCCACCGGAAGAGCTGGAGGAAGTGTCTGGGGCGAGGGAAGTCTGGGCAACTCTGCTCAGACTGCTGCCTCCGCCACCCGGCCCCGGATAAGCGGAAGAAAATGGATGGATGGATGGATGGATGAACACCTCATCAAATATTACTCGTAGGTTAAAACTTTTGATGATTATTGGACAGATAAAGTCTGAATTTTTCCCATCCCGTGGGATCTCAGTTTGGACCATTGGGACAAATCACATGGGCAACAATGAGTCGTCAATTTATCTGCTTAACGTACACTTTTAGTACCATGGAAAACCAAGTAGATTCAGGATCTTCTTACAAACAGCCATGGAAAAAATTAACAAAACAGAAATCTGTCAGTCCTTCCATCCATCCATCCATCCATCCATCCATCCATCCATCCTCTTTCCCTCTCAGTACATACAGAGTATGGAGAGTAAGGTATATGACAACATTTCAAGTAAAAACACATAATTTTTAAAATGTTCATTTCAGACAAGTGTACATGGCAGTGTTCTGATGGCAGGAAGAGTAAACATAATGTAGTTAGCATGTTGGGCTGTTCTTGTTTTTGTAATAAAACCACACACACACACACACACACACCCACACACACACACACACACACACACACACACACACACACACACACACACACACACACACACACACACACACACACACACACACACACACACACACACACACACACACATACACACACACACATGCAGCAGAGAACAACAGGCTCTAAACATTACTGTACCAACAGCAGAACACAGACATTCTAGTGGACAGACCACCAAGTTGGATTGTTATTACGGTGACTGTCAAAATAAAAGTACCAAGTCCAGGA
Organism: Blennius ocellaris; assembly: GCF_963422515.1. Classification (NCBI taxonomy): domain Eukaryota; kingdom Metazoa; phylum Chordata; class Actinopteri; order Blenniiformes; family Blenniidae; genus Blennius; species Blennius ocellaris. The sequence goes on along the minus strand of NC_137663.1, from coordinate 4,397,583 downwards.
GAATATGAACTAGGATTCATGACATCACGGAGGATACATTGTTCTGATTCTCTCTACTGAGCATGTGCAGCACCACTAATTACTATTGTCATGGTGAGCTTGCACAATAGTAGTGCTTCCACTGTCTCAGGATGGAGCCCTGAGTATTTTCGAAAAGTTCCACCTTGGGAGCCTTTTTATAATGTTGTGTTTTCAGAGGCTCTGAGCACTCTTGTAGTATAAACGGACAGCCAAACTGCTACAGGAGTTGTGCATTTTCACTTGAAATATTTCCTTTATAAACAGGCTTCAAAAAGTCCAGATGTCACACATGTCTTCTGTAACTTCTTCCAGCTATTCCAGGGAGACTCCAAGCTGCTCCGAGACACAAGCACAGATCTAGTCTCTCCAGACAGTCCTGGACTGACCTCCAGAACTCCACCCAGTCGGATGCAAGCAGTAAACCTCTAATGGGAGGCGACCCTCATGGGCTGAACCACCTCAGCTGGAGATGTAAACTGAGGAGCAGCTCCACTTCCAGTCTCTCCCTGATGACAAAACCTCACCACCTGAATGTTTGTGGAGGAATTCAATCAGAAAATAGTGCCTTTCTTCCTTTGCTTCTTGCAGATTTTTCTTTGTTCCCTTCTGAGGGACTTTTCATGTCTTTCACCCGCCCGCTCACCTCTCTCTCTACTCGTCTTCCTCAGCCCCGTCGCCTTCCCCAGTTTGACCCCGAGGCCAAGCAACAAGTCCACAGAGGATAAAAGAGGCGAGAGGGAGACGAGAAGGAGAGGGAAAAAAAATGACTCTCACGTCACTCACTCTTCTCCGTCTCCTCCTGCTTTCGCTGCTCCTCACGTCTCCTTTCTCTCCCTGTTTGTCCGTGTGAATGAGAAGCTTTGAAGGGGAGAAAAGGAGTGGGTATTGATTGGCCCTCTGAAAGATGCAGCCGAGCAGCCGGACCCCCGCTGCATTGTGAACGCACCTCCCACCTCTATCACACCGGCGGATCGATAACTCCCTGCTCAGCGCGAAGCCGGCTGTGGAGAGTTTTGAGAAGGACGAGGAGAAAGAGGAGGAGGAGAAAGAGGAGGAGGAAGAGGATGATTTCCTCAAGCTTCACTGAAGAGGAAGAGTTATGAAGGAGCTGATTGACAGGCTTGTCAAAGTTCTTTCTGACAAAATGAACATACAGCATTGTTGTATAAACACACACTTTTCAATCCAGATTGAATGGTGTCTCTTTTTAAAATTCCATTTGGAGTGCTTGTGCATTAACCACCCTTCAGAAACTTTAATTCAAGATGTTTCTCCACATGATGTTATTGAAACGTCCTCAGGATTTACATGACAAACACGCTTAAATACTTTTTCTTCCTGGTTTCAATGGGAACGGAGAAAGTTGTCCGTCATGCCTCAGCTGTACATTTGGTGGCAGTGTTGAGTCATTTTCGCCTGTTTAGTCCTCCCTGTTCTGAGTCTTTATTTTAGCTTTGCAGTGGAGGGTAAATCCTAAACGTAGTTATCATGTAAACATTACGCCGCTGTGTGGAACCCTGGAGCTTTAGGCACCATTTACACGACAACGTTTCAAGTGAAAATCATTTTCTCGTCACCGTTTCAGAAAAGGTTCAGGCATAATTTTATAACAATATCTGTTTTTTCAGCAAAAACACTGAAAATGATGTAATTAGCATGTCAGGCCACAAGTCGGCACAATTGCTTATTTTTGTAATGAAGCCACACACACACATACACACACAGATCAATGAGCTCTGAACATTGACGACATTGTAGTGGACAGACGACCAAGTTGGATCATCATTACAGTGACTATCAAAATAAAACACCACAGAGGGAACATTGTTCTGATCGTCTCTCTTGAGCATGTGCACAACTACTAAATACTACAACCGTGGTGCACATCCACAGTAGCAGCATTTCAGAAAAGTTGTGTTTCCCCCCATTTCCACAGTCAGACCATTTTCAAGAAGTTCTAGTGTGGAAGTTGTTCCCAAAAAGTTCCATTTCAAGTGACTCTGCGCACCTTTGTGGTGGAAACAGAAGCCCAAAGTGCAATGAAAGATTTCTGTTTTCACTGCTCTAGTTCTTCATCACAATTGGTGTGACTCAATACACCACCTTGTGGTGCAAAATTGTACTGCAAGACAAAACGGCTGAAAAATCCATGTCACACACCACGAACCTTCTGTCTTGGAAATAAAGCCAGGACTGCTATCCTATGTCATTCAGATTATTATTTGAGGTTATGTTTAACTGAAGCGGCAGGCGAAGCCACCGGGATGAATCCGAGACATTCGGCCAACTCCACTTGACCTGATTCAACTGCTTCCACAAAGCTAAAATACACGCTTCACCCTTGAACTGATTGAAATGTATAATGATTGATATCAGACCGTCGATAGGGATGTCATCAATCAATTTGATCATGCAGATGATAACATTCATATTACATTTTATAATGAGCAGCTTTGCAGTGATTTCTGTTCATTCATTCAGCAAGTCAGATCCAACTTTGTGTTTCATCATTGTTACTCTGAAAATGTTTCATTATCATTTAACAAGCGGCGCAGAGTGGCTTCACTCAGCTGCTTCATTGTGAATTCAGAGCCGAGGTAGAAGCAGCCCAGCAAGTCCGATAGTGCCGGCTGGTGGATTATGACTTTATCCAGTGCTAATGAGAGCGGCTCAGCTCTGAATCCCTTTTCCAAATCAATAAAGAGAGCTAATAAGAGCCGGGCGGTTAGCGGCTTACCCCAAGATCACAGCAGGGGTGTGGAGCCGGGCTTTTCCAGACAACGGGCCCGACTGGTGGACAAATGCACCAGGTGAGAGACACTCATGAGGACGAACTAGAATTACATGACCGAACAGCTGATTTTATATGTGCGATGTATTTGGGCAATAATGATTATTGGATGACAGATCTCTGCAATATTATTTATATACGGAGCTGATGCATGAAGATGATGATGCAAATGAAGCACAGAGATCTGTGCCTACATGTGCATGCCGTCAAATTGCAGCAGTGAACACAGATGATTGGACACGCCAGTCGTCTGGTTCTTCATGCAACATGTTCTGATAAGAAGTGACAGTCAGAGAGAGAGAGAGAGGATGGAAGCATTCTTGGGTTTTTTTGTGGTTGTTTTTTTGCAAACATCTCCATCTTTGTTGTCCATTGCAGGCAGATAGTTGTGTCACCCCCCTCTCAAAAAAACAAACAAAAAAACCCCCAGACTCTCAGGGGGAAAGCGTGAATGAGAGTGTGTGCATTGATGGTGCCTTGATCAAGCCTTAATCCTGGGAATAACACCCCCTCTACACACACACACACACACACACACACACACACACACACACACACACACACACACACACACACACACGCACACACACACACACACGCCCCAGTTCGGCCTGATCTATGCAAACACCATCTCCTCATGGTAAACAGCCGCTCTGCCGTCTCGTGCTAGAGAGAAATTAAAAGAGGGTGTGAAGCAACTGTCACAGGAACGGAGCGGATGAACGAGCGAGACAGTTGAAGAAAAGGAAGAGAGTCATCTGCTTGAAATAAATTGGATTAATAGGCCTCAATTAAGTCATAAACATTTCAAATTGTATTTTCTTACTGTAGAATGACAATTTGTTGACACAATGAAAGTGTAGAATGAGATAGAGCTTAACATAACCTTAACTTATGATTTTTGTTTTCTTGATCATTCCTGTTTACACGACAGCAAGTCAAAACGCATCGTTTTTGTTTCAGAAAAACTTCACAATGAAACAGCAGAAACGGCAGAAAAAGGTGTAGTTAGCATGTTGGTCCTCTAGTCCAGTGTTTTTCAACCACTGTGCCACATCACACTGGTTTTCCACGAGATATAGTCAGGTGTGCCGTGGGAAATTATCCATTTTCTCTATAAATACATTTACTCTCACAGCCGCTTTCAGCTGTGAGAGCAGTGTGCAGAGTAGTCGTCAATAAATACTGTGGCGATCGCTGCGGAAGAATTGCTCTGAGTCGAAATTCTATTCTGCCAGCTGAACACCAGAGGCTTTTGTTTTGACATGAACACACGTGACCGGAACTTCATAACAGGATGACACTCCACACAACACGTTTGTCACTCATGGTTGCACACCAACATCCAACAAACCAAACCAAACTAGACGAAATAATTAACTACAACTAGTAATATAAACAACCCACCAATGCCTGTCTGAGATCGAAGACAAGAGAAAAGAAAAATTCTTTTTTTTTTCCACACCTGAAAAATGACCTTTTAGCTTAGTCGGTTAAAACGTTGTGCTAATAATGCGAAGGTCGTGGGTTCGATCCCCGAACGGGCTATACAGTATTTTTCCCCCAATAGAGAAATTCAGTTCTTTTTTTAACGCTTTAACCTGCTTTCGTACCACGTTCTTGCTTAATGACGAAGGTGTAAAACCCAATTTTTACTCAAACGAGTCCAGAAGAAGTCTTTGATGAAACCTTCCATTGCTAGCGCAACATAGCACGTCTGTTCGAGTCTCGCAAGTGGCTCTGAATGTTTCCAAGCTCTGTAGTTAAACTGAGTCAACGCGGCTTTAATAAACATGAGTTAAGCCATACGTGCAGCTAAAAAGCGCTGCCTTCTTTAAACTTAACCAAAACTAGATAAAGACTAGATCAGTGTTTTTCAACCACTGTGCCGCACGATGTAGTCAGGTGTGCCGTGGGAAGTGATCCAATTTCACATTTTCTTGTATCAAAGTACTGTGTCAGTGACAGTGATGGAGAAGTTTTTGAAAAGGAAGAATGTTACCAGGATATCAGCTCTGTGTTCATCCATCAGGTCCAGGTTTCACACTGACGGAGTCAAAATTAAAAAAAGAAATTGGGAAATACTTTTTTCTGTATTTATTTGATTCCTGTTGATAAAGCATTGATGAGAAGGACTTTATATTGTTAATAGAGGCTACAGAGGTTCACATTTTAACATTTTCTGGTGGTGGTGTGCCTCCAGATGTTTCCAAAGAAAAAGGTGTGCCTTGGCTCAAAAAAGGTTGAAAAACACTGTCCTAGTCGGTGCTGTTGTTTGTTTTTGTAATGAAGCCACACACACACATACAGCAGAGAACAATATGCTATAAATATATGGAGTATACAGACATTTGTATGGCCAGATTACCAAGGCCACGTTTACACAGGTTTTTACAAAAGCAGATATTTCCCTCACTACGTTTACAAAAAAAAAATCTGAATTTTTATAGACCTACATATAGAACTGGTTCAGAGCTTCTATGAGCATGACAAACCTGTAGGGGGCAGTGTAATAAGAAGCATGATGAAGCCATGGTAGCGATTCAGAATCCTGGGAAAAAAAACACAAAGACATGAATTGTGACTTAAATATACGCCTCCCTCCCCTTTAGGTACAAACGGAGACACTGAGTTTTTCCACTGCGGCCAGAGTTTTCAGAAATCATCGTTTGTGGGGACTCAGAGCTGCGTTTATGTGTAAATGCAAGAAACGCAGAGAAATATCAGTTTTGTAAATACCCGTTTACACATAAACATAGCCTCAGTTGGATTGTTAATTCAATGACTCAATGATTCAAAATAAAAGTGCTAAATCCCAAGAGAATATGAACTGGGAGTCATGACACCACGGAGGAAACATTATTCAGATTGGCTCTACTGAGCATGTGCAGAAGAACTAGTTTCTACTGCCATGCCGTGCATGCACAAAAATCTGTGTTTTTCTCATTTCCATGGAGACAGAGACATAGAGTTTTTAAAAAAAAGTTGCTTTAGTTCAATTTCACATTTTGGTTTGGTTTTGGAGGCTTCGCCTGCTCTGAGTTTGGCTCTTTGATTGTAACATGTGTAAGAAATCCATAATAGGAATCTCTCTTGGTTTTATATAAAAGTATCCACTTGGCAGTCGTTTTCCTCAAAGCAGTTACAAAAGCTATGAATAAAAACTCACGTATTCCATATTTAACCATGTTTTTGTATTGGCAGCAGTGTTTGATTCTCTGTCTAAACTGTAAATGAATTTTGCACATGAACATCGATCTACGTTGCTTGTTAGACAATTGAAAACATTTTAATCACATATTTTCGAAAGTACCTTTTAAAAACCATCATGAAAAGTCAACTTTACTTAAATTCATGTTTAATTAAAATGATGTATTTTATAATGAACATGGTCCAATTATAGAACATTTTCAGGATTTCCATCGGTTTGTTTTAATATCTGGTGTTTCCCAAGTTTTCTCAAGTTCAACATAAGATGGAAAAAGTTGTTAAAAATCAAAACGGGTACAAAGGAGAAAACAGACAAAGGGATGATGGAAATAATTGGAAGTGGGAGAAAGTGAATAAAGGAGGAAAGCAGGAGGAAAGAGCGATGGCTGAAGAGGGGAGGAAATAGAGGAAAAGGAAAGAAGGGATAAAAACCGTGACGAGCAAAAGAGACAGCGCTGCAGCCGGGTTAAAATTCTTTCAGATCAGGTACACATAATAGGCCTCGTTAATATTCATAGTTTCCTCAGGTACAGCGAAGGTTAAATTTTACTTACTTTTCAACTCTCATTACTAATACATGATGGCAATAAGAATATTCAAAGCGGACGGGTGACCAAAGGTTGATGAGAACCTTACCTTTTCTCTGACATTTAAACACATTACCATTTCAGGGCCACTTCCTCTCAATCGCACCCGGCAGAATAAATTGGCGGCTAATCACGACTCGTCCTGCCAGAATGATGATATTCCCGGCAACGTCCGCCCCTCCTCCTCCATAACCCCGCTCTCATTATAAACAGGATGAGAGTCGTGTCTGTGGGAACGGACTGGATCCACATATTTATCTGTCAATTAGTTATGAGTCAGCTGAAGTATCTCACAGTTGATTTAATTCAGTGTGAAACACATATAGCTTCAGATGGTTTGTTGTTATGAAAGCACACCACCCGTCTGTATTAGCAAAAGGTTTGTATCCTCATGTAATGTTTTAAAAACTTGTCATTAAGTGCAGCCACTGTGTGACAACACGACATAATAAGTATTCATTGATTTTTCTCTATAATCTGATGCTAGAGGAGGAAGACGCTCTATAATCTGGATGTTAGTGGAGGAAGATGCTCTATAATCTGATGTTAAAGGAGGAAGATGCTCTATAATCTGATGTTAGAGGAGGAAGATGCTCTATAATCTGGATGTTAGAGGAGGAAGATGCTCTATAATCTGGATGTTAGAGGAGGAAGATGCTCTATAATCTGATGATAGAGGAGGAAGATGCTCTAAAATCAGATGTTAGATGAGGAAGACGCTCTATAATCTGATGTTAGAGGAGAAAGATGCTCTAAAATCAGATGTTAGAGGAGGAAGATGCTCTATAATCTGGATGTTAGAGGAGGAAGATGCTCTATAATCTGATGATAGAGGAGGAAGATGCTCTAAAATCAGATGTTAGATGAGGAAGATGCTCTATAATCTGGATGTTAGAGGGGGAAGATGTTCTATAATCTGATGTTAGAGGAGGAAGATGCTCTATGATCTGGATGTTAAAGGAGGAAGATGCTCTATAATCTGATGTTGGAGGAGAAAGATGCTGTATAATCTGGATATTAGAGGAAGATGCTCTAAAATCTGATGTTAGAGGAGGAAGCTGCTCTATTATCTGATGTTAGAGGAGGAAGATGCTCTATAATCTGGATATTACAGGAAGATGCTCTATAATCGGATGTTACAGAAGGAAGACGCTCTATAATCTGATGTTGGAGGAGGAAGATGCTCTATAATCTGGATATTACAGGAAGATGCTCTATAATCTGATGTTAGAGGAGGAAGATGCTCTATAATCGGATGTTAACTGAATATGAATCAATTGAGAGAAACAAGCTCCTACATGAGTTCCAAATCCTACATTGCTGTATTTTTTTATTCTTCAAGTATCGACGTCTCCTCATGAGGTGAATTTCTGCAGGAATCCTGAACAGGCGTTTCTACAACCACAGCTCTGCTCCTCCACCTATCCTCACACTCTCTACTACTGGCTGGTGAAAAATGAATGGAACCTCATAAAACAACAATTATTTTGTTAGCGTACAACCAACGGCGGCTTTGTGAGCTGCCGTGTCAAATAATTCATGTGCCTGAAAAGCTGCACACATATGGAACAAACATAAAAGGAGCGACACTGCCAGAGCCGGGAACGGTGATCAAAAGCATTCAGAGCGACGGCAGCGGCGTGGGAGAGACAGCTCCCTTCCCAGGTGGTGCTGCGACACGCTGCTGCTTTAGGTGAACAAACAGGGACAAAGCTCCCTCCATCAGGACGGATCAGCATCACAGCCGGCCGACATGACATGGAAGTGTCTGTCGCCCCCAGGCAGTCCGAGCAGCAACAGGAGAGACGGCAGCAGAGATGACATGAGAGACGGCAGGTGGAGGAGGACAGCTTCCACCTGGACACATTATTGGACAACCTGCAGACGGACCACTTATTTCACATCCTATTGATCACATCAATGGACACCTGATCACGTTTACACTGTCACAATCAATCAGTTTGGTGTCTCAGGCACAGTGTTGCAACAGTTACTTTAAAAACTAATCCGATTACTGATTACTAGTTACTCCTTTAAAAAGTAACTTTACAGATTACTTGTTTTTAAAAGTAACCAAGTTAGACTTCAATTTACTTTTAATACACACAGATCAAAACAACCTTCTCGCCCACCTTCCATTGGCAAGGGAAACTGGTGAACCATGGATTTATGCACATCATGTATTCAAACATGGTAAGAAATGTAATAAAATACGTTGTTCGTACGTAAGTTCAATACAATGGAGTCACAATATGTTTAAAAGTCCAAATAATCGGTAACTTCCATTATCATTTTAAATAAAACAAGACATTTTTGATCTCGTTTGATTCTGACATTAAACTCACTGCAGTCCTGATCACCCTGCTCCGTCGTCATGGAAACGCCAATCTCAAACAAAGTAAGTACAACCTGGTCCATACCAAACACCCCGCTGCACAGACAGAAGTAAAACATTCAATTCAAGGCTTCAAACCGACAAACCGTGACGGTTTCAAGGTGATGGTGTCTGACGGAGACTGTAAACACTTCGGATTGTCTCTCAATCATCAAACCATCGCAGCAAATTCACCAACACAGACCAAAGAGCGTCCAGCCTTGAGAGGAACAGGAAACCTCGGAGCTCCACTCACTCCCTCCAACGCTGATTCTGTCTCTTCTCATCCACCTTTGTTTGTTTACTTGCATTTAACTCAACAGTCTGGTGGTTTTCAGCCGACGCTCCGTCCACTTATTGGACCTGAGTGACAGCTGGTGGTTTCTGAAGACCTGTGAGACGTCCGTTTGTGTGCTTTTGTGCTTGGTTTGTGTGTTTCTGTGGTGGGTTTCTGTGTTTTCTGCTCACTTTGTGAGTTTTTGTGGTCAGTTCACAGGTTTTCTGATCAGTTTGTCAGTTTTTGTTTATTGTGGTCAGTTTGTGGGTTTAGTTTGTGAGTGTTTGTGGTCAGTTTGTGTAGTTAGTAGTTAGTATGTGTTTTTTTTTGGTCAATTTTTATGTCATTTTATGTATTTCTGGTCAGTTCACATGTTTGTGGTGAGTTTACGTACTGTTGTGGTTAGTTTATGTGAATAACTAATAAAACTGAGTCCGTCGAAGGGAGATTGTGTTTCTTAGTGTGAGTATAACAGACATATGCTGCAAAGTTGAAACCAGTGGAGGAATGTTTTCATTGCCAAACCAAGTGAATGAGGTCAACTGAACTGAGTTATATTTCTTGGAGGAGATTTCTCTCCTCTCGGCTGGAAGTCAAAGGAACAGCGTGAAGGGATGAAGCCACTTCAGAGGACAAACACTATATACTTGAGTAATTTACACTTTATTTAGCAGAGATCTCGCTTAAGATGGCGGCGCGTGAACACGCAGCGGCTCCTCTCTCTCCCGTCGAATCGGCATTTTTGTGTTTTTCGTGTTATGCACACACGTGCATATGCCCGTCCCTGTTGTCCTCGCTACACCTGAGACACCTGAGACGCACCTACTCCCGTGAGGTTCTGCTCAACATCAGCAGGACCACTTTCACAGAACCTATAGCCGATGTGGAAGAGATACGCGACTGCGGTCTGCTCCGGGAGCCGGCTCATCCACCGACCCCCACTCCTGCATCCAGCCCACAGTGGAGGCGCCACAGACGGTGCATGAGGAAGCAGAAGAGGGGGAAGAGCGGAGGTATCCGAGCTAGGCTAGCGGCTAGCCCTCACCGGCCGACCATCCCTATCATCACACTGGCCAACGTACGTTCTCTGGACAACAAAATGGACTATATCAGACTTCTCCGCACAACTTCCAAGAGCATGAGGGACTGTTGCGTTCTTGTGTTTGTGGAAACATGGCTGAATGACGGCGTACCGGACTGCGCTATCCAGCTAGCCCGGCTAACATGCTACCGGGCAGACAGAGCGCTCGTCGAGGGGGGGAAGACTCGCGGCGGGGGACTCTGTGTTTACATCAGTGATGCCTGGTGCCGTGATGCTGCTGTGGTCTGTAAACATTGCTCATCACTGGTGGAGCTTATGGTTATTAAATGCCGGCCATTCTACCTGCCGAGGGAATTTAGTGCCATACTGCTGGTGGCAATTTCCATCCCGCCTGGCTCCAACAACAGCAGGAGTGAGGCACTGAATGAACTCCACCAGCACATCAGTGAGCAGCAGACAGCCCACCCAGATGCTTTCCTCATCCTGGCTGGGGATTTTAACCACGCCAACCCCAAAAGCGTGTTTCCACAACTCCATGGACACATCAAGTTTCCAACAAGGGGAAACAATATCCTGGACAATGTCTACACCACACACAGAGGGGCCTACAAAGCCCTCCCCCTCCCCCACCTCGGAGCCTCAGACCACTCCACTGTCATGCTAATGCCAGCTCACCGGCCTCTGGTCAAAGTCATCAAACCAGTCAAAAAGCAGGTTCAGGTGTGGCCTGAGGGGTCGTCAGAGGCACTCTGGACTGGAGCATGTTCAGACAGGCAGCCACCTACAACAACACCACAGACCTCCAGGAGTACACAGACACCGTCACTTCCTACATGAGGAAGTGCATGGAAGACGTCACGCTCATAAAAACCATCTCCATCCGGGCCAACCAGAAGCCATGGTTTACAGGAGAGGTCCACAGGCTCCTGAGGGCTCGGAACGCTGCCTGAGGCTAGCCCAGGCCAACCTGGCACGTGGCATCAGGTTAGCCAAGAGACAGTACTCCAGGAGGATCGCCGACCACTTCAGTGACAGCAGAGACACCAGGAACCTGTGGCGGGGGATACAGACCATCACAGACTACAAGCCCTCTCCACAGACCTGTGACAACTCCTCCTCTCTGCCTGACCAGCTGAACGACTTCTTCGCTCGCTTTGAGGCAGACAACACCACGCCGGCACAGAAGACCCCACCACCTCCTGGCGACCAGGTGCTGACGTTACCCCCGGACAGCGTGAGGCGATCCCTCAGAGGGACCAACGCACGCAAAGCCCCGGGTCCCGACAACATCCCTGGTCGTGTCCTGAGAGACTGTGCCGAGGAGCTCACAGATGTCTTCACGGACATCTTCAACACCTCACTGAGCCAGGCTGTTGTCCCCACGTGCCTCAAAGCCACCACCATCATCCCGGTCCCGAAGAAGTCGTCCCCCACCTGCCACAATGACTACCGCCCGGTCGCACTCACCCTCATCATCATGAAGTGCTTTGAGCGGCTAGTCATGCAACATATCAAGTCTGCCCTCCCCCCCACCCTGGACCCTTTCCAGTTTGCATTTCGGTCCAACCGCTTGACCGATGATGCCATCTCCACTGCCCTCCACTCAGCCCCCCCCCACCTGGAGACCAGAGACTCCTATGTCAGAATGCTGTTCATTGACTTCAGCTCAGCATTCAACACCATCACCCCTCAGCAGCTCACCCACAAACTGAGTCAGCTGGGGCTCCACCCCTCCCTGTGGAACTGGCTGCTGGACTTCCTGACGGGGAGACCACAGGCAGTTCCAGTTGGCAGCAACACCTCCAGAACCATCATGCTCAACACAGGGGCCCCCCAGGGGTGTGTGCTGAGCCCCCTCCTCTTCACTCTGCTGACCCACGACTGCTCACCATCATTCAGCTCCAACCTCTTCATCAAGTTTGCGGACGACACAACTGTGGTGGGTCTCATCACCAACGATGAGGAGACCGCCTACAGGGACGAGGTGAGGCACCTGGCCATGTGGTGCAAGGACAACAATCTCCGCCTGAATGTGGAGAAGACGAAGGAGATTGTTGTGGACTTCAGACGACGACACTCCCAGCATGCTCCACTGACCATCGACGGTGCTGCAGTGGAGCAGGTCAGCAGCACCAAGTTCCTGGGAGTGCACATCTCTGAAGACCTGTCCTGGAGCAACAACACCGCATCACTGGCCAAGAAAGCCCCCCAGCGCCTGGACTTCCTCCGCAAGCTAAGGAGAGCAAGAGCCCCGACCCCCATCTTGCACACCTTCTACAGAGGCACCATGGAGAGCAAGAGCCCCTCCCCCATCATGCACACCTTCTACAGAGGCACCATGGAGAGCCTCCTCTCCAGCTGCATCACCGTGTGGTACGGCGCCTGCACCGTATCCTGCCGCAAGACTCTGCAGCGCATCGTGAGGGCAGCCGAGAGGATCATTGGTGTCTCTCCCCCCCCCCCCCCCTGCAGGACATATACAACACCCGCCTCACCCGCAGAGCCATCAGGATGGCAGGTGACCCCCCCCCCCCCCCCCCCACAGCCTCTTCAGCCTGCTGCCGTCGGGGAGGAGACTTCAGAGTCTCCGAGCCAAAACCAGCAGCTCAAAGACAGTTTCTGCCACCAGGCAGTCAGGAGACTCAACTCCCTCCCTGCTCTGCCCCCCCCCCCCCCCCCCCTCTGCCTCTGCCCCCGGCCACAGCCACCCTTACACCCCCCCTCCCCTCCGGCACCTGATATTATGCCCCCCCCCACTGAACGAACATTCTACCTCAAAAGAGACATTGTACATGCCACTTTACTTTACTGTTTATATGTTTATAAGGTGTATAGATTTTAGATGTATAGATTTTTAAGTCTTCATATTGTTCTCCTAATATATTATTACGCTTTGCACTGTGGGTCTGAGAGGACCGGAATTTCATCTGAGCTATATGTCATGCATATCGGCACATTTGACAAATAAAGCTGACTTTGACTTTGACTAAATGATGCCTCAGACATCAGGGTTTGAATCCGGCTGCTCCCAAACTCCATTGAGGGATTTCAGGAACGTCCTCCACCATCCAGACTTCTTCTGAAGGAGCTTCTTGGGGCTCCAGGTAAATCCGAGGTTAGTAACCTCTCCTCTACTCCCTGCCCTCCTCCTCCTCCTCCTCCTCCTCTCCGATCAATCCCCCTTTGCCTGTTTGTCACTTTAAACGAAGGCCCACACTCTGACAGGACGATATCTGAGTCTTCAAACTGAAACTAGGACCAAATTAATTTTTCATCCTTTCTTATCAGTGACTGATGGTCCCCCCCAACCCCCCCCCCCCCCCCCCAAAAAAAAAATAAAAACCCTGGGAGTCCCTGTGGGCGGCTCCTGCAGCCCGGGAACCAAGGTTTCCATCCTAAACGCCGGTAAATGGCTTGCCCCACAAATAATGCATAAACAGCTGTTTTGCCAAAGTAAGTTATCCTCTTAAAAGATTCAGAACCCCTTCTCTCTGTCGCTCTCTCTCTCTCTCTCTCTCTCTCTCTCTCTCTCTCTCTCTCTCTCTCTCTCTCTCTCTCTCTCTCTCTCAGTTAATTCATCAATTTCTTATGATAGCAACAGTTCTGCTCCACGCGGGTGTTAAGTACCAATTAGAGGGGCGGGTTCCCCTCAGCTGGTCGGCCACACCTCTCCTCCTCCTCCTGCAATGCGTCTCCTCCTCCCTCCTCTTCTCCTCCACCCTCCTCTGTCCATTTCCTTGTTCGTCTCCCCGCGGTGAGCCGTCCTCATCTTCCCCTCCATCAGTCCATCCTTCATGTCGATCAACACTCGTCTCAGAAGTCCAGAATCTTTATTAACTTTTCAACACTTTGAATAATTTAGTCTTGATAATAACTGATCAAAAGGCAGAAAACACACATCAGTGGGGGGAAACTTGGAAACTCCAGTCGGAGGCCTTTTCTGCTCTGCAAAGTTCCCGCTTCTTCCAGAGCAACACTTCACTCTCTTTTTTTCTTTCTTTCTTGTATTTTTTTGTTGTCAGTTTGTGACTTTGTCGTAATTTTCTGCGTCTTTCTGGTCAGTTTGGAAACTTCTGAGTTTTTATGGTTGCATTTGTGAGTTTTTATGGTCATGTTGTGATGATTTGGTTTGTTTTGTTTTCAGTTTGTATAATTTTTTTTTCAATTTGTATATCTTCGTGGTGAGTTTGTTTGGTCACATTGTGTTTTTATGGCAATTTTGTGTAGTCAATTTGTGAGTTTTTGTTGTTGGTGTGTGTTGTTTTTTTTGGTGAGTTTCTGGCTTTTTGTGGTCACATTGTGTCATTTTTGAGGTCATTATAAGTCAGTTTATGAGTTTTTGTTGTAAGTTTTTATTTTTTTGTATTCAGATTGTGTCTTTGTAGGATGTTTGTGAGTCTTTGTTATAATGTTTTTGTAACTTTGTCATTAGTTTGTGTCTTTGTGTCTTTTTGGGGGGGGGTCAGTTTGTCTGTTTCTTGTACTTCCAGAACACTCATTCATGTTCAGGCTTTCTTTTTATATGCGAGCATCCAAGGTTCACCCTTTAAACTGTGTTTGTGTGTGAAAAGTGAGCAGAAGAAAAAACTCTTTTCAATCTTTTTTCACTTTCTGTGGAGAAATGATCATATTGTGACTGGTTGAGGGGATTTGGTTGGTCGCCTCTTCTTCTGGCTTTGTGATTGGCCGGTGAGCGGGAGGAAGGCCTCCGTCCAGACATGTGAAGTGCTGCCACTTGGCTTCCGACTTGTCTTCAGGCGGAGCAGGCGGGTAAGGAGGGAGGAAGGGAGCTCGCACTGTTGTGTGTGGGCTCTCCTGAGCCTCTTAGAAGTGGCCGCCAACAAACACACACACACACACACACACACCCACACACACACACACACACACCACAAACTGTGCTGCCAAGCAGAGCAAATTTACCAGAGCTCTGGATGGAAGCCTAATTCAGAATCATATTTTCTACAACATAAACCTCTTTAACGCATCTTTTCTTAAGTATCACTGCACAGAGCAGAATGGTTTTGTCCTCATTTTGTGCGTTGATGTAGTCTGATTGTGTTCAGTTTGTGTGTTTTCTGGTGATTTTGGGTGTCTTTCTTGTCCATTCTGTGGTCACTTTGTGTTGATTATGTGTCACACCCAGTGAGACATTTCTTTATCACAGATCTCGAAATCCACACTCAACTCAGAGTCATATCTTCGACAACATAATAGTATTTCGGTTTGTAATAAGTACCAGTGCACAGAGCTGTCAGAAAGAAGCTGTGATGAGCCTGCGGGATGTATGCAAGATATACGCAACCAAATGCAAATTAATTTTCCAAATTTGACTTTTAGTGTGTTTTCAGTGGCAGTTGCTTCATTTTCTCACCGTTTTAAAATTACTCTGGATCAATAAGTTGCAATAAGTTGATAAGTTAATAAGATATCTGTCCTTTAAAATGTAATTTTTTAATTTTGCATTATTATTCAATTCTTTGACATCCCAGTGTCTGTTTATGTCCATATACAGTTCTGGAATAAATAGTAAAAATAAATAGAACTGGCTTATTCATTGCCAAGTCAAGTATTTTGATGTGAAAGAAATACCAATTCACCTCTTCTGCTGAAAGATTTTGTTTGGCTTAAACTATTCTACTATCTCATTTTTTTCAGAACAAATTTTAAATGAACCATTTTTAAAGTCCAATTGAGGAAGAGCAGCCACCTCTCTGACATTCAAATTATTTGAATTGAGTCTTCAGTGCGTTTCCATTAAATTCAGTCCAATATATATGTATGTTGATGACATCATTTATTATTCAATAACATGTCTAGGAATGAAACCATCAATTATCAAATGATCAAGAACCATAACTATCAATGAATCTGGTTATGAGTAGAGTCATATGGATATGTTGGTAAAGTGGGTGTCCCTCAGTCGGAAGGTTGAAGGTCCAATTCTCCTTCTCATTCTGTCCACATGTTGAAGTGTCGTTGAGCAAGACACAAAACCCCAAACTGCTCCCAGTGAATGAATTGAGCAGCTTATGGCCACCACATGCATCGGTTGAAGAATTTCTATTCCAATATTGTTTTTCTAAACCACCAGAACACATAAAATGTCAGGAGCGTCATTCATACTGAAGACGTCTGTTCTTATCGTGTCAGAAGCCTTGCTTAAACTCCAGAAACGCTCCGGCGACCGGAGACCTTGGTTGCATAGTTGGCATCTTACGTATCTATAAATACACCAAAAACCTGGAGGCATATTAAATGTAGCCAAGCAGCCAGATCGGTGCAGAATAGTACGGGATTGCTGCAGCCAGATTATTGCGGTTGTTGGGCATTCAAAAGAGAGACAAAGGGGAGCAAAAGGACAAATGAAATGTTTATAAGTTTCAAGGCTTTTAAGACAAACTTCTAGTTTAACAAGTTGATCAATATCAGCTGGTTTCACATATAACATTTGAATATTTCCTGAAAATATTCCTAGCATGTATAATGTGTAAGGTATAGACCCTGAGACAGAACCCTGTGCAAATCTATGTGTAACTTTAGTCTGAGCTGAGTTTAGTGAAACTGGCTTAGTGCTGCACCTTTGGTCCTGATTGTTCTAGTAGTGTTGTATTACCAGCAGTAAAAAAATTTTAAAAAAAAAAAGTATCTTGTGTAATTTACTTTTGTGTAAAGTAGTTTGGCTCCCAGTGGTTGTTTGCACTTAATAAATAAAGATGGATTGGATTTTGTCCCTGAACGCCCTGAAGTTATTTAAACTCACATGTGTAACACTTTCTGGGCGACTGTCTGGAATGTTAAAGCTTACTTTTGTGAAATAATCCTTCTTCATTGGATTTTTTTGAGGAATAGTTTCTGTAAATATATTTTTGATGTGATTTTTAAGGCTTTGACAAAAAAAAAGTTGCCCCGATTCCGTTCTGCTGTCCTCCTCTTCTCCTCCGCTCTATTTTCTGGAGCTGAAGTTAAAAGAGGCCTCTTCTCCAATCAAATTATGCCTGTTTTCTGGGTGTGAGGGGCCTGTGAGTCGGTGCCCAGGGAAAAGGAAACCAAGAATATAAAACCCATCTTTGAAACTGTACCCAGATCATGGGAGGAGGGAGGGAGGGGGGGTGGCTTTCAAGTGTGCCATCTAGATTCATTTACTTCCTCTTTCATGTTAGAAATTTGGTTTCATCATGGCAATTAGCCGTTTCGTGTCCCGACCAATTATTCCATTAAATTAACGACTCTTCCCAGATAATAAGGGCTGTAATTGATTGTATGTGTGCAGCCAGGCTTCCCTCTTCTCCGGCTCTGGTGTGTCCTTACACCTCATTTAAAGGGCTTTTCTTTTTGCCCTCATTAGCAGCAAAATGAGGAGGGTGTGAGCCTAGCCAGCCAGTTATCTGCTCACACACACACACACACACACACACACACACACGATGTGAAGTCATTTGTCAAACATTGCCTATAATGAAATGCAGTGAGGGATATGTGACACAAACGGGTGTTTGCTCCGTCCTGTTTCCCGTCACATCCTTTCTTCCCTTCACTTGAGGAAACATCCCCGCTCTCGGCGGAACAGACAGAGAGTGAAGAGTTGAGGAGGGTGAGAAGGAGAATGGGTGGTTGGGTGAGAAGGCAAGGAGTTGGGTGGTGTTGGAGGTGGTGGAGGGGTTAAATGAATCATTCATTAGGTCCACAGAGAAAAAGAGGGAGTGTAGAGAAAGAGAAAGAGGAGGAGGTGGTTCAAAGGGGCGCGCCGTTGATTTTTCTGGCCCATCCACACAAGCAGGAGGTCGGTGGCGGGGAGCCCAGGGGGGCCCGGGGGAGCCGGGCCCCGTCTCCGGCGGAGAGACGGGCGCTTGGTTCGGTATGGGATTCAGCCCCCCCTCCACGTGCCCCCAGGCTGAGAGGGTCGGCCTCCAGATCTCTCTAATGAAGCCCCTGGCCTCTTCACTGCGGGCTGCGGAAAAATGTCAATGCTGCAAAAAATGTCAAGGTAGAAATTCAAGTGTGTGTGTTTTTTTCTTCTTCTTTGTTTTTTGTTAAGCGAGCCCATCACAGGCTTTCAGTGAGCCTTTAAATGTTTTTTTTTTTTAGTAACCATCACAAACTGTTGATGTATTTCAGTGATGCAACATAATACTGTCTTAGAACAAATTCCTATATGCATATATCTGCAGAACCTGTCCACCTCCCAGTCTGGTTCTGATGGTTTCTTACAGTTAAAAGAGAGGTTTTCCGTTCTAGCGTCTCCCATTCTTGCTCTTGATGACGTTTTGATGCTTCCATATGAGCTGCTGTGTGTGTTTTTCCTTTGCTTCATGAATAAACTTATTTGACTTAGCTTGACTTGTGGAATTGTTGGTATTTCTCTGTAAAAGGGCCTTGAAATGAATGTGCTCTTTTGGCGCAACATAAATAAAAGTGAGAATTGTAATGGAATTAAAGATTTGAAGCACGAGCAAATGACCCTTTTTGGATGATCTTCTTGTGTTTGACGACGGTCTGACTTGTCTTCATTTCCTCTCGTTACTCTACAAACCTCCACAGACATCTGGCCTTATCCTAATAATCTGGATTAACAAAATCAAAAACTGTATTCTTGTGCCATCTGGGTGAATATCGGAGATGAGTTTTAATTCAAAGAAGTGAAGTGACTTCATGATGAAATCTGTTTTTCACTATTTTTTTCTGCAGGGTTGAAATCCTGATTCTTACCTTCATCTCTCCACCTGAATCTCCAGCAGCTCCTTGCTCTCCGTCTACCCAGTCCCTCTGAGGAGCTGAGCACACACACACACACACACACACACACACACACACACACACACACACACACACACACACACACACACACACACACACACACACACACACACACACACACACACGGCTGTATTGTATTTCCATTAAACCGCCAGTTAATCAGGACAGTAACAGAATCACACATCATTAAAGGCCTCATACATTTTTGTGTTTCATTTCCACAAATCAACAGTTCAAAGAAATAGTCGTTCTCAAATCACATGTGAAACATCTCTGCCATAGAACCACATCTCTTTAATAACAGAAATCATTAGAAACAGATCAGCCTGGTTCTGCAGGAAGTCTCCACCAAGGAGTCTGTTTCTGCAGGTTAGTATATCCAGAATACATAGTGTTTTTTTTAAATCCAGAAAAGTGCTGTGGAATCACTGATGTATTTGACGTTATACAAACTTAATAAAACTGAACTGAACTGAATATGTTTAGCTAATGTTATGTTGCTGTGCAACAAAGATAAATGAGAAAACATCATCGTTGTTTTTGCTATAATGAGTCTGTGTATGTGTGCTTCCTTTCCTGTACTGCTGCTTTGTGCTGTTGTCTATTAATGGATCTTGGCACTGATGATATCCGTTGACTGACTTAATATGCTATTGCATCAACATTGCTGTAGTTAACAAGGGAGGGAGATGCACTTCTGTGGGCAAAGCTCTTTAAAATCTCCTCTATATCCTCATGTTTTTCCACCATTTTATGATTTCTTTTCCCCCCTTATTGTAATTCCACAAATGTAGTGATATCCCCAGGACAGAAAATCTAAGAAGCCTCGGATAGTGATTTTTCAAGCAATTTCCTTGTGGGTTTTTCAGCTGTCTTTCCCTCTTTTCTAAATGACTTCAGGGAAATAGTCAAGCACTGTGGCAACTAATTACATTAGCAGCAAAATTAAAAGTTGATTATTCCCTGGACGTGCCATGGAAATGAATTTGCACAGTGGCATTTAACTTTTAAAACCGCCTGCTTCTCCTGAACCATCGGCCCTGTTAGCGCGTGTAGCTCGAGGCTGCGTCCACAGGGACCGGGTGTGCACGTGCACGTGCACGACTG